>NC_135898.1:3601063-3926063 GCF_964194155.1 Cetorhinus maximus | reverse complement strand
ACCTGCGAATTTCCAGCACGCCGGCTAATCTGTTATTCTCGGACAGGGACAACCGATTCCAAACAGCCGCCCTGATTAACCTCAGTTTTCTTTCTCGACAATGGACCTGCTGATTTATGGCACGGAAAAGAAACTATAAATTTAAGAGGGCGTCAACAGGGGTTGCTTGATGAAGAGCAGATTTTGACACTGTTGCTTAATATTCAACATCCTTATTCCTTTGAAGAGTCCTTTGATGTTATTCTTTGTGCGGTAATGTAAAGAGCAGTAATTCGCTCTGTCTTGCCATGATGTCTCTGTGTGTATTCAGACTGAATCAGAAATAGAATGACTGGCAGCCTGGCGGGTTCATTGTGTTGATTTGATGAGCGGTTTACTGAAAGAGCACAGATTAAATAAAATATCCCTCTCTCTGATTGAGATTGCTTGAATGCATGAAACTCAAACTCTGTGACAGCTGACAGCTGCAGAAACCATATTGCTCACTTTTTAGTTCCTTGGAATGCAAGCGACACCAGTTATCTTAGTCACCCTAAGATAGTGGCGGTGAGCTTGTTAGTAATGCCTTGACGTCATGGCCCAGTGGGTAGCACTCTGAGCGAGAAGGACACGAGGAAAAGCCCCCCACTCCAGAGACGGAAGCACAGCAATCCATACTGACACTCCCGGGACAACGCTGAGGGAGTGTGCACTGCTGCAGGTACCATCTTTTCAATGAGACATTGGGCAGAGTTTTCTGCCTGTCGGTGTGGGAGCGGGCGCGGGCGGGCGTGGACCAGGTTGGGTCCGCGCCGCCATTTTACGCGGACGAGCCAATTAAGGCTCCCGAGGACAGTGGGAGCGGGCAGGCGATGGTGGGACTGCACTGACCACCGGGTCCAATGGTGACCCGGGCGGCCTGTTTTAATAAGTTGCTGCAGCCTTTCCCAGGCTGTGAATCACGGCCAGTGGAAGGGCTCCCCAGAGCACTGCTGGTGAGCAGGCCGGGCAGGAGGGTAACCCGGACAGGGGGGGCACTGTGCCCCTCGTTTCTCCGGTGATTGCCTTGCTGCCCTCCTCCAGGAGGTGGCAGGATGGCGGGAGGTGCTGGTTACCCAGGACAGGAGGAGGAGGCCCCCCCCACATGACGAAATGTGCCTGGGAGGAGGTGGTGGAGGTGGTGAGCTCCCGCGATGTGGTGCGAGGCACCTGGATCCAGTGTCACAAGCGCTTCAATGACCTGTTGCGCTCAGGAAGGGTGAGCACCATGTTGGTGTTGGTGACTTAACCCAGCAGGTCGGCTTTCCCCCCTGGTGCCCCCCACCACCCCCAAGTCCGAGTGTAGTGACTGCATTGAATCATTGACGCCATGTGCCCTTCGCTGGGTGGCCCAGCAGATATTGCCCATGCTGAGGTCACCCTGAGAGGGTGGTGAAGAGATGGGTTCTGCCCCCGCAGCATGTGTTACACTGAGACCCACACGACTGTTTTGGGGGTAACCTGGAGGAGCTGCACCTGGGCGCAGGGCTGGAACTCCAGGACATGTCAAAGTCAGGGTGATGAGATGCTGGGAGGGGAGCTTCAAGGTGGCATTGGCACCGATCGATCTGCTGTCCTCTGCACTCCACGTGCTTGCGCCTCCTTGTTATGGAAGATTAGACCGTGTGGTGCTGAATGTGATGTAGGCAGCATTTGGCCAAGGGGGTGGGGGTGTAGGGGACAGGCCTAGTATCTTTGTGTGAGTGTTCGACAGCAGTGGGGTGAGGAGACACTGGAGCCCTGCAATGTCCCACTCTGGTTGGGGTGGGCCGTCCGTGAAGAGATTCCAGGTACAAGTTGCACTAATCAATGCTCTTCTCTCCTTTTCAGGAGAAGAATGCACATAATGCCCCCGAGCGGGTGAGGACTGGCCGAGGGCCGGCACAGTTAGTGATTCTTAGCCGCTTCGAGCAGGAGGCCCTAGATTTGGAGAGGGGCCATGTGCCCAGGTCCACCGGTGTCGGTGAGGCTGGGGTGCCACAGGCGGGTATGTTTGCCCAGCAGTGAGGTCACCATTGTTCCCCCAACAGCCATGGCAGTGCTGAATGTTCAGTGATTGAAGTTTGCAACATGGCTTGACCATTGCTTATGGAAGGATGAGCGCATAATGACCCGGGGGACAGGGATGCACATTGTCATTGTCTCCACGTTAACTGATCCAATGTCCTTGTTCTTCCTTTCAGCATCAGCGGAGCAGGGCCGGGAGGAGGAGCAGCAGAGACCCCTCTCACACCTGAGGGCCCTGAAGTCTCACCAGCGTCACACCATCTCTGCCAGGCAGGCACCAGCGCAGATACTAGCACCTCGGTGGGAGTTAGAACATCGGCTAGTGTCCCGGGGCACAGCGGTGAGGGCACTTCACAGTCGCTGGAGGAGCTGGCAGAGACAGAGAGTGCCCATGGCGCCAGCAGTCGGAGGACTGCAGGGGACCAGGCACATGCTCAGTCGATGCCTGATGATGTTCCTCTGGAGTCGTCCGCGATGCAGCAGCTGCAAGAAATGCGGCCGGGTGTGCGGGAGCATCTGGGGGAGATACATGAGGCTATGCTTGGCTTGGTGTCCCTGGTGGAGGAGTCTACACGGACAATCGCCGAAGCAATGAGCCTCATGTCCGAGCGCCATGCGTCCTCCATGGAGAGAGTGGCGACTTTCGTGGAGAGGATCCTCCAGGAGACTCATCAGGGCTTCCTGGGGATGCGCTCTGACCAGCAAACCCTCACATTGGCATGGACCTCAGCTGGTCAGTGCCAGTGTGGGAGATGGTCTGGGCACCAACTTTCCCAGCTTGGTGCCCATCCATCCACGGTGAGCAGGGAGGTCCAAAGCGACCTCACGTCGGCGCAGCAGCTGCCTGGCGTCTCTGTGGGCTCCTCTCAGGGCGCTCCGGATGAGGGCAGCAGATCCTCCACCCCTCTGCCAGTGACCATTACATCCGGTGAGGCTGCGGCGACTGGGGTGATGCCAGCTGTGGAACTGGCAGCTCCCTCCCAGGCGGGGCCAGCACAGGCTCCACGGGCCAGAGGACGACCGCCAAGGTCATCGAGGCCAACAGGACAGCAGAGTCAGCAGGCTGGAACAGGTACCACTCCCAGCGAGGGGGCAGCACCAAGACACAGCACCCGGAAACGTAAACATAAGGCACCTTAGGCACACCACAGGTTTATCACCGGTGCTTTTGTGTTGGCCCGAGATGAGGTCTTTATGAGTTGGTGTGATTTTTAATACCTTTGTCATTTTGTTTCATTAAGTTCCTTTGGTTGGAATATTAAATTCAGACATGTCACCATGGCTGAGGGTGTCTCTTTCCTTCAGCAGGTGGATGGTTTTCAGCAACATAATGAGTGTTTTGTGGGACATTCAGCTTTATTAACAAGGACCTTAGTGACTGTTCCTATCCAGGCAGATTTTGCACTTAGGTACCGAGTATGGAGCCTGCAGCCCAGGCTTGTCCTGAAGGTCCATATGTGCTGTGCTAGCTGAAGGTTCATTGGATTAAAGCCTCCCGGGTGTCCCTGTCTCCCTGGAGTATGCCCGGGTCAGCGTCTACCCCCTCAGCATTTCCCTGTGTGTGCTCATCCTCGGACTCACTGCTGGACTCATCGTGTGCAGCCGCAGCCACTGCGTCTACATCTTCATCGTCAACTGCGTCCCCCTCTTTCCAGCGCAAGATTGTGGAGAGTGCAGCATGCAACCACTATCACAGAGACACGATCTGGGGGGTACTGGAGTGCGCCCCCTGAGCGGTCCAGGCATCGGAAGTGCATTTTGAGAAAACCAATGGTTCTCTCCACCACAGCCCTTGTGGTGCCGTGGCTCCTATTGTACCGCTGCTCAGCTTCTGTTCTTGGATGGCGGAGAGGCGTCATGAGCCACCTTCTGAGGGGATAGCCCTTGTCATCCAGCAGCCATCCATCCAGCCGGGCTGGAGCACTGAAGAGCCCCGGCACCTGGGAGTGTCTGAGGATGTAGGCGTTGTGGGAGCTGCCTGGGTACCTTGCACAGACTTGTAGAATCTGCATCCTGTGATCACACACTATCTGCACGTTCATGGAGTGGAAGCCCTTCCTGTTGACATAGGCACTGGGCTCACCTGCTGGCGCCTTGATGACCACATGTGTACAGTCTATAGCACCCTGGACACGGGGGAAGCCAGCAATGGCCACGAAGCCTCTGGCTCACTGTGTCTGCCTGGTCCCAATGGTAGAGGATGAAGGTCAATGCACTCCTGAACAGAGCGTCTGTAGCCCGCTAGACACAAGTGTAGACAGCTGATTGGGAGACACCGCAAAGATCACCCACCGAGCCCTGAAAGGAGCCAGAGGCATAGAGGTTGAGAGCAGCTGTGACCTTCAGAGCCACTGGCACGGGGTGTCCACCCAGACAGTTAGGGGAGATCTCAGGCCCAATCATCTGACAGATATAGTTGACTGTCTCCCTTGACAGACGGAGCCTCCTTCGGCACTGCACCTCAGACATATTGAGGTAACTGCTTCGCCGCCTGTAAACCCTGGCAGCAGGATAGTGGCATCTTCTGCTGCCCCTTCCACCTTGGTCCACCTCTTGGCCCTGTGCCCCTTGTGCCTGCGCCTGACCTCCCAAAGGTGGCTCCCCTGGAGGCTGATTGTCCACTCCTGGCCTCCTCCTCCTTCCAGCCTCCCTTCCTCCTCAGAGGAGGTGCCTCCAGTGGAGAGTTCAGCTCCCACTCCCAGGCTATGGGAAGGCTTCCTGAAACCTGCAGGCCCAAAAAGGATTCCTCACTGCAGAGAGCTGACCTGAAGGCTGTGGGTCCAGACCAAGCAGCTGGTCTATGTTTTGAAGTATTGCAGATCACACAGGCAAATATCAGTAACTTTAAAACATCAATATTTGACGGAGCACACTCGCGACCCCACTGAGCCCTCTTATCCCGCCCGTGGATGAGGTTTATACAAATGTCTCCTACCCACCTGCCCGTTGCGCCCGTGCACCGACCCGAAGATCGCACGGGCACCAAAATATCGCCGTCGATTGGTACCTCAAGGGCCTTAATGATATCATCGTGCGCCCGCCCAACGAAATATCGCGATGGCGCGTGGTGATGTTGGGACACTCGCCTGACGTCACCGTGCGTCATTTTACACGCGTGTGTGTGGGGCCCGGCCCCGCACACCAACAGGAAAATGCTGGCCGTGAAACCAAGCCTGCCCTCTCAGGCAGGTGTAAAGGGTTCCATGGACACTATTTGAAAGGAGAGAAGGGGAGTTCTCCCCGATATCCTGGGAAATATTTTCCCATCAGTCAGCAGGTTCCCTCAAACTCAGCTTATCTGGTCATTATCGCATTGCTGTTTGCGGGAGCTTGCTGTGCGTACATTGGCTGCCAGTCTTCCCACATTTCAACAGTGACTGTGACTTTGGAATGTCCTGAGGTTGTAAAGGGCGCTATACAAATGCAATTGTTTTTCCCTTGAGGAGCTTGCTACACCACTCCCATGTCACAAAGAGAGACGCCAGGTGCCCGTCTCTGGAAGACACTCATGAGCCAAGTTAGATTTTCGCCATAACCTCGAAACTTGTGTTATCACGCTTATTTTGGCAGGCCAGCAAACTGTCAGATTTATTAAGCTGGGTGGGATTTGAGCTCCTGACCTGTGCATGCGTGTTAACCAACTGCTGCAGCACCTGGCGCTGCTCGGTTAGGTTCAAAGGGCAGCCTCCAGCGGGCATGTCCTACCGGTGGGAGTGGGATCTTCCAGGCAATTCTGGGCAGGTGACCTCCGGACACTGACCCCGGAACGACCTCAGGACCTTCCAAAGTGCTGTACAGCCAATGAAGTGCTTTTCGAAGCACTGTTACTTACGTGAAATGTTGGGCACAAGTCCATGAGGACCAGAACCAAGATGGCAGGATCTTCACACAGCAGAGCCTGCGCAATCAGAGGAGGGCGTACAGCCTGGAAAACGAGGTGTCCAGCTCTGCTTAACAAGATCTTGTTCTTTCACGCCAACAATATCATGTCAACCTGACTGCAGCAATCACCTCAATTAATCCACTGCACCTTAAACGAAGGAGAACATGTCACCGCGCTGAAAAAATACACAAACTACTTAAAATATTCACAAGACCTTTGAATTATTTACAGGGCTTTCACATATGTCTCGTGCCCTTAATATATTCCCAAGACTTTTAAACTATTCCCTGGGCCCTGAGAAGAAATCTGCAGTGGCGTTAAAATATCGCAAGCTGTTTAGAAAAATAGGTGAACGAGAAAAGCCCAATAGGAAAAAAACAGTTCAGACCAGTATTCTTATTTCCCAGTTTTTACTGGTGTTCCATTTTAAGGTATACAAGACCAGTTCGGAGCAGTATCCTTATTTCCCAGTTTTTACTGTTTTTTTCCTCCTGGGATGTTAACTGTGAATCCTGGAATCTAAATCGAAAACAGAAAATGCTGGAAATACTCCAGACATCCCAAAGCACTTTACAACCAAAGAGATACTTCTGAAGTTCCGTCACTGTTGTCACAAAGGAGACACGGCAGCCAATTTGGGCACAGCAAGCTCCCACAAACAGAGAGACGATGAACAGAGAATCTGTTTTTTAGTGATGGTGGATGTTGGTCTAGGACACCAAGGAGAACTCCCTGTCTTTCTTCTCAATAGTGGCTGTGGGGGTCATTTATACCCACCTGAGAGGGCAGACGGCACCTCGCTTTACACTCGAACCCAGAAACAGCACCTCCGACAGTGCAGCGCTCCCTCAGCACTGGGAGTGGAAGTGTCGGCCTAGATTCTGTGAAATCTTCAGCAGGCCAGGCAGGGTTAGCGTTTCAGGGTTGTGTCCCTTGGTCAGAAAACAGCATTCTAACCAAGGTCCCACCCCTGAAGAATTATTCTGTCTCTTCTATTGTCAGATACCGATTGGCGTTGCTGTGTATTTTCAGCATTTCCCATACTCTTTCTCCCCTGACTTAGGACGCACCCTGCCTCCCTCATACAGAAGCTGAACAAAACACCAAGCATGTTAAATAGAGGCAGTAATGGATTGCAGACAAATTAGTGAGTGCTCAACGTTGAACAGATGTGATGTAAGCAATGACTTTCTGTGCTTTCAGCTCAAGCCTGTTTCTTTGATAAAATTATGGGATTGGAGAAATGTCTGCTTAACATTTAAAAGCCAAAAGAAATGTACAGGTTTATGTCAGCTGTTTTTCCTGCAGAGCATTTTCTATTGCATCGCCCAGCAAGGGGAAGTCAGGCCAATGCCTCTAGTTGACCATTTGCACACAGAGGTGGCATGTATCGACCCTGGCTCTGGCGATAACACTGCCATCTCTGAGTCAGAAGGTTCTGAACTGCACAAAACCCCAACCACATTCAACAAGGGTCTCTGTGTATGAATTGGGGAAATCTTGGACAGTTCTACTGCCACTCCATAAGACCATAAGACGCAGGAGCAGAAGTAGGCCATTTGGCCCATCGAGTCTGCTTCCCCATTCAATGAGATCATGACTGATCTGATAATCCTGAACTCCACTTTCCTGCCTTTTCCCCATAACCCTTGATTCCCTTACTGATTAAAAGCCTGTCTCTCTCAGCCTTGAATATACTTAACGATTCAGTCGCTACAACCCTCTGCGGTAAAGAATTCCACAGATTAACTACCCTCTGAGAGAAGAAATTCCTCCTCATCTCTGTTTTAAAGGGTGACCCTTTACTTTGAGGTTATGCCCTCTGGTCCTAGGCTCTCCCACAAGGGGAAACAACCTCTCAGCCTCTACCCTGTCAAGCCCCCTAAGAATCTTATATGTTTGAGCACAAAATCTAGGCTGACACTCCCAGTGTCAGCACCAAAGGTAGGCTGCAGTGTCGAAGGTGCTGTCTTTCAGATGAGATATTAAACCAAGGCGCTGTCTGCCCTTTAAAATGGATGTAAAGGGTCCCACTATTTAGAGGAAGTGCAAAAGAGTTCTCCCCAATGTGGTGGGCAAATATTTATCTGTTAATCACTAAAAACAGTTCATCATCACATTGTTGCTTGTGGGATCTTGCTGTGTGCAAATTGGCTGCTGTGTTTCCTACGTTACAACAGTGACTACACTTTGGTAGCGTTTTGTTGGCTGTAAAGCACTTTGGGATGTCCTGAGAAGGTGAACGACTCAACGCCAGTCTTTGTTTTGTAAATAACGTTACCATATTGTTGGAACCAACAGAAGCGGCTAACTTAAAAACATTAAGGCTTTGCTTTTCCAATTGCACTAATTGCTTGTGATGTTGCTGTCCGTGAGCGGAAGAATATGTTTGTTTTATAACGATGGTAGAGCTGGCAAAAAACGTGACACGAAGTGAGAGTGACACTAGCAGCAATTGTAGATGCTACAAGACTTTGAATATATTACAGCTCAATTAGGGATTGCGATCTAGATGAATGAATCTCAAAAATTAAAATGTAATCTCTAATGTTACAAAAAATAAACTGATTATCAGGTAGCTATAAACAGCACAGAGATTAAAAACCATTTACTTTTATCCTGTTCAAATTGACTAATGGATTAAATTAGAAATCTTGCTGCTCATTTGATAAGTTTAATTGTTTTATAATTGAACATTTACAAGGCTGGTTTTGTTCTGGCAACGTAAGAATGGCCAATAACATTTGAAATTAAAGGCAGGTTTAATACTAATCTTGTTCATACATAATAAAAGATTAAAACCATACCCGTTATGCACAAAATAATGAAAGCAACATACTGTGGATGCTGGAATTCTGAAATAAAAACAGGAAGTGCTGGAAATGACCCAGCAGATCTGTCAGCATCTGTGGCGAGAGAAACAGAGTTAACGTCTCGAGTCCGCATGACTCTTCTTTGGAAGTGGAGGGAGGTAGAAATGTGATGGGTTTTATGCTGTTGAAAAAGTGGGGAGGGGGTTCAGGTGGATCAAAAGGAAGGTCAGGGGTAAGAGGTGGAAGCAGAAACAATCGATGATTTTTGAAAGAAAATTGGTTGGGCTCTTGAAGGAAATAAGCCTGCAGGGCTATGGGGATTTTGTGGGGGAATGGCACTGAATGGATTGCTCAGCAGAGAGTGGGCATGCACCCGATGGGCTGAATGGTCTCCTTCAGTGCCATAAATGACTCTATGTAAAAAGCGTTTGTGTGTGTGTGCACATGTGTGTGTGTGCTAATTACACATGGGTTTGAATCCCATCCTCATCGCCAGTTCATTATGGACTTGATTTTCCAGACAGGTTTCTCATTAGAAGCATCAAACTTTATTTACAGTCTGCAGCAGCAGTTACATGCTTCCATCAACCTCCACAACTAGAAGAAGAACCCCCTACTCTAAGGTTCCCCGCGCTTAGAACTGATTCATTCTCACTGTCACATGATACTTTCCAACACAATAAGTCTTAAAGCTCCAGTCACTACATACTTTAAAGCTACAATTACTATAGTGCATACGCATGGTTCTAGCATATGCCTTTCACACACACGGGTCGGAACCTGTTGCAGGTACAATTAAAAAATCATGGTCCTGGCAGGTGTCTCAGGACCCCGAAGCCTCCAGGACAGTTTGAAGTTGTTTCCTCTTGTCGGGAAGAGTATATTAGAAGCCACCAATATAAGGTAGTCACCAGGAAAACCAATCAGGAATTCGGAAGAGCTTTCTTCACCCGAAGAGCGGTGAGAAAGTGGAACTCGCTACCACAGGGAGTGGTTGAGGTGAATAGTACAGATGCATTTAAAGGGAACTTAGACAAGCATTTGAGGGAGAAGGGAATAGAGGGTTAGAAAGATAGATTTGGATGAGAAAGGTTGGGGGTAGGCTCAAGTGGAGCATAAACACTGGCATGGACAGCTGGGGTTCAATTGCCTTCTTCTGTGCTGTATGTTATAATTTGCTACTCAATCACTGAGTAAAAGAGGAATCTTGGCCCATTCTTTCCTTAATATAGGTTTATTCACAAAGCCCGAAGAACACAGGCTCAGCCTCCCTTTCTCCTTCCCCCTACAGGTGGAAACCAGTTCTTATATATACTTAAGAATGATGCCCTAACCTTTCCCCATTTAGTAAAAGCTGATGCCACTTCATTGGGACAGGATTACAACATGGACACTCAATATCCTCTGCGGTGGTGGTGTCATAGTTCACTCAGGGAGTCCGAGTTGCTGTGGGCAACATGAACTTTAACGTGCACGTTGTAGTCTGGAGCTGTGGACAATGAGAGTAGGAGGCTCCAACTTTATCTCGATCGCATGGCTGACCAGGAACCTCCCACGCTTCCACCTGCCATTGGTGCGCTTTCTGGAAGGACTTGCAGGTCGATTCTCAACCTGTATGGTCGCGTTATGAATGCACCTTCCTTAACCATCAAGTCCTGAGGGCAGATGGCACGCCCAGAGCTTCTGGCTGCAAGGCCGGGACACGACCCACTGCCCCAACAAGATCTCCTTATACCCCATGCAATCCGACGCAATTTTCAAAGGCCCAGGGGTGGGGAGGGAACACACTTGTGGTGACCTACCACCCCCATTAACTTCCTTAAGAGCTTGTTAAGGGGCCTGTCCGCCGGGGAATGTACATTTTAATCTTTATATCAGCAAACTCGAAATAGCCTAGTTCATGTTGGTGCCCTGTTGTTGGATTCATTGTGAGAAAACATCAGTTCATCTGACTTTGAGGAAGAATGAATTTTGATGGGAAAATTACAGCTGGGCTGAGCGCTGTACCCGCTCTGTGTTTGCTACTTCCCTCTGCATTCGTCTCCAGGCCTTGTATAAACTTCCCGCTCTCGCCAGCAAAGCAGCAGTAGCCCCTGGCACGGCTGCCACTTGCCTTTGCCACTGGCGCCAGGCAGGCAGCTCATGGAGGCGATCAGTGCCACAAACTGGCTGCCAAGGTCACCCGCAGCCCAATGAGGGTCCTTATATTTAAAGACCATGTCGTGAGAGCGACACTTTTGAGGCCCAGGTGTCGGGACCCAGAATTCGTCCACGTGTCAGGTTTCCAAACCCACCTTGAAAATCCATCCCTAGATGCCTCACTTTATTAACATGCAATAGAATATTTGACTCAACGTTAGCAACTCACCTCCTGACTCCCCAAAGCCTGTCCACCATCTACAAGGCACAAGTCAGGAGTGTGATGGAATACTCTCCACTTGCCTGGATGAGTGCAGCTCCCACAACACTCGAGAAGCTCGACACCATCCAGGACAAAGCAGCCCACTTGATTGGCACCACATCCACAAACATTCGCTCCCTCCACCACCTTCAACATTCAATCCCTCCACCATCAATACACAGTGGCAGCAGTGAGTACTATCTACAGGATGCACAACAACAGCTCACCAAGGCTGCTTCAAAAGCACCTTCCAAACCCGTGACCTCTACCATCTAGAAGGACCAGGGCAGCAGATAGATGGGAACACCTCCACCTGGAAGTTCCCCTCCAAGCCACTCACCATCCTGACTTGGAAATATATCGCCATTCCTTCACTGTCACTGGGTCAAAATCCTGGAACTCCCTCCCTAACAACACCATGGGTGTACCTACACCACATGGACTGCAGCGGTTCAAGAAGGCAGCTAACCACCACCTTCTCAAGGGCAATTAGGGATTGGCAATAAATGCTGGCTTAGCCAATGAAACCCACATCCCGTGAATGAATAAAATGACCCACCAGCTTGGTTGTGAAACCTGTAGACAGTTGTAATTGCCCAATGAATGACCACAGCAGTTTGCAGTCAGTGACAGTGGCCACGGGTAGGCCCATGATGGAGCTTTCAATGGGTGGGCCAGGTTAGTGGCTGGATCACACCAACATGTTCCTGGTCCAGGACACATGTGAGCAAAGGCACACCAGATCAGTTTGAAAAGACAAAGCTGCAAAAACAGAGAAGAAACAAGTGAGGTTAAAGCTGGATTATTGTCGCTGTTAAATTCTGAGAGATTTTGATTGTAGCCTAAACTATTCAACATTCCTGCATGATCTGTAAGGAATACCTGATGAAGCTACAATCTTCACAAACAAAATGAAAGAGTGAGAAAGTGACAGCTCTACTGTTGAGACACCTGTCTCTCTTCTAAAATAACTTGTTTGACATGAAAGCCTCGATAGACTTAGTCCCTGGAAGACATTTAGATAGCTGCACTTCACAGTGGTTTGCAGTGATCTCCCAGGGTGTTTGAATGTTAAGCAGCTCTTGAGGCTTATACCTGAGTAAATTAACCAGACAGAAAGGAATAAAGAACTTCTGATTTCTCTATATCCGCAACTTGATGGGAAAACCTCAGACAGACTGCCTGAAAAATACCTCCACCGCATCTTAAATTTATTTTATTGAAAGTAATCACCGGCCCTCGGACTTATGACACAACCGGTTCTTGAAAACCGCATCTCAACCCGAAACGTCTTAAAACAGAACCGATTTTCCCATAAGAGCATTGTCATAAATGGCTCCTGAACCAATATCCAATACCCAAAATAACCCAGAATTTTGCACTCAATCAATTATAGATGAGTAATATAACAACATTAATGTATTTATGATGTAAAGAGCAATCATATTGATGTAAAATAAAATCACTCAATAAGCTAAAAAATACATATGGAACAGTGCTGTACTAATAGTGTCGGAACAACTACCGATTGCCTCGAGTCAGGAGGATGGGCGGTGCAGAATGTCACTGTGCACACGTGAACATTGGAACTAGTTCACTGGTGTGACATGGTAAAGTTGAACCTCACATGGGAAAGTCAAAACAGGGTGTCAATTTATAAGTGCCATTTGTCGTAACTCGAACACCGTAAGTTGAGCGCTGCCTATAGATTCCATGATTATCCAGTCTCCTTCACAATAGGTTTAAAAATCAAATGATTTTACTCTTCCACAGGTTTTGATCCCTGAAGCATTATTCTAGATGCCCGGTTTAATAGAACAGGAGTAAGCTGGGCCCCACCTGTTGAAGTCACTTTTAGCTCTGGCGTCTGGTGGCCTTGTCATATCGTCCCATTCCCGACGCATCCTGCCTCACTAATACTGCATTCGTGGAAAACACCCCAGATCGCTGGCAGGCAGGATCGGATTTGCCCGCCTCGCTTCCTCGCTCCGGGCCCCATATTTAAAGCGCTCCAGAGCGCAGCCTACTTCATGTCCACAGACCAGGACTGCTCCAGGTGGTAGGTGGCCCCGAAAGCAAAGAAGACGGCAGCCCCCAAATTTAGTGATGCCTCTCTGTGGTGCTTGCTGGATGCCACCAATCCAGCCTGGGGGGCAGTGGCAGCGATGGTCAGTGCCACCGGAAGACAGAGGAGGTCAGCCATTCAGCGCAGGGAGAGGATGAATGCTCTGACCCGTTCCACCAGAGTAGGTCAACCACCTCATCGCTCTCAACTCACACACTCACAAACCTATAACACATCCACAGCGACCTCACACCTCAAGGGACAACACCACTAACTCTCACACACACCCTCACATCTCCATCATATCCCCGGAACTCGCATCCTCATCCCGTCCATGACGCCGCTCACCACACAAACATTCCATGCAGTGCCATGTGTCCTGCTCAGAGGGAGAGGTCCCAGACCAGGGGTGGAGTGGCCCACATTCAGCCTCACACGCACTTTGAGGACCATGTCATCGCCCTAAGGACAGTGAGGTCGGCATTGAACACCCACATGAGGCTCCTGCACCACATCATCCCTCTTTCAATGCAACTGTGAGTGTCTCTCTCTCCTGCTCTCTGCTGCCATGCACTAATCATCCCTACTCTGGTTCACAGGGAGCTCTGCCAAGCAACCGACACCCTCAGCCAGACAGTCCCTCAGCTCCATCCAGGTCCTCACCTCCAGCCAAGAGGACACCTCCTCCATTGAAGAGCTGGGAATAAGCAGCCTGGAAGACCCGTCACAGCGCTTACCCACACCCTCCACCAGCGCAGAGACACACACCTCGGTGGGACCTAGATCTAGAGCAGGCTCGGGTTCACAATCTGGTGGTCACCACACGGACACGTGTCCACAGCAGGAGGAGGCAGGTTCAGCCAATCTCCCCGGCACTCAGGGGACTGCTGGGTAAGAGGCATCTGTGAGGTCCGAGTCAGATGACGAGACTCTGGATTCAGCCTTCCAACTTATCCTGGAGAGTCAGCAGAAGGTGGGGAACATCACACAGAGCTGTTGGAAGCCCTCAACAGAGTGGCATGCGAGTCGGAGAAGTGCGTCCACCTGCTCTCTGATGAAGTGGTGCCCACATGTGAGCATTTGAAGGTCTCCATGGGGAGGATGGTGATTGTGCAGACCTGCACTCCACTGTGCTAGCCATGGGTGAGTTCCTGCAGTGGCAACACGGGAGGGAAACAGGGCACCTCAATGTCACTCCAGGTGCTCCTTTCCCTCAAGGAGTCAGGACTGGGATCTCGGGCACCCGAGGGGAGGAGGAGCAGCAGCTGGACACCCCTGGGTCATCCACTCAGGAATCTCAGAGGCTGTCTTCTCCCTCCAAGTCCCCTTTGCCTGTGACCCCCCTCAATCTTGTCCTCTGTCACTGCAGAGGGAGCAGCTGGCCCACAGGAGGACAGCCAGAGCAAGTCGGGGCCCTCAAAACCCCAGCTCTCCAGAGGACCCATGCCAAAGTCATCAGAGGCAACAGGGCCAACCATTGCTCAGGCTGTCCCCACCCCTGCTGCAGATGTCAGGGCAGCACCTAGAAGATGTGGCAGGCTTAGGAAAGTTAAGAAATGCTGATCACGAATGGTTGCACAGGTAAACACATTTTGTCACTTTATAACCTGAAAATATATTCACTTTCACTGAATAACGTGTAATGTTGTCTTTCAGTCTCATTGACAGGCTTCGCGAGTTCTCCCACTGCATACCCCCCCACCCCCCCACCCCCACCACCACCACCTCCAGCAGTTCAGCTGCATGCAGGCAGACCACGCGTGATTCAGGAGGTAGAAGTGTGTGTGTGTGTGTGTGTGTGTGTGGGGCAGGGCCTTTTGGAGCCCAGGGAGGCATAGTGGTTTTGTCACTGGACTGATATTCTCGAGACCCAGGGTAATGCTCTGGGGACCCGGGTTCGAATCCCATCACGGCAGATGGTGGAATTTGAATTCAATAAAAAATAATCTGGAATTAAAAGTCTGATGATGCCGATGTCGATTGTCGTAAAAACCCATCTGGTTCACTAATGCTCCTTTAGGGAAGGAAATCTGCCATCCTTACCTGGTCTGGTCTGGCCTACATGTGATTCCAGACCCACAGCAATGTGGTTGACTCTTAAATGCCCTCTAAACAAGGGCAATTAGGGATGGGCAATAAATGCTGGCCTAGCCAGCGACGCCCACATCCCATGAATGAATAAAAAAAATCTCTCCCACACACACGGAGCCTTCATCCATCACACTCATCAATCTCGCTGTCCTGAGCATTTCCATTGCTGCTTCCTGAGGTTATCTGTCAGTTGTCCATTTGAGCTGAGCTGCATCTCCAATGAGTGAACTCCCATGCAGCACATGTGCCTGTCCAACACGAGGCTCCTCTCACTTTCGATTTCGACAGCCATGGTGGTTCGTTAAGTTTCCTTTCTCCTCCCCCAGTCCCCCATGCCCTTCCCCCATCACTGCTGACCCCCCCCACCGGCATCACCTTCCACCTCCCCACTGTCATCTACTAACCAGAACCCTTTTCTTTCCACAATGCCCAGGTAAACGTTCACATTACCTACCTTCCTGAGAATCCCACCCCCATCCACATTGACCTCCCCGACCTCCTCCTTCCCACCCCGAGGGTCCACATCTGTCTCTGAGTCGCCACTCACCACCCTCGCCATCCCTTCTATTGCTACCATCGCACCCTCACCCTCCCACTCTTCCATCTTCCTCTGCCCCCTCTCACACTTACCATTCCCTCCTACCACATGCACACTCAATTCACTCCCCTTACTCCCTCCTCCATCCTTAATCCCTCCTCCCCTCAGATACCTTTCTCCTCCTGGACTCCTTTCCCCCTTCCAAACCCTTTCCTTCCCCACAGACTCCTTACCCCCTTCTGAACTCCTTTCTCCACCTGGACTCCTTCCCCCTCCGAGCTCCTTCTCCCCACCTGCCTCGCCCCTTACACCTACCTCCCCACTTGCTGCATTCTCCCCATTGCACCCTCCTCCCCCCATACTCCCTCCTCCCTCTCCCAACCTCACTCCCTGACATCTTCATTCCCTCAGCCTCCCAACCTCACCCAACCCTTGAACACCTTCCTCTCACAGTCAAACCTACTCCTTTCTCTCCCACCACCATGGCCGCCCCCCCACCCAACTCCGACCCCGGTACACCTTCCTGTCTCACTCACAGCTGGACTGTCTTCTCCCAGCCCTCGATGATCATCCATAGCAGCCCATGGCCAAGACCGTGATGTACCGTAACAGACCCAAGACATCGACAGGGACCTCCCACCTTTGTGGTGTAGCCATGTCCATGAGAATCCACCCAGCGTGCGATGCACATGTTCCTCCAGGTCCGGTAGCTGTAGGGCTCCAGCATCTCCTGCTGCTCTGATGTCAGCTATCTGAACAAGGCCCTAACAGTAAGTCCAGACTTCTGCATGTCACACTTGTCCAGACATGCTCTGGGCCAGTGTGTTTTCCCACCAGCGTAACAGTAAATCTGACATGGGGGGATGACTCCGGTGGGGCCTTACTTTGCATCCCATTAGCATATTCCTTTGTTTGCAGACAATGGGTCCCTACATATGAATGTAAGTCACTTGTAGCAAGCATAAGTGAGCCATGTTACAAGTTCAACTGACGATCTTAAATTGGTTGTTAGTGTAGTTATTAGCACACTCAGGATTGTTCAGCAAGTGCTGCCCAATTGCAGAATTGCATCTAACAGCAGATGTTTTGTCCTGGGTTTTGCAAGCATAAGAACATGAGGTAGGAACCGGGGTAGACCATTCAGCCCCTCAGGGCTGCTCCGCCATTCAATAAGACCATGGCTGATCTTCTTGTGTTTCGATTTCCACATTCCCACCTAACTCCGATAACCTTTCATTCTCTTGCCTGACAAGATAAGAACATATGAAATAGGATGGTTGAGGATGGTCTGTGCTGTTAATATTGGAATCCTATCACAATTAAGTGCATGCTCTAGTTGTAAGTGAGAGCAGCTGTTACTCATTGGGGAAATGTTAGGGCATCACTCTTAAGTATGTCTAAGAACTGGTTTCCAGGTGTAGGAGGAAGGAGCCTGTGCCTGAGCTCTCTGGGTTTTGTGAATAAACCTATGTTAAGGAGAGACTGGCACCAGATTCCCCTTTTACTCAGTGAATGGCCAATGATTTGTAACAGGTCCTCTGCCTGTCATGAACAACCGCAGGAACACGTTGTTTGATTCAATGAGCCAATCGCTGTGATGTACAACCCAGGTATCTGGCATTGCACTGACACCAAAATCCAGACCCATGTTGCTGAATTGTGCGGCCGGCAGAACGTCTTGTTGAACTGACAGCAGCGCTCCATTAGTGGAAAATAACATTCATGTAGTCACTGCTCAAAACGGCTAGCTTAGCCTATTGCTCAAATTCTTGAGGTACTTTGCCTTCCGAGGGTAATTTGAGGTAGACTGGGTCTAAAAAGGGCAATCTTTGGTCCATTTGTGAGTTTGCACGACACACAACAAGCAATGATCTGATCAGGTGAGTCATTGTCCCGCGGGATACAGGATGCGCTCTGTTTCTGCATCAGGTGAGCCATTGTCCTGCGGGATACAGGATGCGCTCTGTTTCTGCATCAGGTGAGCCATTGTCCCACGGGATACAGGATGCGCTCTGTCTCTGCATCAGGTGAGCCATTGTCCTGCGGGATACAGGATGCGCTCTGTTTCTGCATCAGGTGAGCCATTGTCCCGCGGGATACAGGATGCGCTCTGTTTCTGCATCAGGAGAGCCATTGTCCTGCAGGATACAGTATGCGCTCTGTTTCTGCATCAGGTGAGCCATTGTCCTGCGGGATACAGGATGCGCTCTGTCTCTGCATCAGGTGAGCCATTGTCCTGCGGGATACAGGATGCGCTCTGTTTCTGCATCAGGTGAGCCATTGTCCTGCGGGATACAGGATGCGCTCTGTTTCTGCATCAGGTGAGCCATTGTCCCGCGGGATACAGGATGCGCTCTGTTTCTGCATCAGGTGAACCATTGTCCCGCGGGATACAGGATGCGCTCTGTTTCTGCATCAGGTGAGCCATTGTCCCGCGGGATACAGGATGTGCTCTGTTTCTGCATCAAGCTTGCGAGGGTGAGAATTTTTTTTTATTTTTAAAACTCTACAGGCTAAGAGGAAAGAGACTAGCAAACTCAGTGTCATGGACAAAGACCCAAAAGAAATTCAAATCGTACTGGCGTGTCACCAGCGGTGTCAGGAGTCATACATGGATCATTAACACCAGTGTGGGTCAGATGGGCTGAATGTCCTCTTTCTGTGCTGTAGATCCATGTGCTTGGTAAGAACTTCAATAGGCTGTACAGTTGCATTTAACCGCTGCTGATATTTTCCAATGATTCACCAGCTTGTCTGATCTAGCTGAGTTGGTGTCACTGTCAAAAATGACAGCGATGGGAGAACTATCTGAATGTAACCCTGACAGTCAATCCTGGCCTCAGGTTTGTTTCAGCATCCCAACCTGACAAACATTTGCTTGCAAACAATGAAACATCCCTCGGTACTCATTACATCCTGACATCAGGAAGACAGTTTCGCCAATCGGTGATGGGGAGAGGCCATTTCCCCCTGGCTGGGCAGTCTCGAACTGGGGTGGGGGGAGACCTCAAGGTAAAGGGTCAGCCATTTAAGACTGAAGTGAGGACAAATTTCTTCACTCAGAGGGTTGTGAGTTCTGTACCCCACAGGGTTGTGGTTGTTCTGTCATTGAGCATATTCAAGGCTGAGATTGTTAGGCTTTTGGGCAGTGAGACAATTGAGGAATAGGGGGTGGTGCAGGAAAGTGGAGTTGAGGTAGATGATCAACCATGATCTTACTGAATGACAGGATAGCCTCAAGGGGCTGAATGTTCTACTCAAGTTCTGACTTTTTATGTTCTTCAAGAAACAAAAACATTTCTCTCCTCTGTGTAGAGGTGGTGTGAGGATTCCCCGATCACTTTGACGGCTAAGTATTTGGCAACAAGACCAAATGTTCACCAACTTGTTCAGTCTCACCTCATATTTGATGTTAAACCAAAACTTGATTTGTTGATCCAGTTGCACACATTACTCTAGGGGAGGTGATGGTGTAGTGGCATCATCACTGGACAAGTATTCCAAAGACCCAGGGTAATGCTCTGGAGACCTGGGTTCAAATCCCACCATGGCAGATGGTGAAAATTTAATTCAATAAAAGTCTGACATTGCACAAAACCCATCTGGTTCACAGGGAAGGGAATCTGCTGCCTTGACCTAGTCTGACCTACAGACACACACAGGGATGGGTAATAAATGCTGGCCTAGGCAACAATGTCCACATCCACATCCCATGAACAAATAAAACAATACATATGAAGTCATTGTTGGAGGGGTGGGTGAAAGCACTGGCTTTGTGGTATTCTTGCTTGCACTGTGGAGACCTGAGCTGACAATGCTCTCCTGAGATATTGAGATTGCTTGTTGACCGAGACCATTTGGATCTGTTCAGGGCTGTATCTTTCATGTTGTGCTTTATACTATTGACCGATCGATACTAAGGGAGTGCTACATTGTCAGCAGTGCCATATTTACAGGTTCTGAGATTCAGAATGTCTTTATTGTACCCGAGTTTAGGACGGCGTGAGGGACAGGTTCTCATTCTTAGCTGTAGAATAGTACCGTTGGTATGTGGGGATACAAACAGCTAGGCCCAGCTAAAAAAGCAGCATATGGAAGCCTAGAAGATGGACCCCTATTTTCATGTGTGAAAAAACATCCTGGCCTTCAGAAATATTAACAAAGGGGTGCATTTGGCATAAAATTACCATCAACCTACCACTAACACTGAGTTCCATCAGCCGCAATGGGAAAGTATGGCCCCTAACCAGAGACTTGAGAATGTGACACAGATAGACATGCCCAGCTGAGGGAATTCTGCATTGTCGGAGGGATTGCTGCACTGTTAGAGTGGCAGTACTGAGGGACTGTCGCCCTGTTAGAGTGGCAGTACTGAGGGACTGTCGCCCTGTTGGATGGACAATATTGAGCAAGTACAGTACTGTTAAAGTGGCAGAACTGAGGGAGTGCCGCACTGTTGGAGGGTCAGTACTGAGGGAGTGCCGCACTGTCGGAGGGTCAGTGCTGAGGGAGTGCTGCACTGACAGAGGGTCTGTACTGAGGGAGTGCTGCACTGTCGTAGGGTCAATACTGAGGGAGTGCTGCGCTGTCGGAGGGTCATTACTAAGGGAGTGCTGCACTGTCGGAGTGTCAGTACTGAGGGAGTGCTGAACTGTCAGAGGGTCAATACTGAGGGAGTGCTGCGCTGTCGGAGGGTCATTACTGAGGGAGTGCTGCACTGTCGGAGGGTCATTACTGAGGGAGTGCTGCACTGTCAGAGGGTCAGTACTGAGGGAGTGCTGCACTGTCAGAGGGTCAGTACTGAGGGAGTGCTGCACTGTCAGAGGGTCAGTACTGAGGGAGCTCTGCACTGTTGGAGGGTCAGTATTGATGGAGCTTTATACTATTGACTGATCAATGCTAAGGGAGTGCTCCATTGTCAGCAGTGCCATATTTCAGGTAGGAATTTAAACTGAGGACCCATCTTTCCCTCAGCTGGATGTAAGAGATCCCACGGTGCTATTTCAAAGAAGAGCTGGGAGTTCTGCCTGGTGTCCTGGCCAATATCAATTCCCTTGTTGAACATTTAGAGAAACAGATTATTTGGTCATTATCACATTTCTGTTTGTGGAAGTTTGCTGTGGGCAAATTGGCTGCTACATTTCCTACATTACAACAGTGACAATACTCCAAAGGTACTTTTTTGGCTGTAAAGAATTTTGGGATGTCCTGACAGTATGAAAGGCACTCTAGAACTGCAAGTCTTTCTTTCTTTTACTGTGAGCTACAGAAGAGTAAATTGAAGAGTCAGTGTTTTACACCATGTCAGCTTCATACACCACCAATGTCATCTCACATTGACAAAAGCTGGATTTGGTTCAGTGGATCAATGCGTAGCAGCTTGTAGGAGGGGAGAGAAGGGCTTTAGTTGTATTATCTGTGAGTTGTTAACAGTTTGAGATAGGGAGAGAACATATATCTTCTATTCTGCTGCCAGTGATGCAATCTTCTATCACAGGCTTCATTCAAAAGCCTATGCTGCTTTCTAAAGGATGCTTGAGAAAGCCTCACTGCTATAATTGTGTGTGTGTGTGTGTGTTTGTGTTTATGCGTGTGTCCATGTGTGATCATCTGTCTGTGTGTGTGGGTGGGTATGTTTGTCTTAGAATGTCCGTTTGTATGTTTATGTGTACATATGTTTGTCAGTGTTTGTGTGTCAGTATCTGTGTGTGTGTGTCTGCGTGTGGTCAACTGTGTCTGTGTGTGTGTATCTTTGTCTTAGCGTGTCTGTGCATGTGTATTTGTCTATGCGTGTGTGTATTTGTGTATGTGTGTGTGTGTATTTGTCTATATGTGTGTGTCTGTTTGTGTGTGCGTGTGAGTGAGTTTGTCTTTGTGTATCTGTTTCTGTGGCCAGGATTTCCCAGTTAGCGAGCGGAGGCCGGGACCCACTTGCTGATGTGTAAAACGACATCGGGCGGAACTCCCGACGTCACCGCGTCTCATTTCAATTTTCAGGTAGGCGGGGTCTCAGCAGAATCAGCTGTGCACCCGCCGACCTGTCAATGGCCAATTGGGGCCATTGACAAAGTCATTAATGTAATTAGTGGACCTGCCCGTCCAACCTTAGGGTTGGCGAGGAGGCCGGGAGCCCTGGCGGGCATTAGACAAAGCATCAAACCTCACCCACGGGCGGGATGAGGTTTCATGTGGGTTTTTAAAAATGTAATAAAAGTGTGCCTTTGAAAGTGATGGACATGCCCCAATTCCTGTGACAGTGTCACATGAGGGGACATATCAGGGAAATATTTTTATTTTTTTCTATTTTAATGATTTTTCAATGTGGAGCCGATCTCCCTGAGGCAGCACTGAGCCTCGGGGAGATGAGTGCGCTCTTTCACATGCATGGGCGATGGAGTGCACTCCCGGCTTAGGGAATAACCCCCACTCGCACTGCACTTCCTTTTTTTTCAAGAGTCCACCACAGAAACTAAATTAACAAAACGAGGGATAAAATAAACACAGCCCCTAAATTAGGGAACTGCAAAACCAAAGACACAATTTAAAGGAAACTTACAAACATTAAATCAAAATGTGATTAAGAGGATCGATAAAGTACCCCAGCTCCCCACACCAACCCCCCCCCCCCACCCCCCACCCCCCCCCCCCCCCCCCCCAGGTGCCCACCATGCATGGGAGGCCTCGAGGGTGCCAGCAGACACCACGAGCTCCCTCTCCAGGGACACCCGACCGCAGACGTAGCCGTAGAAGAGGGACAGACAGTCGGGTTGGACGACCCCCTCAATCGCCCGCTGCCTGGACCTGTTAATACTAAATTGGCCAGGCCCAGGAGCAGGTTCATGAGGAGGTCCTCCTCCTTCCCAGCCCCCCTCCGCACCGGGTGTCCGTAGATCAGGAGCGTGGGGCTGAAGTGCAAACAAAACAACAGTAAAAGGTTCTTTAAATAACTGAAAAGGGAGTGCAGCCTACAACTCCCCCATATACACATGGACTCCACAAGACCACAAAAGATGCAGGTATCTCTGGGAGTCCATGAACCGGCACATCCTGCGGTTGTAGGGGGCTGCGTGCAACACCCTCCACCCCAGGTCCCCGATGGAAAGCGGGAGGATACACTCATAGAGGGCCCCCCACCAGGGACCTCCGCCGCCAGATGGCAACAAGGCACAGGGTGTGCCCGGGCGGCGGGTGAGGGTAAGGAAGTGAAAGGTGTGCAGCAGCCCGTACAGGAAACTCCTCCGCGCCGTGCTAAAGGGCACGGAGGGCATGTCCCCGAGGCGGCTCATGCTGCGGGGCACCGGCACCCGAGGGAGGGTTCGGGGCTTGGGGCCAATGTGGAATTCCATCTGAACAGGGGAACGCTCAGATGGAAGCCCACCACACACCTGAACCTCCTCGAGACCCAGTATAATGTCGGGGCCGAGAACGACTATCCTGAGGTCTCGAATGGCATCGGCCACGAGCCGGACGCCCACGGACGCGCCAACTCCTGCGGGAGCATCCAGCCCACTCCTCCGCCACCCAGCACATCCCCGATCCTGGTCATCCCGGCAGCCACAGCCCTCCTCTCCGCCAGCCACTGAAAGGGACGGAGGGGCAGATTCCTGAGCAGCGGCTCTCTGACGACAGCCGCTACTCCTGACGGGAGAGAGCTGCGTCACGAGGCGACCATGTTCCAAACTTTGATCAGGTCCTGGTAAAAGACGGGCAACGCCTGCAAGGAGCCACGAAGGCCCCTCAGGTCTAAAAACAGGAGCTGCACGTCATAATTCAGGCCGTGCACCTGGTGGAAGAAATACGTCGCCAGGGCAACCATCTCGGAGGGGGCTCAACGTAAAGGTATCGCTGCAGGGTCTGAATGCGGAAGGTCGTCACCTGGGTGTGTAGGCACACCAGCACATGACCGCCCTCCCTAAACGGGAGACTCAGAACCTCAGCAGCAATCCAGTGCAGCCTTTTGTCCCAGAAGAAGTCAATGAGCATTCTCTGGATTTCCATGACATAGTCAGGGGGAGGGGTTTATAGCACTTCCTGGTGGACGTCACGCTGAGGGTGCCTTAATTGGCCCGCCCACGTTAAAATGGCGGCGCGACCCCAATCAGGGGCGCTGATCGGAAGCACACCTCCACGCACCCACTCCTAAAGTTCACCCCCACCGGGGGGAGAATTCTGCCCTGTGTGTGTATTTGTCTTGTGTGTGTGTGTGTTTGTGTTTGTGTTTGTGTGCCTGTGCGTGTGTTTGCGTGAGGGTGTGTTTGTCTGAGTGTATCTGTTTTTGTTTGTGTGTAATTGCCTGCGTGTTTGTGCATGTGTGTATTTGCGTCTATATTTGTCAGTGTGTTTGTGTGTGTGTACTTATGTGTGTGTGTATTTATGTGTGTGTGTGTTTTTGTGGGCGTCTTTGAGTGTATGCATTTGTGTGTGTGTTTATGTGTGTGTGCGTACATGCATATGTGTGTGTACATGTGTATTTGTGTGTTTATGTATGTGTGTGCGTGTGTATGTGTGTATTTGTGTGTTTATGTGTGTGTGCATGCATGCATGTGTGTGTGTGTGTGTATGTGTGTGTGTGCATGTGTGTGTGCGTGCATGTGTATGTGTGCATGTGTGTGCTTGCGTGTGTATATGCATGCGTGTGTGTATGCGTGTATGTGTGTGTGTGTATATGTGTGTGTATGTGCATGTGTGTGCATGTGAGTGAGTGTGTGTGAGTGTGTTTGTGAGTGAGTGTGTGTTTGTGTGTGAGTGTGTGTTTGTAAGTGAGTGTGTGTTTGTGTGTGAGTGTGTGTTTGTAAGTGAGTGTGTGTTTGTGTGTGTGTGTTTGTGTGTGTTTGTGTGTGTGTGTTTGTGGTTTGTGTGTGTTTGTGTGTGTGTGTTTGTGAGTGAGTGTGTGTTTGTGTTTGTGTGTTTGTGTGTGTTTGTGTGTGAGTGTGTGTTTGTGTGTGAGTGTGTGTGTTTGTGTGTGTGTTTGTGAGTGAGTGTGTGTTTGTGTGTGTGTGTGTTTGTGAGTGAGTGTGTGTTTGTGTGTGTGTGTGTTTGTGTGTGTGTTTGTGTGTGTGTTTGTGTGTGTGTTTGTGTGTGTGTTTGTGAGTGAGTGTGTTTGTGAGTGAGTGTGTGTTTGTGTGTGAGTGTGTGTTTGTGTGTGAGTGTGTGTTTGTGAGTGAGTGTGTGTTTGTGTGTGAGTGTGTGTTTGTGTGTGAGTGTGTGTTTGTGAGTGAGTGTGTGTTTGTGTGTGAGTGTGTGTTTGTGAGTGAGTGTGTGTTTGTGTGTGAGTGTGTGTTTGTGAGTGAGTGTGTGTTTGTGAGTGAGTGTGTGTTTGTGAGTGAGTGTCTGTTTGTGAGTGAGTGTGTGTTTGTGTGTGAGTGTGTGTTTGTGAGTGAGTGTGTGTTTGTGTGTGAGTGTGTGTTTGTGTTCCCTGCCCCATCTCACACTTGGAAAACAGCCACTTGCTTCATTATCGAGGCAGAAAATGCCTGACTAAAAAGAAAGATAAGCTGAACTGTGGGTGCAGCTTTAATCAATGGTGAAATGTACTGATAGACTGTGGTACTCAGTTTATTTTACTCCAGATATTATCAAGCATGATCCTTGTATCAGATAGAGAATTTCCACAAGAGTTCTCAATGTCTCCTACTGTACCTTTGGCAATTAAGAGGCCATCAGAAACCCCAAGGGAAAGGTAAAAGCTACTGTGTCCATTTAGGGCAGGCGTGTATTTTCAAAGACTTTCCTGTCAGAGAACCCCTCCCACCACAGAAATCAGATTCAATGGCCCCAGAATTCGGTTGCCAACCCTCCAGGAATGGATAAATCTCCGGAGGCAAAAGGCAGGACCAGAATCTACAGGGCATCAAAAAAAAAATGGAGCTTATTTTCTTCTTTGAAAAAAAAATAGTTAATTCGTTTTAATAATGTTGGAGATGGGCTTTTGACTGACAGTCTACGGCCATCTAATCTGCCTGATGATGACCATCAAAGTCTGACGATGAACATGAAACCATTGCCGATTGTCGCAAGACCTCATCTGGCTCACGAATATCGTTTAGGGAGGGAAATCTGCCTCTCCTTACCTGGTCTGGCCTACATGTAACTCCAGGCCCACAGCAATGGGGCTGACTCTTAAATTCCCTCCGCATGAGAGGAACTATGGATGGGCAATAAATGCTGGCCCAACCAGCGACACCCACATCCCATGAGCTAATAAAGAAACAAAACAGGTTAATCTAGTACAAAAAGTGCTGGAAAAGCTCAGCAGGTCAGACAGCGTCTGTGGAGGGAAGGACAGAGTTAACGTTTCGAGTCCGTGTGACTCTTCTTCAGAGCTAAAGGGAAGTAGAAATGTGGTGAAATATATACTGTTTAAGGGGGGGTGGGGCAGGTGAAGCTGGATAAGAAGGCCAGCGATAGGTGGAGGCAAAGGAGAGATTGTGAATGATGTCATAAACAAAAGGTTAAAGGGGGGTTGATAGTGGTGATACTGGCTAAAGGAGGTGCTAATGGTGACATTAAGGGCAGCAGGATTTTAAGTTCCCGCTGAAGTCAATGGGGTTTAGAATGTCTCGTCGCATTTTACAGCCCCGTCCCCACCAAAACAGGGCCGTAAAATTCTGCCCTAAGAGCAGAAAGCAGGATGAGCAAGTGCCAGACAGCCCTGGTGGGGGTGGGGGTGGGGGATAGGGATGGTGGTGGGAAAAAAGATCGAAATAGGCTAAAAGGTGGGGATAAAACAATGAATAAAACTGGAAATAAGTTTTTAAAATAGTAATAACAAAAATAAGTGGGAAAAATAAATAAAAATTTTAAAATAAAAATGAATATAAAGAAAAGTGGGGATCAAAAAGGGGTGGGGAATGGAGGAGAGAGTTCATGATTTGAAATTGTTGAACTCAATATTCAGTCCGGAAGGCTGTAAAGTGCCTAGTCGGAAGATGAGGTGCTGTTCCTCCAGTTTGTGTTGAGCTTCACTGGAACAATGCAGCAGGCCAAGGACGGACATGTGGGCAAGAGAGCAGGGTGGAGTGTTAAAATGGCAAGCGACAGGGAGGTCTGGGTCATGCTTGCGGACAGACCGAAGGTGTTCCGCAAAGCGGTCACCCAGTCTGCGTTTGTAGAGGAGACCACATTGGGAGCAGTGAATGCAGTAGACTAAATTAAGGGAAGTGCAAGTGAAATGCTGCTTCACTTGAAAGGAGTGTTTGGGCCCTTGGACGGTGAGGAGGGGGGAGTAAAGGGGCAGGTGTTGCACCTTCTGCAATTGCATGAGAAGGTGCCGTGGGAGAGGGATGAGGTGTTGGGGGTGATGGAGGAGTGGACCAGAGGGAATGGTCCCTAAGGAATGCTGACATGGGGTGTGAGGGGAAGATGTGTTTGGTGGTGGCATCATGTTGGAGTAGGTGGAAATGGCGGAGGATGATCCTTTGAATGCGAAGGCTGGTGGGGTGAAAAATGAGGACAAGGGGGACCCTATCATGGTTCTGGGAGGGAAAGGAAGGTGTGAGGGCGGATGTGCCGGACACGGTTGAGGGCCCTGTCAGGCACTGTGGGTGGGAAACCTCGGTTAAGGAAGAAGGAGGACATGTCAGAGGAACTGTTTTTGAAAGTGGCATCATCAGAACAGATGCAACGGAGACAAAGGAACTGAGAGAATGGGATGGAGTCCTTACAGGAAGCGGGGTGTGAGGAGCTGTAGTCGAGGTAACTACAGGAGTCAAAAACAAAAAACTACTGCGGATGCTGGAAATCCAAAACAAAAACAGAATTACCTGGAAAAACTCAGCAGGTCTGGCAGCATCGGCGGAGAAGAAAAGAGTTGACGTTTCGAGTCCTCATGACCCTTCAACAGAACGGTTCTGCTGAAGGGTCATGAGGACTCGAAACGTCAACTCTTTTCTTCTCCGCCGATGCTGCCAGACCTGCTGAGTTTTTCCAGGTAATTCTGTTTTTGTTTTAGCTACAGGAGTCGCTGGGCTTGTAATGAATTTTGGTGGACAGTCTATCACCAGAGAGGTCAAGGAAAGAAGGGAAGTGTCAGAGATGGACCATGTGAAAATGATGGATGGGTGGAAATTGGAAGCAAAATTTATAAATATTTCCAGGTCCCGACGAGAGCATGAAGCAGCACTGAAACAGTCATTGGTGTACCAGAGAAAGAGTTGTGGGAGGAGGCCTGAGTAGGACTGGAACAAGGAATGTTCCACATACCCCATAAAGAGACAGGCATAACTGGAGCCCATGCGGGTACCCATAGCCTGTTCACTCTTTGATAGAGTGGGGAAGGTGGGGTCACAGTGAGGATGATGGACATATTGGGCGGCCAATGGCAGGACTGTGGGGCTGGGTTGTTGGAAGAAATGTAAGAAATCCTGTAGGAATCAGGGATGGCAACCCTATTCCTGTTTAATGGACTGTATTCGCTGGAGTTTAATCCCATTTAAAGTCTTCAATGGCTTGACAGGGTAGCTTCTGTGAGACTGTTTCCGCTGGCTGGAGAATCTGGAACTTGGGGGTGGGTGCGTGAGTTGGCCACAGTCTCAGGGATAAGGGATCAACCATTTAGGACCAAGATGAGGAGAAGTTTATTCACTCAAGGGGTTGTGATTCTCTGAAATTCCATGACCCAGAGAGCTGTGGATGCTCAACTTGTTGAGCATATTCAAAAATGAGATCACAGATTTTTGTATATCACAGGAACCAGGGGGTAGGGGGATAGTATGGGAAAATGGAATTAGGTGAAAATCAGATATGATCTTACTGAGTTGTAGATTCGTGGGTATGTGTGGCCTCCCCTCGCTCCAATTTCTTATGGTCTCAGTGACCCTTTATCCCAGTAGAGCTCAGTGTGTAACTATGCACCAAGTCAAAACGTTTTGGACCTTGTCCTGTTCTCTCAAATTTACCTAACTGCAAAAGGTTGGTGGGAAAATGTCTTAGTTAGAGCCACATGGCCCTCAGGCTGCTGCATTGGCAGTGACAGTCATGTATTTTTAAATATATGGCACCATTTAAGAGCAGGCACTCCATAACATGAAGTACAATTCAGAAGTAGATTCATATACATGTAATTGAGACAACATAGCTCAAAGCAATTTTTCTTTATAATGAATATTTAATCAGGAAGTTTTCTGCACTTCTGTGCATTGTAGTCTGTTATCACTCTGATACACATTGTCATTAGCTTTTTCTATTAATAGCAGAATGCTTTGCAATGCTTGTGTTAGTTCCCATTATGATCTTTCATACTCTCATTGATAAGGCACCAAGCTGTTTCGTACAGCCTTTTATAAATTAAAAATGTTGTAAAACTGATCGAGGGATGGTCAATAACTGCCGGCCTCGCTCACACCCCAAGAAACAAAAGAGTCTTGAAGCAAGACCTCTGTGGGAAGAATTTTCTCTGAACCCAGCCACCCACTCACCCGACTCTTTCATGCCTCTATCTCAACAAGGTCTGGGATTTCAAACATGATTGTTTTGACCCAGAGAGACATCTCACATAAATCAATTAACTTACCGTGTCTTGGCCAGTGATTAGCATCAGTATAATGCACTAGTGCAAAGGTTTACCATTAATTCTGTGGAAGATTGAAAACCCAAAGGAACTGACACTAAACCCAATAAACTGTTACCAACTCAATTAACTAACTGCACTTTGACTGCTATAATGACCAAGCATTATAAAGTTCATTGTCAATGGCCACAGTGAGAGGTGTTAATCCTTAAAACCAATTTATCAGAATCTAAATCATACACTGCACAATGTTTGTTGGTTGAACCCAATACACAGGTTCACCGTGAGAGATACAGCCCCTTCCATGCACTCAGAGTTTAACAACAGCATTTATCAGCACAATAGACTTGATAATGTGCTGATTCGCATGTCATTAACCTGTCTTCCAGCTCGTCCACTGCCCTGTCCAAGTCCTCATCACCTCACCATTTTACTAAATACCTCCTTTCTTCAACCTTTTTTGAAAAGACCTTTTCCTAAATCCATTTGGAAACGAAATGAATAATATTTGCCAATGGGACATCACTTCAGACCAATCATAAATTAAGGCAAAAACAAAAATAAAAATACCTGGAAAAACTCAGCAGGTCTGACAGCATCTGCGGAGAGGAACACAGTTAACATTTCGAGTCCACATGATTCTTCAACAGAAGTATTCATAAATTAAGACAGTCTCTTTAACCATTTTTAGGGGTGATGAGTTTGGGTGCAGAAGCACAGTGGGACGTTGTCAATACTGACCTGAATGTTATAATGCCCAAATTTTACTGATTATCTGGTTATATTTCGAGGCTTTTGCTGCAGTCACACACCATTGGGAATTTGGTCTCTTCTGTTTGTATTTTCTTCAACTGCACAGACGTACGAGAAATTGTATCTTTGCTGATGTTGCCAGGTCAATGAGAATAAATCCCATCACCCTTCATTGGACGAGGCAGCCTGGATGTTTAACCATCCTTCTCCATCTCAAGTATTCACCCATACAATTTCATCAACTACAAGACAAGGGAAAACAAAGACTGCTGGTTTCTTGTTATTTCTGATTAAGCAATTCCAACACTGTCTGCCCGATAACACCAGAATTGCAGGAACAAATTCAGATTGGAGTATCTTCTCCAGCAGCCTGTTCACCATGTCAATCGGCAGCCTGTTCCGATGATAGATCTCACTCAGTACATTTGCCAGGGTTTCTCTCAACAGACACTCTTTCCAAAATCTTGTTTTCATTGCATATTTATCTCAGTTCATCCCATATTACTTAATTTGCAGCCAAACTTGATGAGACACATCTTGGAAAGTTCAAATCTTAAATAATTTGAAGAGCGCATTTCACCAATGCTCACCATTGAGAGAGTTGAGTCATCAGGTCAGAATGACTTACAAGGAAAATTATTCGCAGGGCTATGGTGAAAGAGCAGGGGAAATGAGACAAATTGGATAGTTCCAGCTACTACAAGCAGAATGGGCTGAATGGCCTCCTTTCTATTCTGGATCGATCTATGATTCCATAATTGAGCGAGTGATTGTTATGGCTGATGATTTGTTACTGCTCTGGTTAGGACAAAACCAACACTCACTAGCTCCGGGACTTTCCCCCTGGAATTCTGTTTCAGGTTCAGTATCAGTCAGATCAAATAGAAATCTCCTGCCATTGGCCAGTTGGGGCCAAATGGCCTGTTTCTGTGCTGCAGATTGAAGATAAAGTTTCTCATCAGATAGAGCAGGAATGAAGTGCTTACACCTTACAGGACTGAAGTTACACTGTACAAGAGTCAGGTCACGCTGTTTCGGAGTGAACCACGGTTTGCTACTCACAAATGTTACAACTTTAAAGTGTTTTGATTGAAGAAAGGGAACCACAGGACTGGGGAACAGGGTGTGAGGCTCCTGCTCAGCAGCAACCGCCTGATTCTTTGCCATTATATCAGTGTTATCCTATGTCATTGATGAGTCAGTTTGCCCCCACTCTGTGCACCCTGACATCACATGAAGCAGCAGCAGGACCTCTATTGTGTTGTCTGCCCCAGCTAACCAACAGTCGTGACTCAGTGTCAAAACTGAACACTGACACCCTACCCCAGAATGTAACGGTCAGGACTATCCGATCACAAGCGGAAGCAAAATATCCAACTGGCTCCGGCCAGCTCTTTCGAGAATCCATCGATTGAGAGCGGTATCTTATCATTCCTTTCAGGGTTTCCTTTGTGAATAATACGTAGATACGAACAAGGAGCAGGAGCAGGCCATTCAGCCCCTCGATCCTGCTCCGCCATTTAATAAGATCATGGCTGATCTGATAGTAACCTCAAATCTCCATCTCACCTACTCCCCGATAACCTATCACCCCCTTACTTAACAAGAATCTATCCACCTCTGTCTTAAAAATATTCAAAGGCTCTGCTTCCACCACCTTTTGAGGAAGAGGGTTCCAAAGAAGTTTGATCCCACCTTCAGTAACTGCACTCTGCTCTGGACACTGCACTTTAGGAAGGATATAGTGATCTTGGAGGGGTGCAGCGTAGATTCTTACCGGAGCTAAAAGGGTTAAATTACAAGAACAGATTGCACAGATGAGGCTTGTATTCCTTTGGGACATGAGATTCCTCTTCCTCCTGGTACCACACCCAGGGACTTCCATTGGATTTGTCCATGGTTATGCTCGGCAAAGTACTGCAGTGGTTTGCCATTGTCTTCAGCTGTATGGCTGACCAGGAAACTCTCCCACTCTTGCCACCTGCCATCAGGTGTATTGGAAGGATTTGCAGGCTGATAATCAACCTGTTTGGCCATGTTGTGAACGCACCTTCTGTCGCCATCAATTCCTGGGTGGGATTTGAACTCAATGCTTCTGGCCTAGAGGTAGGGACACTACCCAAGACCACCTCACGTAAGATTATGGGGTGATCTAATTGAGATGGTTCAAGTGATTGAAGTATTCAAGGGTATAAATACAGAGAAATTATTTTCTCTGGTTGGGTCCAGAACAAGGGGCCAGAACCTTAAAATTCGAGCTGGGCTGTTCAAGGTGATGTCAGGAAGCACTTCTTCACACAAAGCGTAGCGGGAATCTGGAATTCTACCCCCTAAAAAGCTGTTGAGTCTGCGGGTCGATTGAAAATGAGATTGATGGATGTTAGTTGGGTGAGGGCAGTAAGGGTGAGGGAACCAAGGTGGGGAGATGGATAAGGTACAGATCAGCCAATGGTGGAACAGGCAGGAGGAGCTGAACAGCCTCCTGTTCCTGGCAATTCCCAGAGGCTGGAAAGCAATCGCCGTCACTTCAAATCCTACCCCCCCACCCCTCCTGTCTGCCACCACCCACCCCCCCGGCCGGCCAACCTCAAACCCACACCAAGCAGTGCCACTGCAGTGACGAGCTGTGCTTGAAAAGTCTGATCTTTGCCATCGAAAAGGACACATTGATTACTGTTTTACTGTGATAAATGAGGCCTTCTGACAATCAGGACTCAGTGCCATTGTAGTGAAGACAGAGCCATGAAGAAACAATCAATTACTCCAATCACAAGAACTGGAAATGTGAATTTCAAATCTAAAGTGTACTGAGGGGACTGAACACCTTCCTACTGCAGTTTGATCAGCTGCCTCATAGCATAGCTCTGCTTCCCTCCTCAAAAGCCCGGAATTATTTTTAATACATGTGTCACAACGATGTAAGATTTACTATTTGCCCTCAAAGACTACAGGAAATGCTGTAATATTGTCAGTATAAATCCTGTGGGTATTTTTGTTTTATCGCAGAGTAGGTCATAAGAAAGTTAGTACAGAATAAAAAGGATCAGGTCACAGGATGAAAAAACGGTCGCAAAATTAATAAGGACTTTTAAAGATGTTGGTCATCGCGACAGAACTTCAGATTTTTATCAAGAGCTACTCTTAACCTACAAGAGATTAATTAACTGCGGAGTTTAACAACACTTGAAAGTGTCAAATAATGTGCACTCTTCAGGGAACAATGAATGAGTCATAATTAAATCATAGTCATGATTGTCTTGCAGGAATGTGTTCATATTTACATGTTATTATGATGACTGTAAATAATCTAAGACAAAGCTGTGTACTTGAATGGTACCCCATCCATCACTTTACTAATCTAATCTAATCTAATTGAGGTGTATAAGATGCTAAAGAGGGCAGGCAAAGTAGACGTGAAGCAGATGTTTCCCCTTGTGGGGCATTCTAGAATGAGAGGCCATAATTTTAGGCTAAGGGGCGGTAGATTTAAATCAGAGATGAGGAGGAATTACTTCTCTCAAAGGGTCGTGAATCTGTGGAATTCACTACCTCAGAGTGCAGTGGGTGTTGGGACGCTGGATAAATTCAGGGAGGAGACAGACAGATTTTTAATTAGTAACGGGTTGAAAGGTTATGGGGAGAGGGTGGGAAATTGGAGTTGAGGCTGAAATGAGATCAGCCATGATCGTAATGAATGGTGGGGCAGGCTCGAGGGGCTGAGTTGCCTACTCCTGCTCCTAGTTCTTATGTTCTTATGGTATGTGCTTACTACCCATCACCCCATCAGGGCTGCAGTGTGTCCTGCCTACAAGACATCAGCTCCTTAATGCATTACCTCTGCCATCTAGAAGGACAAGGGCACCAGATAGATGGGAACACCACCACCTGGAAGTTCCCCTCTAAGCCACTCACAATCTTGATTTGGAAATATATCGCCGTTCCTTCAGTGTCGCAAAATCCTGGAATTCCCTCCCTAACAGCACTGTGGGTGTACCTACACCACATGGACTGCAGCGGTTCAAGAAGGCAGCTCACCACCACCTTCTCAAGGGCATCTAGGGATGGGCAACAATTGCTGGCCCAGCTAGTGAAGCCCACACCTTGAGAATGAATATTTTATAGATATTTATATATTTCTGTGTGATTTTTGTTCCCTCTTGTCCTCACCCCACTTCACCATGTGCATTTGCTTGAAGATACTTTGGTCCCAAATCAACTTATTATTTCTCCTCTGATTGGAACTGAAAGCAAGGAGTGTTTTAGATGGAGCTGAGGGATTTATTTTTCCATATGATGTATTTTGGACAAAGTTAGACGAGGTTGAAATTCATGAATAGATTGGTATGTCTAGAAAATATTTTTATAATCATCAGATGCCCTGCAGCCTTGCTCCTGGTCAGTCCGGAATTGGGGTACAGCTCACCCACTCACTTTTCCAGAACCACTTCATCCAATTCAGGGTCACAGGGAGTTGGAGCCTATCCTTACAGGCCATGGGTGCTCGTCCAGGATGCCAAACCATCACAGGGCGCACACTTTGGGGCAGTTTACCGTAGCCAATCCGCCCAACCAGCATGCCGTTACACGGTGTGAGGAAACCAGAGCACCTGGAGGGAACCCGCACTGACACAGACAGTCGCCCGAGGTCAGGATCAAACCCAAGTCCCTGGAGCTGTCAGGCAGCGGCGCTAACCACTGCCCCACCACGCTGCCCTGGGGTACGGCTGCGCTGTTTAATTGTTAGCACGGACTGCCCCTTTAAGGCCGTGGCTTAAGGATTTCCTTTTGGGAAAACATTCCACCTCAAAAGAAGCAGCTCCCCTGGGATAATCACAGCTAACACTCGTGGCATGTTAAGTTCTCCATGAGGTGTTCTGCTTCGTAGGAGTTTTTGCTTAATCAAAAAATACTGGAAAAACTCAGCAGGTCTGACAGCATCTGTGGAGAGAAAGATAGAGTTAACCTTTCGAGTCCGTAGAGTTTAGAGTCGTACGGACTCGAAACGTTAACTGTCTTTCTCTCCACAGATGCTGTTAGACCTGTTGAGTTTTTCCAGCAATTTCTGTTTTTGTTTCAGATTTCCAGCATCTGCAGTATTTTGCTTTTACCTTTTGCTTAATCAACTCGTTCAGTCGTACTTTTCACCCAAAACTGATGCGTGAATTTCAAATTCGGCATGACTTGTCTCACTTTAAATGTGGAGCAAGGCATGCGTTACCTTTAGATCCTTTTTTAAAATTGGATAATATTATTGTTTAATAACCAGCAATCTACTTTTCTCCAGTATCAGAGCATAGGCATCATCCATCATCTACAATAAATATTAAACATCTTTCTCCCTGCAAAGATTTCAAAGGGACAATGTTAACCCAAAATTGAGTTGTGTCGGCCTTGGCTCAGTGGAGGTTCAAGCCTCACTCGAGAGACTTGACGACAAAAATCTACGCTCATAGTGCGATACCGAGGGAGAGCTGCACTGTCGGAGGCGCTATCCTTCAAATGAGACATCAAACAGAGGCCACGTCCACCCCCATGAATGGGTGCAAGATTGCGTGGCATTGTTTTGGAGAAGAGCCGGAGAGTTCTCCCTGGTCAATGTTTATCTATCGATCAAAGTCATAAAAACAGATTGTCTGGTTATTATATCACATTGCTGTGCGTGGGATCTATCTGTGCACAATTTGGTTGCTGCGTTTCACACATTACATCAGTGATTACACTTCAAAAGCACTTCGTGGGCTGTGGGTGTGAAAGGCACTATAGAAATGCAAGTCCTTCTTTGTATATATGCCCTTCGGAAAATGGATGGAATGGGATGAGACATTGCTATTACACCTGTCCAGTTTCACTTCCCGTGGCCTGTGAATCCAGCATTCCACCCAGTTCTGAGAGTTATGTGAAATATCCTCCCCTTCATGCCCACAATAGCTTCCTACCTGTCATCTTATATTTGTCACATTTATAGGTTAACTGTTTATCCATCATAAATTCTGGCAAGCGCCTATATACTCAGAGCTGCCGAGATTAAATTTATCATGCTGTAATTATACAGTATGCCCGTGGAGTGTAAGCCTTATATGGTATAACGTTCATGTCCTACTGGAATAATATCTCTTCCAACTTGCGAGAAATAGTACCACACCATAATTGCAGACTTCTCCAGTGATGCCCTCGAAGCAACAGTTAGTTTAATGTTCACAAGTCCTCAGTCTGTACTGCAGAAAAGCTCCAACAGCTCTACATCTCTGCTTGAGGCCAAACTGGCCTCAGGTCTGCCATTTAGTTGTGAATAATAACAAATGGAAGTATCCATACAGAATTAAGGATGTGATGTGTGTACAGCAACCCTTTGGTTCTGGAACTGGTCAGGGGAAATTTCAGTCAAACACGCCAACTATGCCTACCTTCCTTCCCCCGCACTATGTCAGCCTTGGCTCTGTTAGTAGTGCACTCAATGGCCAATGAGTCAAGTTTCCAGGTGCAAGTCCCACCCCAGGGCTTGAGCACAAAAATCAAGGCTGACACCCAAGTGCAGTGCTGAGGGAGTGCTACACTACCGACAGTCCAGTCTTTCAGATGAGATGTGAAACTGAGCTCCATTTGCTTGCTTGAAGTGTAAAAGATGCCATGGCGTAATTTTGAAGAAGATCAAGGGGGTTATCCCCGGTGTCCTGGCCAATATTTATCCCTCAATCAACATGACAAAACCATCAGGTCATTATCACAGCGCTGATTGTGGAAGTTTGCTGTGTGCAAATTAGCTTCTGCGTTTTCCTACATCCCCAACAGTGACTGCACTTCAATCGTGCTTCAAAGTAATTTGAGACATCAGGTAGTTGTGAAAAGCACCCTATAAATGCAAGTCTTTCTTTCGTTCAGAATCCCAGAGCAACTTTGTTTTATCACTTCTACCTCTTTTGCTGAAGGATGTCAATCCTCGGGAAAAGACTATTTTCCATTTCCGATGCCCAATGCCAGCAGAAAGATAGTCCTGAAAGACATAGCCAGGTGAGGGTTGAAGTCCTCGCAACTATGATCCAACAACAGAACCCAGCCCCACCCTTAGGACTATAAGACCATAAGACATAGGAGCAGAAATTAAGCCATTTGGCCCATCGAGTCTGCTCTGCCATTCAATCATGGCTGATAAGTTTTTCAACCCCATTCTCCCGCCTTCTCCCCGTAACCTTGGATCCCCTTACCAATCAAGAACCTATCTATCTCGGTCTTAAATACACTCAGTGACCTGGCCTCCACAGCCTTCTGTGGCAATGAATTCCATAGATTCACCACTCTCTGGCTAAAGAAGTTTTTCCTCATCTCTGTTCTAAAAGGTCTTCCCTTTACTCTGAGGCTGTGCCCTCGGGTCCTAGTCTCTCCTACTAATGGAAACATCTTCCCCATGTCCACTCTATCCAGGCCTTTCAGTATTCTGTAAGTTTCAATCAGATCCCCCCTCATCCTTCTAAACTCCATCAAGTATAGACCCAGAGTCCTCAAACGTTCCTCGTATGTTAAGCCTTTCCTTTCTGGGATCGTTCTCGTGAACCTCCTCTGAACCCTCTCCAGGGCCAGCACATCCTTCCTGAGATATGGGGCTCAAAATTGCTCACAATATTCTAAATGTGGTCTGACCAGAGCCTTATAAAGCCTCAGCAGCACATCCCTGCTTTTATATTCTAGTCCTCTCGAAATAAATGCCAACATTGCATTTGCCTTCCTAACTACCGACTCAACCTGCAAGTTAACCTTAAGAGAATCCTGGACTAGGACTCCCAAGTCCCTCTGCACTCCAGATTTCTGAATTCTCTCCCCATTTAGAAAATAGTCTATGTCTCTATTCTTCCTACCAAAGTGCATGACCTCACACTTCCCCACATTGCATTCCATCTGCCACTTCTTTGCCCATTCTCCTAACCTGTCCACATCCTTCTGCAGCCTCTCCACCTCCTCAATACTATCTGTCCCTCCACCTATCTTTGTATCATCTGCAAACTTAGGCAGGATGCCCTCAGTTCCTTCATCTAGATCATTAATGTATAAAGTGAAAAGTTGTGGTCTCAACACTGATCCCTGCGGAACTCCACTAGTCACCGGCCGCCATCCTGAGAAGGACCCCCTTATCCCCATTCTCTGCCTCCTGCCAGACAGCCAACCTTCTATCCATGCTAGTACCTTGCCTCTAACACCATGGGCTCTTATCTTACTGAGCAGCCTCCTGTGCGGCACCTTGTCAAAGGCCTTCTGGAAGTCCAAGTAGATAACATCCATTGGCTCTCCTTTGTCTAACCTACTCGTTACCTCCTCAAAGAATTCTAACAGATTTGTCAGGCATGACCTCCCCTTGATGAAACCATGCTGACTTTGCCCTATATTACCATGCAATTCCAAGTATTCTGAAATCTCATCCTTAATAATGGACTCTAAAATCTTACCAACGACCGATGTCAGGCTAATCGACCTGTAATTTCCCGTCTTTTGCCTCACTCCCTTCTTAAACAGGGGGCTTACATTAGCGATTTTCCAGTCCTATGGGACCCTATCTGACTCCAATGATTACTGAAAGATCGCCACTAACATCTCCACTATCTCTTCAGCTATCTCCTTCAGAACTCTGGGGTGTAATCCATCTGGTCCAAGTGATTTATCCACCTTCAGACCTTTCAGTTTTCCTAGCATCTTCTCCTTGGTAATGGCCACCATACTCACCTCTGTCCCCCGACTCTCTTGAACTTTGGGGATGTCACTCATGTCTTCCACCGTGAAGACTGACGCAAAGTACCTATTCAGTTCCTCCCCCATTTCTTTGTTCCCCACTACTACTTCTCCAGCATCATTTTCCAGTGGCCCAATGTCCACTTTTGCCTCTCTCTTACCCTTATCTAAAAAAACTCTTGCAATCTTCTTTTGTATTACTGGCTAGTTTACCCTCATACTTAATCTTCTCCCTCCTTATTTCTTTTTTAGTTGTCCTCTGTTGGTCTTTGTAGGCTTCCCAATCCCCTGGCTTCCCACTGCTCTTCGCCACATTGTATGCTTTCTCTTTAGCTTTTATGCTGTCCCTGACTTCCCTTGTCATCCATGGTTGCCTCATCCTCCCTTTAGTATGCTTCTTCTTCCTAGGATTTTTGCTGTGTCTCCCAAATTTCTCCCAGAAACTCCTGCCATTGCTGTTCCACTGTCTCTCCTGCTAGGCTCATCTCCCAGTCAATTCTGGCCAGCTCCTCCCTCATGCCTCTGTAGGTTCCTTTATTCAACTGTAATACCGTTACATCTGATTCCAGCTTTTTCCTCTCAAACTGCAGGGTAAATTCTATCATATTCTGGTCACTTCCTCCTAAGGGTTCCTTCACCTTAGCTCCCTTATCAAATCTGCCTCATTACACATCAATAAATCTAGAATTGCCTGTTCCCTAGTGGGCTCCACCACAAGCTGCTCCAATAAGCCATCTCGTAGACATTCTACAAATTCCGTTTTTTGGGATCCACTACCAACCTGATTTTCCCAGTCTACCTGCATATTGAAATCCCCCATGATCACTGTAACCTTGCCTTTCTTACACGCCTTTTCTATCTCCTGGTGTATCTTGTGCCCCACATCCTGACGACTGTTCGGAGGCCTGTACATAACTCCCATTATGGTTTTTTTACCTTTGCGGTTCGTCAACTCTACCCACACAGATTCTACATCATCTGACCCTACATCATTTCTTGCTATCGATTTAATTTCATTTCTTACTAACAAAGCAACCCCACCCCCTGTGCCAACCTGCCTATCTTTTCGATAGGATGTATATCCTTGGATATTCAGCTCCCAGTCCTGGTCCCCATGCAGCCATGTCTCCGTGATGCCCACCACATCATACCTGCCAATTTCAATCTGCGCCACAAGCTCATTTACCTTATTTCATATACTGCGTGCATTCAGATACAACACCTTCAGTCCTGTATTTCCCGTCCCCTTTCTCATTGTCGTCCCTTTATCTGATGTGCTTGAAGTTAGATTCCTAACTCTTTCCAAACACTCTGTCCTATTTTGTGTTCTGGAGACTTTAATAGCCTCTCCTGGGCTCTCCTTTCTTTTCAGTTTTTTCATAATTTTCCATGAAGTTGACAGCAGTTCCCCCTGAGTCACTATGGCATTTTCTCCATTTTCCTCATCTGTGACCTCTCTGAGTGGACATTGCCAGTTTTTTTCTTCAGTCTTGGGATTTGTGCATCGCTGGCTAGGCCAGCATTTATTGCCCATCCCTAATTGCCCTTGAGAAGGTGGTGGTGAGCTGCCTTCTTGAACCGCTGCAGTCCGTGTGGTGTAGGTACATCCACAGTGCTGTTAGGAAGGGAGTTCCAGGATTGTGACCCAGCGACAGCGAAGGAACGGCGATATATTTCCAAGTCAGGATGGTGAGTGACTTGGAGGAGAATTTCCAGGTGGTGGTGTTCCCATCTATCTGCTGCCCTCGTGCTTCTAGATGGTAGCAGTCTTGGGTTTGGAAGGTGCTGTCGAAGGAGCCTTGGTGAGTTGCTGCAGTGCATCTTGCAGATGGTACACACTGCTACTACTGTGCGTCGGTGGTGGAGGGAGTGAATGTTTGAGGTGGCAGATGAGGTGCCAATCAAGCGGGCTACTTTGTCCTGGATGGTGTCAAGCTTCTTGAGTGTTGTGGGAGTTGCACTCACCCAGGCAAGTGGAAAGTATCCCATCACACTCTGACTCATGCCTTGTAGATGGTGGATAGATCCTTAGGAGTCAGGAGGTAAGTAAATTGCCACAGTTCCTGGGTCCTGTTCAGCTTCTGGTCACTGGCAACTTCCACTTTACTGATGGCGGCAAATGTTCATTTGTGCCATATTGAGGCTGGTTTAGTCTTCTAAGCTCCTGCTGATAAGGCATGACTGCCCAACGCATTTCAAATAAAGTGGGTACAGCCAACAGACAGAGGAAGCATGAGTTCAGTGTCTGACTCACTGTCCCTCCTGCTTTCCTTCTCTCAATCTTTGGTTTATTCAAATTCCCCAGCAACCCTTTTGCCATTGTTCACATACTCTGACCACTTTAACCTTGGGAATAGCAGCAGTTTGTCTAAAATGTTGGTAATTCCGCTCATTGATGATCAACTCTTGAAACTTGAGTTAAATGGGTTTGCAGATGTCATCTGAGAGAAAGGGTGCACATTGAGGATGTCTAACAGTCAATGTATTCGTTTCTAGATGCATATTCAAGTGTCTCCCTTCACTCAGCCTCTTCATTACCTGCCTTTATCTTGTCATTATTAAAGTCATTATGAACAAAAAGCAATAAAAGTTAATTACTTGTTTAACAGAAATTTGTACATATAATTTAGGTGCATGAGGGCACCTCTTTGTAACTGTACTCACTTTATTTGAAATGCGTTGAGCAGTCATGCCTCATCAGCAGGAGCTTAGAAGACTAAACCAGCCTCAGCTGTCATAACCTGACATTTATCAAACGCTACCACTCTGAAATGTATCCGTGTTGGTTCAAAAGGTTTCAGAGGAAGCTGCACAACGCTTTTCCGTGAGGAAGTGTGGACGCACAGCTTCCCAGGTCCAGAGGAATCTCAAACGCAGCCCATGGTAAACATTAACATCAAGGGACTGGACACCCCTGGCAATATGCCTGTATTTTTCCACTGTTCGGGAGCCCAACCAATGATGTAAAAATCTGCCCAAAATCCATCAATCCCCATATTGCGGACGGGGCTCCAAGGGTTGGACCGTAAGGAGAAATTACACAAAGTAGGCTTGTACTCCCTGGAATATAAAAGGTTAAGGGTATAGTGATCGAGGTCTTTGGGTTGATAAGACAGAAATTTTTTCTACTGGTGGAGGAGTTCAGGACAGAGGAGCTATAAACTTCAAGTCAAAGGCAGATCATTAGAATGAGAGCAGGGTCCTTTGTAAATCTTTAGATGCATTTCTTTCTGGGAGCGCATCAAGTCTACATTCTCAAGAATAATTTATTAATAGTCGTTTGGTGGTACAGAGCTTGAGTACTGCTGAAAAAGGAGGCATTTTTGTCTAGGCTTTTCATCTTCAATTTGAAAGGAATTTGATAAGTGCAAACCAAAAAACTACGACAATAGATGTCTCTTTTTTCAGCGAATAACTTATTCACAATTAATTATGAAATAAATCTCCTCAAATAGTCACAGGGATAACCTCAACAATTTGCTCTTTTTTTAAAGAAACGTCTTCCGTGTGATTGTATTCCTGAAAAGCCCCGCAGACCCCAAGTAATGGTGGGCAGGCTAGTTAAGGAGATTGAATCATAGCCTGGGTTGAAACAAGAGTATTCAGGAGATGTTCAGAAGAGTATCAAGGCGGAGGAGTTTAGGGGCAGAGTTGGAAATTGGGAGACCAGAATCATTGGAAATTGTGCACCAAACTTGGAAGTTGCGTCGGGGATAGTGAAGTGAATGCAATAGATGAGAGTTGTACATGAAGAATGGCTGACAGAAGGGGAATATCTGCCCATTCAAACTGCACCTCACAATTATGATGTCCATGCATCATGATGGACGTACTTCCTGTTGAACATGCATCCTGATGGACGTATTTCTCATTGAGCACACATCATGATGGATACATTTTTTTTATTTGTTCATGGGTGGGGGCGTTGCTGGCTAGGCCAGCATTTATTGCCCATCCATAATTGCGTTTGAGAGCTGAGTGTCTTGCTAGGCCATTTCAGAGGTCATTAAAAGCCAACCACAAAAAAAATCATTGCTGTGGATTTGGAGTTATATGTAGGACAGATCACAGAATCACACAGTGCAGAAGAGGCCCTTCGGCCCATCGAGTCTGCACCGACACGTGAGAAACATCTGACCTACCTGCCTAATCCCATTTATCAGGTCAGGACAGCAGATTTCCTTCCCTAATGAACCTTAGTGAACCAGATTGGTTTTTACAATATTGACAGTGGTTTCATGGTCATCATTAGACTTTTAATTGCAAGTTTTTTATTGGGTTTAAATTCCACCATCTGCCATGGTCGGAATCGAACCCCAGTCCCCAGAGTATTAGACTGGGTTTCTGGATTATTAAATCAGTGATAATAGTAGTACGTCACCACCTCCCATTGAACATGCACCATGATAGATGTACTTCTCGCTGAACATGAAAGCCATGTGATATCCTGGGAAGGGCAAAAAGAACAGACATAATCCTAAAATCATCCTGGGGCTGCAAAAGCATCTGAAAATCTCTCCACAACCCCCTCCGGCAATCAGAACTAGTCCAAGATATCACTCTGGCCCTAATACTGCCGTGTAGCGCCCAAATGTTCACTCGGCTAACTCCTGGGATGAGTAGCTTGTCATATGAGGAAAGGTTGAGCATGGTGTGCCTATACCCGTTGGAGTTCAGGAGAATGAGAGGCGATCTCAGTGAAACATCAAATATCCCGAGGGGGATTGGCAGAGTAAATGCTCAAAGAATATTTCCCCTTTGAGGGATAATCCACAACTAGCGGCACGGTTTCAAAATAGGGGTCTCACCTTTAAGGTGTAGATGAGGAGGAATTTCTTCTCTCAGAGGGTTATTAATCTTTGGAGGTTTGTTCCCCAGGAAGCAGTGGAAACTGGGTCATTGGATACATTCAAGGCTCAGTTAGACAGACTTTTGATCGACAAGGGAGTCAAGGGTGATGGGCGGCAGGTAGGAAAATGGAGCTAAGGCCAAAATCAGACCAGCCTATCATTGGCAGAGCAGGCTTGATGGGCCAAATGGCCTACTCCTCTTCCTATTTCTTATGTTCTTATGTTCTGACGAGCTGACATGCAAGGTGATTTCTGACCCAGGCATTTGACAGAGTGGAAGGTATGGGCGGAGATATACAGCCAATTAGAAGTCAATATTATAAGCTTTGCGCCTTAATTATGTCCGTCACACTCCAAGCATCACATTCTTGTTCTGTGTTACATCTTCCGGTTCCCATAAGTTAGAAATAATGACAATTTAAAGCTCTAGCATTTTGAGTCTATTAAGTATATTTTGCTGCTGTCCATGTGTCTGGTAGACTGATAGACTAATACATTGTTACTCGGCACATGACTCCAGTGCAGGAGTGAATGTGTTACCCTGAAATATATATGTATATATTCACAAAACAATTAGCACCTAGCTCTTTACAAAGACGTCAAGCCTCTTTGTTTTAAAAAAATATACAATGCCTCGATGTCAATACAACTGTTGTAATCATTAACTTTTCTAAACTAAAGATTAACAAATGACTTTTATAAATAAACTCAACGCTTTAAGGGTCTTTTATAGCTTGTTTCATTTCTCAAAATGTTATCGTTTAGCTGGTTGGATGCTATAGATTTGGCATTCATCACTCTCAGTGAAGAGTTGGCACTCTGCACAGCCGATGTTGTGCATGTTGCTCCTCGTGTTGTAGGAGTCGTGTTTAACATTGCTCATATTGTTTCACTTGCTGGAGGTGTTATTGATGTTACACTGCTTGTTGGCGATGCTGTTAATTTTGTCTCGTAAGTGAGTAATGTTGCTGGTCTTGCTGATTATCTTGTCTGCTTTTCCAGCTCAGGTGTAGGTCGAATATGGGCCATGTCCTTTCTGATCTGCTTACTGTTTTCAGTTTCACTGATGTATGACTTTGGAGTCTCAGCTTCACCAGCGACTTCTGCTGGGTTCCAGGTTCTGATGATTGCATCATGATTCCAGCCTGTACATGTCCACTTGGCCCTTTCAGCAGCTCAGGCAGGAATGCAGCACGCTTGTCGTAGTGTTGACCTCTCTCTACCTGTGCATTCGTGTTCCTTCTTAATTCTTTCGGGGGACAAGAGCTTTGCTGGCAAGACCAGCATTTGTTGCCCACCCCTCAATGTGATGGTGAGCTGCTGCCTTAAACCGCTGCAGTCTATCGGATGCAGGTACACCCACAGTGCTGTTAGGAAGGGAGTTCCAGGAATCTGATCCACTAGGGCCACCCTCCTCCACCACCCCCTCCCCGCTTAATTTGTTATCTTACATCCTCCATGTCACTCCTTGGAGGGAGTATCTTGCTTGGCAGATTTGTCTTATTCTGACTGCCTTCCAACAGCTCTGCAGGCGATTTCATGTCAGCCTTGAGAGGTGCAACTCAGAGTGCCAAGTCATTTGACAAGGTGCCACATCAAAGGTTACTATGTATATAGATAAGAGCGCATGGTGCAGGCGGTAACATATGAGCATGGATAGAGGATTGCTTAGCTAACAGGGAGCAGAGAGTAGGGATAAATGGGCCATTTTCGGGTTGGCAGGATGTGACAAGTGGAGTGCCACGTGGATCAGTGCTGGGGCCTCAGCTATTTACAATTTATATCAATGTCTTGGAAGAAGGGACTGAATGTAAGGCTGCTTAATTTACTGATGACTCAAAGATAGGTAGGAAAGTAAGTTGTGAAGAGGACATAAGGAGTCTACAAAAGAACATAGATAGGTTAAGCGATTGGGCAAAAGTTTACCAGATAGAATATAGGCCGGGATTTTACAGCCCCATCACAGTGGGGACGGGGTGGTAAAATGCAGCGAGCTGTCCTAAACTCTATTGACTTCGGCAGGAATGTAAAATCCCACTGGCATAAAATTCCCCCCATAGTTTGGGAAAATGCGAACTTGTCCACAGTGGCAGGGAGGACAGAAAAGCAGCATATTATTTAAATGGAGAGAGATTGCAGAACTCTGAGGTGCAGAGGGATCTGGGTGTCCTAGTACATGAATCACAAAATGTTAGAATGCAGGTACAGCAAGTGATTAGGAAGGCAAATGGAATGTTCTTTATTGCAAGGAGAATGGAATATAAAAGTAGGGAAGTGTTACTGCAGCTTTACAGGGGCTTGGTGAGACCACATCTAAAGTAGCGTGTACAGTTTTGGTCTCCTTCTTTAAGAAAGAATATACATGGGTTGGAAGCAGTTCAGAGTAGGATTACTCGCCTGATACCTGCGATGTGGGGCAGTATCTTATATGAGGAAAGATTGGACAGGCTGAGCCTGTATTCATTGGAGTTTAGAAGATTGAGAGGTGATATTATTGAAACATATAAGATCCTGAGGGGACTTGACAGGTTGGATGCTGAAAGGATGTTGCCCCTTGTGGGAGAATCTAGAACTAGGGGGGACACAGTTTAAAAATAAGGGGTCTCCAATTTAAGACGGAGCTGAGAAGAAATTTTTTCTCTCAGAGGATCTCGAATCTTTGGAACTCTCTTCCCCAGTAAGCAGCGGAGGCTGTCATGTTGTTGTAATGATATGAACACAAATCGCCCGTAAGGCATTTTGTAAACATGTCGTGGGTTCATTTATTTAAACTAGGCACAAGTGAACAGATATACATGGGTATAAAGCTTGAAGACATCAACAGCAGAACTGTGTGTGTGTGTTCTGCTCAAAAGCAAAAGTGAAACTAAGACTGGATCATATGACACACTCCCCTTCTAATGACGTCATGCTGCTCTCCCTTAAAGGTATATCCCAACATCCCTCTTTCTTTTTCAAGATATAAGAAGTATATTCAAAGAAGTATAACTATTTACAGTACATGTTCATGTTTAGTTACCATTACATTAGTGTATAGGACTGCTGAATCTATGAGTCTCTAAAGCGTAGAGGTAATTGGCTGGTACACCCAGATCTTGTCATGGTAACCTTTTCTGGAGCTTTCTTTAATTGCTCACAGTGATCTGTGGGATTGTCATTCTTGGATATTATTCCTGGTTTCATTTGGGATCTTGTCTCAGTACAATAGGACTGCACAGTGGTTGAGGAGCTGCAATGGACTTGATTTATCCTTGGTTGCATCTCACCGTTGTGTCTTTGTGTGTAATGGCTTCATAGGATCTTGACTCTGAGAAAATCCTCATCACCTTGGCTGGGTGCCACGTACTTTCTGTGGGATCCTGGATGTGAACTTGTTGTCCCAACTGTAAACTTGGCAATTCTGTAGCTGCATTTTTATTGTGCCTGTTGACTATCTCCTTTTCTAGTTTTAAAAGTTACTCTCTAGTTTCTGAGAGAGTAGAACGGGTAAGAGTGGGTAAATTGGTACTCACCAGTCTGCCAAACATGAGATCTGCCTCACATTTCCTGATGACAGCTTCAATGTCACTGTTCATACCCGGCCAATAGACTGTCTCTCTTGCGAGTCTCTATGTCCGATTATGCCCATGGGTGGAATCTTCCCCGATTTGCACTAAGTGCAGTAGCGGGCGGGTAAAACGATGTTTTACCCGTCGGCCGCGATGTCGGGTTTTCACGCCATATCGTCCCAAACCCATTGCATTCCCAGGAAACACACCATTTCCATGATGGGTGGGCTCTCACTTGCCTGCCACACCGTCATCTCGCCACTTCATCACGCCGGGCGCCCAGCGCCCTTAAAACCCAGCCGCACACACAAATCTCAGCGTTTCCAGCCCACGACTGCTGCAGGGAAGAGGCCCACGAAAGGCAAAAAGACTGCAGCCCCCAGGTTTAATGATGCGTCACTGGGATGCCTTTTGGGCACCGTAGAGGCTGCCACAGTGTCCTCTACCCTGCTTTGGCTGCAGGATGGGCAGCAGCATCACCAATCCAGCATGGCAGGCAGTGGCAGCAGTGGTCAGCACCAATGCCCTGCAAAAGAAGACAGCCACCCGGTGTCGCACCAGGATGAATGGTCTCATCCGTTCCACCAGGGTAACTTACTCTTCTCATCATTCACACACTCACAAACCCATCAACACATCCACAGGGATCTCACACCTCAACGGACAACACCACTAACTCTCACACACACCCTCACATCTCTATCAGACTCATACCCTCTGGAGCTCGTGTCTTCATCCCGTCCAAGGCTCCGCTCTCCACACAAACATTCCACACAGTGCCATGCATCCTACTCACACTCTCCATCTGTTTTCATGCAGGTGAAGCTGGGAGAGATCCCAGACCAGGGATGGAGTGGCCCACATTAGACCCCTCACTCACTTTGAGGGGTGTGCCATCGCGCTGACTGATGAGGACGTGGACCCTGCCTGCAGCAACGGTGAGGTCGGCAACGAACACCCACGTGATGATCCTGCACCACATCATCCCTCCCTCAATGCAACTGTGAGTGTCTCTCTCTCCTGCTCTCTGCTGCCATGCACTAATCATCCCTACTCTGGTCCACAGGGAGCTCTGCCAAGCGACCGAGACCCTCAGTCAGCCAGTCCATCAGCTCCATCCAGGTCCTCATCTCCAGCCAACAGGACTCCTCCTCCATTGAAGAGCTGGGAATAAGCAGCCTGGAAGACCCATCACAGCGCTTAGCCACCCCCTCCACCAGTGCAGAGACACACACCTCGGTGGGACATAGATCTAGAGCAGACTCGGGTTCACAATCTGGTGGTCACCACACGGACACGTGTCCACAGCAGGAGGAGGCAGGTTCAGCCGAGCTCCCTGGCACTCAGAGGACTGCTGGGGAAGAGGCATCTGTGAGGTCCGAGTCAGATGACGAGACTCTGGATTTGGTCTTCCAACTTATCCTGGAGAGTCAGCAGAAGGTGGGGGAACATCACACAGAGCTGTTGGAAGTCCTCAATAGAGTGGCCTGCTCTCTGATGCAGTGGTGCCCACATGCGTGCGCATATGGAGGTCTCTATGGGGAGGATGGCAGTCACCATGGAGACCTGAATGCCGAGATGCATGGAGACCTGCACTCCATCGCGGTAGCAATGGGGGAGTTCCTGCATTGGCAACACAAGAGGGAAACAGGGAACCTCCACGTCCCTCCAGAGGCTCCTTCCCCTCAAGGAGACAATCTGGGGCCCCCGGGGATCCAAGGGGAGGAGGAGCGGCAGCTGGACATCCCTGGGTCATCCACACAAGAATCTCAGAGGCTGTCCTCTCTCTCCGAGTCTCCTTTGCCTGTGACCCCCCTCAACCATGTCCTCTGTCACGACAGGGGGAGCACCGGCCCACGAGTGATTCTGGAGGGAGAAGTGTGTGTGTGTGGCAGGGCCTTTCGGAGCCTCCTGCAAGCACTCTCCCACGTACGCAGATCCTTCATGTATCACACACATCTCCATATCCTGAGCATTTTGAATGCTTCCTGCTGGGGTTCACTTTCAGTTGTCCATCTGAGCTGATCTGTATCTCTCTCACCCAATGATCACCACTCCCATCCCCACCACCTCCCCCTACCATACCAGCATCACCTTCCATCTCCCCTCCGTGACCTACCAGCCACAACCCTTTTCCTTCGGGGATATCCAGGTGAAAGTGCGCGTTCCCTTCCTTCCCGAAAATTCCACCCCCATCCACACTGACCTCCCTGACCTCCTCCTTCCCACCCCCAGAGTCCGCATCTGCCTCCATGTCCCCACCAACCATCCTCGCCGTCCCTTCTACTGCTACTGTCGAACCCTCACCCTCCCACCCTACCACCTCACTCTGACCTCGGCCAATCTTACCCCTCCTCCATACCATGCCCACCCTCAGTTCACTCCCCAGGAGGCAGACATGGACCCATCCAACTCCTCTCAAGCACGTTCACCTGCACATCGCCCCCTCCACACTCCATCCCCCCTTCACACTCATTCTCTCCTTCGCACCCCTTCCCCTCTGGAGTACCTTACCCCCTGGGACCCCTCCCCCACCCAACCATTCCTCCCACCCCTCCTGGACTCATCCCCCTCACTTAGTCCCTTCCCCCCTCCTGACTCCCTCCTCCACCCTTACCTCTTCCTCCACTCTTACTCCCTCCTCCACCTTTACACCACTTCCTACGCACCCGTTCCTCCCCCCGGACTCCCTCCTCTCTCTGCACTCCTTCCCTTACACCTTCCACCACCCTTACACCTACCTCCCCAGTTGCTGTCTTCTTCCCCGTTACCTCCTCCTCCCCTCATTCTTCCTCTATCCCAGCCTCCCCCCTCGACAACCTCATTCCCTCCCTCCCAACCTCATCGCCCCCCCACCAGACACCTTCATTCCCTCCCAACCTCACCCCCCGACTCTTTCATTACCATGATCCCAGCCTCACACCACCGCCCCCCGCCCGACATCTCTTCCTGTCCCAGCCGATCCTAGACCTTCCTCTCCCAACTCCTCGACTATCGCCCGTTGTGAGCATCAACAGTGATTTTCCAATTCCGTGTGCTGCTTTGTGGCAGAGCCATGTCTATGATAATCCACCCAGATACCATGGATGTTCCTCCAGTGTGCCGTTAATGTCAGGCTCCAGTATCTTCTGCCCCTCGGAATACTGCAATGTGAGCAAGGCCCTAGCAGGTAAGTCCCAACTTCTGCACATCACACTTGTCAAGATGTGTTCTACACAGGGCGTGTTTTCCCACCGATGTGGGTAGTGGAGCGGGGGGTAGGGGGGCTGACGATCCCAGTGGGCAGGCCTAATTATGATATGCTGATGTTATGCTGATGTATTACAATAAGGTTCCCGATAGCCAATGGCACAGAGGGCAGCCCACCATCGGCGGACTGAGTAGCCGATCACGAATTGGTTTCACGCCGTCGTGAAACTGATCGAACCATCTTGTCCGCTCATGCTATCGAACACGCCTGATACCGGCGGGCATGGAAAATCCCGGCCCAGATGTAAGTGATGGAATTGCTGAAGAATATCAGGGCACAAAGATTCTGGTATGGTGTCCTGCCTCCCTTTAAAAATGACTCCCCGGGAGATGCCGGGCTCATCCCAAAAAGGCCAAAGTAGCCTCACGTGTTCGTGAACATGTTGAATTGAGTCAGGCCATCCTTCACTGATGGTTTTCCACAGTTTCTATAATGTAGAATCTTTCACCATTTCTCCCTGTAGCTGCCGGCATTAGCGTCGCGCAAAATCTACCGGATCAGTTGACGGACTTGCATCCTCCTGCAAGCGTAACTTTGAAACTCCCTTAGAGCTGCCAATTTTGTCAAAGCATTCTGGATATTTCAATGTTAGGTCGTGAACTGAGGTGATAAGAGTAGTTTCTGAGGTTGACCTGCGTTGTGATATCCGGTTAGTTCCATGGGTTGCGACTAGTATAAGGTTACGGCAAGCTGGCAGACCTATAACCGCTGGGCTCTGAGTCTCCACAATATCTCTGACGCCCAGAAGCATTGATTGTACTTGCGCTCCAGACTATGGATCCTGCACATGGAATTAATTAACCACTGTCCGCTGAAAGTTTCACAGCTCTACAGTCGTGGGTTTCACCATGGCCTTCCATGTCTGTGGATACATGTCTTTTAGAATTTGCAGAGGTAGTATGTTGGCACTTGACCCTGTTCAATCTCTTGACCAATAATGAATAGTTGCCAACTTTCATAGGGCAGCTCAGTTGAATCTTGGCAAACGGTACCTGTGTTTTCCACGAGAGTGACGGTGTGAAGCCTGTGTTCACCGCTCTTCGTCTCATCGCGCACATCATGTCATTTCCTGGTTGGCCAATCACCTCGTGTATATGGGTCACCTTGAATGATGGTCATTCTTATTGCTACCCGTTACCCGTTGGGTATGGTCTGTTTGGATCAGGCTCTTTGTAGCTGTATCAGCCTTTGCTCTGGTGCACTGGCACTGCCAATGCCCCTTTCTGCCACATGTCTTTCAGTTTTGATGGAAAGCAGAGCACTTCCTTGAAACATGCAGAAGTCTACACCTTCCACATGCCTTGCTCGGTTTGGTGTTCTACCAGACTGATACGTTGTTACTCGGCACATGATTTCAGTGTCACAGTAAAAGGTGCCCCCCCCCCCACCCTCAAGATACATATTCACATAAGAATTAGGGTTTGTAGCCCTTTACAAATAATATAACAATACAACAATGCAAACACAAAGCAAGCCAAGGGAAAATTACTTATTGGCCAGGAGCCTGAAATTCACAAGCACTTTCCAACCCCTCAGTAGACAATTGCGCTCTGACTGTCCTTGAGCTCTGTTTACTTAACAAAAGTTGGACTTTGATTGAATTGAAGGAACGGAGCTCCACACAGTAGGCAAATAATAAATGTGCACTGAGTAATGGTCAATGGTATCCTTTCAAACAAACTCTGGAATATGCATGCATCCACATCTTTCCAACACTCCCGAAGATGCTGCTGGGAGAGTATAGGCTGCTGAAGTGACAGGCATTGAGTGGGCAGAGAAAAAAGCTGACATTTTTTGTTCATTGTTTTCTTTTTAATACAACCTTCATGTGAGCAGATTGTTCTGACATTTGCAGGAACAATCGGTTATAACTCTTAGCAGAATGGGACCTGCTTTTTTAAGTCATCAGGAGATGTTAAAATGAACTAATAGTCCATTCAGTTAAAGGAGAACACAAGGGGTCCTGGCTCAAGATTAACTGGTTATCTATCTCATTGCAGTTTGTGGGACCTTGCTGTGCACAATTTCACCACTACATATGCCCACAGCGGCTACATTCCCAAGGTACTTTCTTGGGTGTGAAGCACTTCAGGAGGTACAGAGAATGAGGAAGGTGCTATATAAAGGCAAGTTCTTTGCTCCTTTATCTTGCAATGAATATCTTCTGGAATGTGATTGGTGACTCTCTTCATGAGATGCGAAACAGAATTAGAGCTCAGGGGAGGAATCATTTGGAGAAAAGTAGATTTGACCCTTGGGAGTCGATTTGCTGGTCTCAAAAACCTGCAATTTCTGATCGGCGTGATATAAAGCATTGAAAGAATGAATCTTAGTGATGTTGATTGAGGGCCCCAGTACAGGCCCCAAGGGAAACCATGGAGAACTCCCCTGCTCTTCTTTGAGCCGTGCCAAGGCGTCATTTACATGCTGAGAGGGCAGGCTGATAGACAGCACCTCCGACAGTGCAGCACTCCCTCAGTGCTGCACAGGCAGTGTCAGCCTAGATTGCTGTGCTCAGGCCTCTGGGGTGGAGCTTGAACCCACAGCCCTCTGACCCGGAGGTGAGAGTGTGTGAGAATGGATAAAATGACAAGGCTCTGTGTGGCTACCTGTTTCTCACTAAACTTGGATACAATACAATCTCGCGTTCCTGTTAAGAGGAATCTGAGGTGTTTGATAACCACTGTAATATGCTTGGACAGACTGAATGATAGAAATCGGAAAATCTCACTTATGATCTGGCACCCCCGCTAAAAAGTGAGCAACAGGTGATAACAAGAACCCACAGACAGGGGATTATTATTGGATGAATGAAGGGGCAAGTTAGCAGAAAGCTATTCGGCCAATGAATATTTTACCACATGGCACTAGAGGAGCAGAACCTGTAACATTAGTTCATTGACAGTTAACTAACTATTTAAAAGGAAGGCTATAAAATGATGCAGGAGAAATGGCTCGAATATTTGACTGGAACAGACAGGTGAAGAGGTAGCACTGTCATGCCCCCCCCACCCCCACCCCCCACCCGCCTTCTGTGCTGTAATTACAATGATTCCCCTTTCTCTGTGCCAAGTGGGATTCTCCGTGAATGGCCAAATAAAGTCAGCCAGGAATTCCACTGGAATCTCCATCTAAGATTCATGAAACAGACATCCTAGGGGCAATATGAGCTCAGATTGAAAGTGTCCTTTCCCCTGCAGTTGGACAGCGCTGTATTAAACAGGCAACCTATCTCCCACCATCAAAAGGAACTAACATTTCACCTCATTCTGTCAAAGCCTGGCCTGGAGATATTGGGGAGCTATAATGAGCAGACAAAGGCAAGGATGCAGCAAACTGATTTGTGTGATTACCTCACGTGTACATTGTGCAGATGGAACTCATCCCCAAGCTACCTGCCTGTGACCCCGCCAGTGATGGTGTGACAGGTCCACTAACATACCAGACAAGCACAAGCTGTCAAAGAAATCAACCCAGAAAGAATGCTGTCCCTTCAAATTGATAGAATCAAGTTGTATTTCTTCAGCGCTTTTCAGACTTCAGGACTTCTCTGACCCTCCTGACTCCCTAAAGCCTGTCCACCATCTACAAGGCACAAGTCAGGAGTGTGATGGAATACTCCCCGCTTGCCTGGATGAGTCCAGCTCCCACAACACTCAAGAAACTTGATTGGCACCACATCCACAAACATTCACTCCCTCCACCACCGACGCACAGTAGCAGCAGTGTGTACCATCTACAAGATGCACTGCAGGAACTCACCAAGGCTCCTCAGACAGCACCTTCCAAACCCGCAACCACTACCATCTAGAAGGACAAGGGCAGCAGATAGATGGGAACACCACCACCTGGAAGTTCACACACCATCCTGACTTGGAAATATATCGGCCATTCCTTCCTGTCACTGGGTTAAAATCCTGGAGCTCCCTCCCTAACAGCACTGTGGGTGTACCTACACCACATGGACTGCAGCGGCTCAAGAAGGCAGCTCACTACCACCTTCTCAAAGGGCAATTAGGGATGGGCAATAAATGCCGGTCTAGCTAGTGATGCCCACACCCTATGAAAGGATAACAAAAGCGTCCCAAAGTCCTTCACGGCCAATGCAGTGAGTTTGAAGCTGTGATATAAGAAACATGGTAACCAATCAGCACCCAGCAAGCTCCCGCCAACGGCAATGTGACAATGGCCAGATGACCTATTTTAGAGGTGTTAGTTGAGGAATAAACGTTCGCTTGGTCTAACCTGAAAGGTACACCCATGACAGTGCAGTGCTCCTTCAGTACTGCACTGGGGTGTCAGCCTCGATCAAGTCTTGGGAAGAGTGAGACTTGAACCCACGACCTCCTGATTCACGTGGGATTGCTTCCCATGTGCAAACTAGCAAAAACAAAATGTACCCCTCATTCCTCCCCCCCCCACCCCCCACCCAACACCAGGCTATGCATGGCTAGCGTTTCACACCAAACTTGCAAACAATATGACCTCTCATTTCAGTCAGTGAAAAGCTGTCTCTTCCTCAAGATGTTTTGTGCAGACACGAGAGCTGAAGAACAAGCGGCTTGCTGGTTAGCAAACTGTAATTTATTTCATCTCTTGCAAGCAAGCAGCCTGTAATTAACAGCGTTTGAATGATAAAACTAACCACTTCAACTGCTTCATCACAAGTGAACAGCTCTTCTGTCAGGAGAGCATAGCAGGGACTCGACAGAGTCTGCCTATAAATCGTATAAACCAACCACTTCACACAAAGAAGTAAAAAAAAAATGTCGTCTGCCAGAATTGACTAATTAAACTTCATTTAGTTGCTTTCTTCTCCAGGAATGCATCAGATGTGTTGTTGTTTCAGCACCAAATTGTATGTGCCTGTCAAAAGGCCTGGGAATTTAATCGGGCTGACTCTGAACCATTATTCATCAACACGTACAGCAATTAACTCAAAGAGCGCGGCCACCATAGATTCGCGTCTGTGGGAAAGCCCCCCCGGGAGAGTTGGCCCGGGGGTGTTGCGTGCTGTGAGAGAGGCTCACAATGTTCGTAGCGAGCTGGAGTGGGGGGCCGAGGGTGCACTGTGCCATTGCCTGGTAGAAGGTGTGCTGCAGTGCAATTTTAACATTCGAAATAACGTGCTGAAACATAGAGAGAGAGAGAGAAGCACAGGGTGCAATGTCAAGGGGAATGCAGTCACAACATGTGCGAGTGGAGCATCTCTCCCTTGGCAGTACGCGGGGGTGAGTCAGGCAGTGAGCTATTCTAGAACAACGGGACCAGTATATTGTGCAGTGTATTAGTCTGTCGCTAAGCCTCAGTTTTGTTTAACCTTGGTCCAAGTCCAGGCAGAAAGTTAGTGATAAAAACAGGAAATTCTGCTGGTTCAAAATCCTGAACTTCCCTTCCCAACAGGAAGGCGGGTGGGTGGGTGTACCTACACCACGTGGATTGCAGCGGTTCAAGAAGTCAGCTCACCACCACCTTCTCAAGGATAGTTAAACCTGGGCAGTAAATCCTGGACAACCAGCGACGCCCACACCCAGTGAAAGAGGAAAGGAAATGCTGGGCGTTTCAGGCAGCACGTGGGGGAGAGAGAAACACAGTGGATATTTCAGGCCAATGATCCTTCAACCTGAAAAGTTAACTCTGGCCGGAATTTTCCATGCCCACCAGTATCAGGCGCGTCCAGTGTGTGAGCGGACAATATGGCATGATCTATTTCACCACAGCGTCAAACCAGTTCGCGATCGTCCGCTTAGCCCGCCAGTGGTGGGCTGCATTTCCCGCCATCGGACGTTGGGAACCTGATTCATAGGCTCAGACGTTTACAGCACAGAAGTAGGCCATTTGGCCCATTATGTCCGCACCAGTCAACAAAGATCTGACTACACTAATCCCATTTCCCATTTGATTGTAATACATCAGCATATCATCATTAGGCCTGCCCGCCAGATTCGTTGCCCCCTCAATTGATCGTCCACCCACATGTTTCACAACCTGCTGAGCCGCACTTTGCTCAGGACTTCAAAGGCTTTTCTTCCTGCCTTACTTTGGGCAGCACTCACAGTCATCAGCACCAGGCTTCATAGGCAGCACCACAGCACTGTTAGGGAGGGTCACGGGCAGGTCCCTACCTACCAGACCAGCCATATGGGGGTGGCTTTCCAATGGTTGCCGGGCTAGGGCTTGCTTGGGGAAGCGGAGTAAGTGGCCTCAGGTAAGGGCAGAGGCTGTAGGGCAAGGGCTGTACTGGGGAAGAGGGGTATCCCAGGGTGTGGTGTGTAGGGGGCACATGTTGACCTGTGCAAGTGGCCTCAAGATGGTGAGGGCTGAGGAGGCAGCCTCCAGAGGAGATGAGGCCAGAGGGAGATGTGAGGGTGTGTGTGAGAGAGAGTGAGTGGTGATGTCCCTTGAGCTGGCAGTGAGTGAGATGCCAGTGAGTGTGTGCTGGGCTTGTGAGTGTGTGAGTTTAGAGTGATGAGATGGTTTCCTGGGGGCAGGAATGAGATCATTCATCCTCTAAATGCACTGGCTGGCCAACTTCTCCTGTGCAGCATTGGCACTGACCACCACTGCCACAACATCCCCAGCCTGGTTGGTCATGTTGCTGTCTGTCCTGCGGCCAGAGTGAGGGTAGAGGAAACCGCGGCAGCCTCCACGGCATCTAAAAGGCGTTCCAGTGAGGCATCACTAAACCTGGGGGCTGCAGTCTTTTTGCCTTTTGTGAACATCTTCCCTGCAGCAGCCCTGGTCTGGTAATCCTGAGAGGTGTGCGCGCGGCTAGGCTTTACATACAGAGCCTGGCGTGATGAAGCAGCGAGGTGATGGCGCGGCAGGTGAATGAGAGCCGCCCGCCATCAAAACAGCGTGTTTCCCGGGAATGCAGAATTAACACAGCGGATTTGGGACGATACGACGGGGAATCCCCCTATAGTGGACTTGTTTTACCTGCCCGCTACCGCACTTTGTGCAAATCTGGGACGATTCCGGCCTCTGTTTCTCCCCGACCCCCCGTAGATGCTACCAGATGGGCAAAGCATTTCCAGCATTTCCTTGTCTGTATTTCAGGTTTACAGCATCTGCCCATATTTTATTTCTGAAGGAAGTCAGCGTTAAAGGGCACATCTAAAACTGTTGGGCAGGTGGTGATGTATTCATTCATCTGATCATCAGGCAGAAGTCCTAGAGATAAGACATGTTAACTAGCCTCGCTCGTTGTTTATAGTTTCACCTCTTCAAATAAAGGAACACCCTAATTGAATTACCAATCCTCTTTGTGTGATTGGTATGTTTGTGCAAGGTCCAAACACAACAGTTGATTTGCTGGTTTATAGTTGTTAGTTGGTTGTGGTACAAAGTAGATCTGTAGGCAGGTTTTCCCGGTTGGCGAGTGGGGGTGGGGCCTGCTCGCCGATATGCCAGGCGGGCGTCCCGATGTCACCCGCGCCATATAGATTCTCAGTTCTGCGGGCACGCAGCCGAATCGGCTGTGCACACCTGCCGAACTGTCAACGGCCTATTAAGGCCATTAAAAAACTAATTAACCCAATTGATGGACCTGCCTGTCCAGCCTTAGGGTTAGCGGGCAGACCGGGAGACCTGGTGGGCATCGGAAAAAGCAGGAAACCTCATCCGCGGGCGGGATGAGGTTTCATAGAACCATAGAAAAGTTACAGCACAGAAGGAGGCCATTCGGCCCATCTTGTCCATACCAGCCCGAGGACACCCAGATGCCCTTTCTAATCCCACCTTCCTGCACCCGGCCCATAGCCCTGCAGCTTACAGCACTTTAGGTGCAGATCCAGGTACTTTTTAAAAAGAGTTTAGAGTTTCTGTCTCTACCACCAACTTGAGCAGCGAATTCCAGACACCCACTACCCTCTGTGTAAAAAAGTTCTTCCTCATGTCCCCCCTACGCCTTCTGCCACTTATCTTGAATCTATGTCCCCTGGTTCTAGAATTCTCCAACAAGGGAAACAATTTTATCCTGTCCACTCTATCTATTCCCCTCATAATTTTGTACACCTCAATTCATGAGGGCTTTTAAATGTTTATCAAGTGTTTGAATAAAAGTTAAGGACATGTCCCAACTCATGTGACAGAGTCAGATGAGGGGACACGGCAGAGGAAATGTTTTATTACCTTCCTGTTAGCTTTTGAATTGGATCCGATCTCCCTGAGGCCGCATTTTGCCTCAGGGAGATCTGTGTGCTCCTTCGTGCGCATGCGTGAAAGAGCGCACTCCTGGGCGGACGTCACGCTGGGCGGGCCTTAATTGGCCCGCCCACATAAAATGGCGGCGGCCCCGCCCCCTGATCGGGGAGGCCAATCAGAAGGCTGGGAGGGTTGGAATGTCGACCACAATTGCTATGGGGTCCAGGGTTACTGGGGGAGGCTGGAGAATAACCGGAGGGAGGTCTACCCGTACACCATGGGGTTCCAGGAAGATTGGAGGGACCCGAACACTGACAGGAGGAGGGTCAAAGCTGGTCTCAGAATAAAAATGCAGCACCACCTTCTTGAAACCCCAAAGCTGTTGAGCAGTTTGAAATCAAAAATTGGAAAAGAATTTGCCGGGAGGGGTCTGAAGCAGTGTGGGAGAAGCCTATGGCTGGACGAAGGGGTACTTTCAGGGGGCACCCTCAAATTGCTTAGAGTCACAATATTGAAATGGAGTCAGAGCTGAGAGGAAAGGAGAAGAGTTCCTTGAGAAGGTGCAATTGGAGCCATTGCCTTTTGGTGTGCTTTAACGAGAGACAGCAGGAGGCATTAGCTTCTCAATATAGTTGCTCCATTTGAGCTTTAACAGAGAGGTATGTGAGAATGGAAAATGTAGGCAAACATTAAGCAAGCACATTGCTGAATATCTAACAGATCATCAATTAAAGCCTCAAATGTGCCTTCTCCAATTGGAATAGATAATGGGCCAAAGGGCATCCAATCATTGCTGAAGTGCAAGTTGAGCTTGAGGAGCATACCAGAGCAGAGTGCCTTTGGTAAGGTGGCACATTTCATGAATGTGTCCATACCTCTTCCAGCCTCTGTGGGATTGAGATGTCAAGTGTAAAGATTGGCATCTAAGTCATCTCGATCTGTGAGTTTGTGCCTCAGCTGCATGGCTATCAGCAAAAAGCTACCAGTGCAGACAAAGCTCGAGGGTATGGTAATGGCTTTCTGTTTGCGAGTGGGAGGTCTACTATATTTGCCCACAGTGTTCATTAATCTCTTGCATCTGCCAATCCCCAGGGAGAAGAAGGATTAAACGATGGAGCCAGAGAGAGAGAGGTTAGACCCATCCCATGGAGGCAACTCACACCACCAAGGATCCACTGAAGAAGACTTTCCCATCCGGAGATGAGCAACAGACAATGCCTCACATGTCTGCCTTGTCAAGAGAAATGGTGGATCATATCTAAAGCCCCATGAACTGGGAGGACCTCTCATATCAGGGCCCCTGAAGGTCACCCGCTACACTCAATATTTTCACCTAAAGATCATTCCAGGGATCCACAGGGCACCTAGGCGACATCTCACAGTCCTCAACACGTAAATGTACCAAGGGGGTGACAGATGCCCTCAGCAGCGGGGTTCATCATTAAGTGAAGTTCACACTCGACGAAGCTTTGCCAGGCTGCTAGATCTCTGGGGTTTACAGTTATCTCAGGCTTCCCTAGAGTACAGGGTGCAATCGATAGGACACATGTGGCATTGAGATCTCCATGGAAGCAGCTCTTGATGCTCATTAACAGGAAAGGGTTCCACTCCTTAAATGTTCAACTGGTGTGCAATCATTATTGGGAGGTGGTGGTGTAATGGTGTTGTCATCGGACTAATAACCAAGAGACTCAGGGGAATTCCTGGGACCCGGATTCAAATCCCACCACGGCAGATGGTGAAATTTGAATTCAATAAGAAATCTGGAATTAAAAGTCTAATGATGACCATGAAACCATTGTTGATTGTCATAAAAACCCATCTGGTGCACTAAAGCCCTTTAGGGAAGGAAATCTGCTGCCCTTACCTGGTCTGGCCTGCATGTGACTCCAAACCCACAGCAATGTGGTTGACTCTTAAATGCCTAGCAACTATTCAGTTCTCAGGGGTGATTTGGGATGGACAAAATGCTGGCCTTGCCAGTGATGACCATATCTAATGAATAAAAGAAGCAGGTTTGTGCCAGTTATCCTGGGAGTTCCCATGACTCATTCATCCTGAGTCATGTTTGCAGGGCCTTAGCAATTACAGGGAAGGCTACTTGGGGATAAAGGGTACCATTTGGATGATGGCTTGTGACACCCATGTGTTGTCCTCTGAGTAACTCAGAGGAGAGGTACAATGTGGCACATAAGGCAACAAGATCCATCATCAAGAAAACCATTGATATCCTAAAAATGCTCTCCTGATGTTTGGACCACTTGACTCTGAAGCACTCTCCACAGGGGATGTCCTGCATTTTCATGGTCTGTTGTGCTCTTCACAACCTGGCCTCCAAAAGGTCAGATGGTTGAGGGGGCAGGACCTTGAATTGGGAGATGAGGGGAGATGAGGGTCTGCTTCCACATCTGGATGCATCGAAGAAGCATGATATTGTACTATGCTGATAGTGCGGATATCCCACCACTGCCACCATGTTGTACAGTGCGGATATCCCACCGCTGCCACCATGTTGTACAGTGCGGATATCCCACCGCTGCCGCCATGTTGTACAGTGCGGATATCCCACCGCTGCCGCCATGTTGTACAGTGCGGATATCCCATCGCTGCCGCCATGTTGTACAGTGCTGATATCCCACCGCTGCCTCCATGTTGTACAGTGCAGATATCCCACCGCTGCCACCATGTTGTACAGTGTGGATATCCCACCGCTGCCGCCATGTTGTAATATGGGTTCTTTGGATGTCTCAATGATGAGATCTTGAGATTTGTTTATTTAAACATGAACCGTTTATTGCTGACCCTTAACTATTTACAGATCCAAGGTATGGCCATGCATGGAGCTGTTGTCTTCATGCAGGCTGCTCCCAGAGTCTTCTCGCTAGACTGCTCTCTCAGTTTGTTACCCTGTGACCCTATGCAGCCTACCATGGGCGGTGCCATTCTCCAGTCCAACGTTAACCCTTCTCTGCCAAGCACCTTTACATTACACTGGCATGCAGGTACATGATACAACGCACAACATGGCAGCTGTGCCTGTCCCACACCAACAGCTACACAATTCCAGAAGGATGAAATTCCAGGCAGTGGGACACAGCCACATTCCTTCTGTCTGTTAGTGCTATGCCAGTTAATGCTATGCCAGTGCACTGTCTGTTAGTGCTATGCCAGTTAATGCTATGCCAGTGCACTGTCCATTAGTGCTATGCCAGTGCACTGTCCATTAGTGCTATGCCAGTGCACTGGCCGTTAGTGCTATGCCAGTTAGTGCTATGCCAGTGCACTGTCTGTTAGTGCTATGCCAGTTAGTGCTATGCCAGTGCACTGTCCATTAGTGCTATGCCAGTGCACTGAAAGGCCTTTACAACCAGTGACATCAAGAGGAAGTTCAGCATTTGGATTTACACCTTCAGCCCTTGTGATTCACTAGGTCCGAACCTTTGGAAAAGTCAGCGGCAAACCCTGTATCTGTACCCTCTGGGGAATGATAGCCGGCACCACAGTGCAGATGCCGCATGATAGATGAGATGCTGGTGATGTTAAAGTGTCCATGGGACAATCAATGCTGATGTGTCCGCTGCTTATATTGTGTGAGATCCCTGATCTGTGTCACCCGTTGGGTGCATGATGCCATTGTGAGAGTGTGAGGTTGGAGAGGTGTACGGTTGACTTACTCTGGTGGTGCAGACGAGATCATTCACCCGCTTCCCACGCTGGATAGCATTTCTCGGGTGGGTGGCCGACGAGCTGACTCCCCCACCCCCCCCTCACCCCTTGCAAATGCCCGCCTGGCGAGGTGAGGCTGGTGGGCCTCCTGGGCATCCAGGTGTTGGCGGACTCCATTGATGAGGGCCTCAAGGGAGTCACTGCTGAAGCTCGGGGTAGCTTTCTCCTTGGATGCAGCCAGCTGGAGATGTCACCTTCACACCGCACGGCTGGAGGGGGTGAACATGTGCTTTTGGCTGGTGTTTAAATGTGGCACCCGGACCTTCAACACAATGAGGTAACAGCGGGGCGGATGAATCAGTACCTGCCCCACCCCACCCCGCGATTCAGGGAGGTACACACCTATGCATAATTAATGAGCTTCCCAGGGTGAAATTGGGGGTAATTTCCTGCCCCTGCCAGCCAGCGGGTAACACGCCGTGAAGACCACCCACCATGGCGCTTAGTTTCAAAAATGGAAAACTCCACCCTTATTTTCTTATTTGCTGTTTGTGGGAGCTTGCTGCACACAAATTGGGTTGCCACATTTCCCACATGGCCACACTGACAACAATTTAAAAGTACTTAATTGGCTGTGAAGCACTTTTCGACATCCTGAGGTCAGGAAAAGCGCTGTAGAAATGTGAGCCTTGTTTTTCCCCAGAACCGGTGACCCCATTTCTTGTCCTGCACTCTGAGCTCCAATTCCTTGTGGACTGCAGGTCAATCCTGGAGCTTTGGGAAACCCGTGTGTGACTGTGTGGGATTCTGCCCCACAGTTTGAGCTTTGCCGGCCTCCCCTGTCTGTCAGGCTTAGCTGATTAGCATTCTAGTCACTGGCCTATGTTTGTTACAAATGCCCAGAGTCTATAGTCTGTGCAAACCCAGCACATGATTCAACCTTGCTCGGAGATAAGATCATTTGTTCTTCTTGTGACAGCTCATGGCTACAAGCAACAACCAACATGTATATGTGTGCGTGTGTGTGTGTGTGTGTTTATATGGTGTGTGTGTGTGTGTGTTTATATGGTGTGTGTGTGTGTTTATATGGTGTGTGTGTGTGTTTATATGGTGTGTGTATGTGTTTATATGGTGTGTGTGTGTGTGTTTATATGGTGTGTGTGTGTGTGTGTGTGTACATGATACAGTATATATATATAAAATATCTATATATATATATATTCTGTTTGACCAGCATTCGATTAAAAGCCCCAATTCATTGTTTCCCAGCTGCTTACCCTCTGTTTCTCCAGTCATGTGGGGTTTTCTCACTACACTTACAGGGCTAGCTTTTATCTCACTGAAATGGTTTTGTGTAACATTAGCCTCCAGAGCTGGAGAACATCAACCAAAGGTGGTGTGGTGTGGTGTGGTGGAGCAGTGCAATCTCCACTGGGGGTGTCCAACATGCAGCTCTGAACCAAAATCCAAAAGCCACCCCTTCAAGCCAGGCCACCTGGTTCCATTTCCCTTCACATTGCTCACTCCCCCTTCTGAATCCTGGAGTTTTGAAAAGGATTGTGAGTTCGACAATGGATAGATCCTGGGGAAGAATTCTCCGCCTATCGGGTGGGCTGTGTGGGAGCGAGGGCGGCCTGGTATGGATCCAATCCCCGCCCGCAATTAAGGCCTGGCCAGCGTGAATCGCGGCTCCCGAGGACAGCGGGAGTGGGCAGGCGGTGGTGGGACTGCACTGACCACCGGGTCCAATGGTGACCCGGGCGGCCTGTTTTAATAAGTTGCTGCAGCCTTTCACAGGCTGTGAATCACGGCCAGTGGAAGGGCTCCCCAGAGCGCTGCTGGTGAGCAGGCCGGGCAGGAGGGTAGGGCAGGGGGGCACTGTGGCCCTCGTTTTTCCAACGATTGCCTTGCTGCCCTCCTGGAGGAGATGGCAGTGCGGCGGGAGGTGCTGGTTACCCAGGACAGGAGGAGGAGGCCCCCCCACATGACGAAATGTGCCTGGGAGGAGGTGGCGGAGGTGTTGAGCTCCGGCAATGTGGTGCGAGGCACCTGGATCCAATGTCACAAGCGCTTCAATGACCTGTTGCGCTCAGGAAGGGTGAGGACCATGTTGGCATTGGTCACTTAACCCAGCAGGTAGGCTTTCCCCCCTGGTGCCCCCCACCACCCCCAAGTCTGAGTGTAGTGACTGCATTGAATCATTGATGGGATGTGCCCTTCGCTGGGTGGGCCAGCAGATATTGCCCATGCCGAGGTCACCCTGAGAGGGTGGTGAAGAGATGGGTTCTGCCCCCGCAGCATGTGGTACACTGAGACCCGCATGACTGTTTTGGGGGTAACCTGGAGGAGTTGCACCTGGGCGCAGAGCTGGAACCCCAGGACATGTCCAAGTCAGGGTGATGAGATGCTGGGAGGGGAGCTTCAAGGTGGCGTTGGCACCGATCGATCTGCTGTCCTCTGCACTCCACGTGCTTGTGCCTCCTTGTTATGGAAGGTTAGACCGTGTGGTGCTGAATGTGATGTAGGCAGCATTTAGCCAAGGGGGTGGGGGTTTGGGGACAGGCCTAACATCTTTGTGTGAGTGTTCGACAGCAGCGGGGTGAGGAGACACTGGAGCCCTGCAATGTCCCACTCTGGTTGGGGTCGGCCGTCTGCGAAGAGATTCCAGGTACAATTAGCACTAATCAATGCTCTTCTCTCCTTTTCAGGAGAAGAATGCACATAATGCCACCGAGCGGGTGAGGACTGACGGAGGGCCGGCACAGTTAGTGATTCTTAGCTACTTCGAGCAGGAGGCCCTAGATTTGGAGAGGGGCCATGTGCCCAGGTTCACTGGTGTCGGTGAGGCTGGGGTGCCACGGGCAGGTATGTTTGCCCAGCAGTGAGGTCACCATTGTTCCCCCAACAGCCATGGCAGTGCTGAATGTTCAGTGATTGAAGTTTGCAACATGGCTTGACCATTGCTTATGGAAGGATAAGCGCATAATGACCCGGGGGACAGGGATACACATTGACATTGTCTCCACGTTAACTGATCCACTGTCCTTGTTCTTCCTTTCAGCATCAGCGGAGCAGGGCCGGGAGGAGGAGCAGCAGAGACCCCCTCTCACACCTGAGGACCCTGAAGTCTCACCAGCGTCACACCATCTCTGCCAGGCAGGCACCAGCGCAGATACTAGCACCTCGGTGGGAGTTAGAACATTGGCTAGTGTCCCGGGGCACAGCGGTGAGGGCACTTAACAGTCGCTGGAGGAGCTGGCAGAGACGGAGAGTGCCCATGGCACCAGCAGTCGGAGGACTGCAGGGGACCAGGCACATGCTCAGTTGGTGCCTGATGATGTTCCTCTGGAGTCGTCCACGATGCAGCAGCTGCAGGAAATGCGGCCGGGTGTGTGGGAGCATCTGGGGGAGATACATGAGGCTATGCTTGGCTTGGTCTCTGTAGGAGTCTATGTGGACAATCGCCGAAGCAATGAGCCACATGTCCGAGCGCCATGCGTCCTCCATGGAGAGAGTGGCGACTCTCGTGGAGAGGATCCTCCAGGAGACTCATCAGGGCTTCCTGGGGATGCGCTCTGACCAGCAAACCCTCACAGTGGCATGGACCTCAGCTGGTCAGTGCCAGTGTGGGAGATGGTCTAGGCACAAGTTTCCCAGCTCGGTGCCCATCCATCCACGGTGAGCAGGGAGGTCCGAAGCGACCCCAAGTTGGCACAGCAGCTGCCTGTCGTCTCTGCGGGCTCCCCTCAGGGCGCTCCGGATGAGGGCGGCAGCCCCTCCGCCCCTCCGCCAGTGACCATAGCATCCGAGTGGCTGCGACGACTGGGGTGATGCCAGCTGTGGAACTGGCAGCTCCCTCCCAGGCGGGGCCAGCACAGGCTCCACAGGCCAGAGGACGACCACCAAGGTCATCGAGGCCAACAGGACAGCAGAGTCAGCAGCTGTCTCAGATACCACTCCCAGCGAGGGGGCAGCACCAAGACGCAGCACCCGGAAATGTAAACATAAGGCACCTTAGGCACACCACGGGTTTATCACCGGTGCTTTTGTGTTGGCCTGAGATGAGGTCTTTATGAGTTAGTATGAATTTTAACACCTTTATCATTTTGTTTCATTAAGTCCCTTTGGTTGGAATATTAAATTCAGACATGTCACCATGGCTGAGGGTGTCTATTTCCTTCTGCAGTGGATTGTTTTCAGCAACATAATGAGTGTTTTGTGTGACTTTCAGCTTTATTAACAAGCCCCTTAGTTTCTGTTCCTCACCTGGAAGATTTGGCACTTAGGTATCGAGTATGGGGCCTGCAGCCCAGGCTTGTCCTGAAGGTCCATGTGTGCTGTGCTAGCTGAAGGTTTGTTGGATTAAAGCCTCCCAGGTGTCCCTGTCTCCCTGGAGCATGCCCGGGTCAGCGTCTACCCCCTCAGCATTTCCCTGTGCATGCTCATCCTCGGACTCACTGCTGGACTCATCGTGTGCAGCCGCAGCCACTGCGTCGACATCTTCATCATCCACTGCGTCCCCCCTTTCCAGCGCAAGATTGTGGAGAGTGCAGCATGTTAGCACTATCACAGAGACACGATCTGGGGGGTACTGGAGTGCGCCCCCTCAGCGGTCCAGGCATTGGAAGTGCATTTTGAGAAAACCAATGACTCTCTCCACCACAGCCCTTGTGGTGCCGTGGCTCCTATTGTACCGCTGCTCAGCTTCTGTTCTTGGATGGCGGAGAGGCGTCATGAGCCACCTTCTGAGGGGATAGCCCTTGTCATCCAGCAGCCATCCATCCAGCCGGGCTGGAGCACTGAAGAGCCCCGGCACCTGGGAGTGTCTGAGGATGTAGGCGTTGTGGGAGCTGCCTGGGTACCTTGCACAGACTTGCAGAATCTGCAACCTGTGATCACACACTATCTGCACGTTCATGGAGTGGAAGCCCTTCCTGTTGACATAGGCACTGGGCTCACCTGCTGGCGCCTTGATGGCCACATGTGTACAGTCTATAGCACCCTGGACACGGGGGAAGCCAGCAATGGCCGCGAAGCCTCTGGCTCGCTGTGTCTGACTTGCCTGGTCACAGTGGAAGTGGATGAAGGTCAATGCCCATCTGAACAGAGCATCTGTAACCTGCTTGACACAAGTGTAGACAGCTGATTGGGAGATACCGCAAAGATAACCCACCGAGCCCTGGAAGGAGCTAGACGCATAGAAGTTGAGGGCAACTTTGACCTTTAGAGCCACTGGCACGGGGTGTCCACCCAGACAGTTATGGGAGATCTCAGGCCCAATCATCTGACAGATAGAGGTGACAATTTCCCTTGAGAGACAGAGCCTCCTTCGGCACTGCACCTCAGACATATTGAGGTAGCTGCTTCGCCGCCTGTATACCCTGGCAGCAGGATAGCGGCGTCTTCTGCGGCCCCTTCCGCCTTGGACTCCCTGTTGGCCCTGCGCCCCATGTTCCTGCACCTGACCTCCCAAAGGTGGCTCCCCTGGAGGCTGATTGTCCACTCCTGGCCTCCTCCTCCTTCCAGCCTCCCTTCCCCCTCAGAGGAGCTGCCTCCAGTGGAGAGTTCAGCTCCCATTCCCAGGCTAGGGGAAGGCTTCCTGAAACCTGCAGGCCCAAAAAGGATCCCTCACTGCAGAGAGCTGACCTGAAGGTTGTGAGTCCAGACCAAGCAGCTGGTCTGCGTTTTGAAGTATTGCAGATCACACAGGCAAGTATCAGTAACTTTGAAACATCAATATTTGACAGAGCGCACTCACGACCCCACTGAGCCCTCTTATCCCGCCCGTGGATGAGGTTTATATAAATGTCTCCTACCCACCTGCCCGTTGTGCCCGTGCTCCGACCTGAAGATCGCACGGGTGCCAAAAAATCATAGTCAATTGGCACCTCAAGAGCCTTAAGTGGCCCGTTAATTAATGGCGGGTGCGCATCAGATATCATCGCGTACCCGCCCAATGTAATATCGCGATGGCGCGTGGTGATGTCGGGACGCTCGCCCAACATCACTGTGCGTCATTTTACACGTGTGTATGTGGGGCTCGCTGCCACACACCAACCGGAACATTCTGCCCCTGAACACACCCAAGACCTGTTCTTCTCCCTGAACTGCAAACATGCAGGATTTAATAGGAACCTGGGTTTAAATTCTAAGCTCCACTGACAGACCTCTACACACACTCTGTCCTGTTCAGCTGTCACCCGTCAGCGCTGAGCTCCCTGACCTGTTTGTCTCATATTCCAGCAATGCCTCATATTTCAAATTCTCATCCGTGTATTCAAATCCCTCCATGTCCTCACCCCTCCTGACCTCTCATCTCCTCTAGCTCCAACGAACCTTCCGATTCGGGTCTCTCGAGCGTCCCTGATTTTAACCGTTCCACCATTGAGGTGACCTCAGTTTCCTGCACCCTCAGTTCTGGAATTCCCTGTCTGAACCTCTCCGCTTCTCCGACTCCCTCTCTCCTCCTTTCAGATGCTTCGTGAAGCCAACCTCTCCTCCCAAAGCTTTTGTCACCTATCTTAAAATCTCCTTTGGCCACAGTGTCACATTTTGTTTTTGGCTGCTCCTGTGAAGTGCCCTTGGGATATTTTACTGTATTAAAGGCGCTAAATAAATGCAGGTTGTTGTGAATTTTTAAAAATTCTTTTACAGGGTATAGGCTTTGCTAGCTGGGCCCAGCATTTATTGCCCATCCCTAGTTGCCCCTTGAGAAGGTGGTGGTGAGCTGCCTTCTTGAACCGCTGCAGTCCGTGTGGTGATATGCATCAAGGAGCTCAGACATCCTCACTCGGAGAAGGCTAAGAGGAGACTTGATAGAAGTTTTCAAAATCATGAAGGCCTTGAACCTCGTGGTCGGCCGGGACCTGCACAGCGACGTGTACAATGACGCGCAGCGATGTCGGGAGTGCATCCTGATGTCACCGTGCGTCATTCCGATCTCCAGTTCGGTGGGCGCGCCCCAGAGTCGGCTGCGCACCAGCCAGACCGTCAAAGGCCTGTTAAGGCCATTTAAAAACCAAATAAAGAAACTGACAGGGCTGCCCGGCCAAGGTTAAGGTTGGCGGGGGGGCAGGCGAAGAGACCAGGCGGCCTTCGCATTTTGAATAAGCCTCATCCATGGGCAGAAGAAGGTTTCATGAAGGGTTTACAAATCAAATCAAATTTTTCAATAAAATTCTTTGACATGTCCGAATAATTTTCTTAAGACCTTTTTTCAGACCTTCGCAGTATCAGTAAACTCCCCGGGGCAGCTCTGTGCCTCAGGGAGATTTCTGCACCCGTTCGCGCACTTGCCCACTCACGTAAAATGGCGGCGCACAGCCGATCGTGGGCGGCGATCAGCTCTGCGCCCGTTCTCACTCAGCCCTCCCCCCACCACCAACGGGGAGAAAATTCTCCCCAAGGAGCCTGGGCAGAGATGATACGGAGAAACTGTTCCTGCTCTTAAAGGGATCGAGAGCCAGAGGGCAAAGTATTAAAGTGTTTTGCAAAAGAAGCAAATGTGAGGTGAGAAAAAACTTTTTCACACAGCGAGTAGTTAGGGTTTGGAATGCACTGCCTGGAAGTGTGGTGGAGACAGGTTTCATTGAGGCATTCAAGAGGCCATTGGATGATTATTTAAATAGAAACAATGTGCAGGGTTACAGGGAAAAGGCAGGAGATTGGCACTAAGTTAAAATGCTGAGAGAGCCGGTGCAGACAAGATGGGCCCAATGGCCTCCTTATATACTGTAACAATTCTGTGATTCTGTATTAAGACAGCGGTGACAGGACAATCTAGTGGGATAATTTATGCTGCTTTATCCTCATCGTCCCACAACCACTCGTGTTCGAAACAACTTCTTTAGTTGTGGGCAACTCTTCAGGGTGTCCTGAGATTGTGGAAGGAGCTGTGTCAGGTTATCTCCTTCCTTTCCCAGTTCCCATGAAGGGACTGGAGCCAAACATTCACCGACCTTTACTCTTTGTGGAAGGAAAATGCCACAGGCGCTGAGAATCTAAAATAAAGTCAGAATCTGCTGGGTGCCCGCAGCAGGTCAGGCAGCATTGCAGAACGAAACAGGGGGGGTTTTCCCCCACCGGTGGGGTGGGATGGGGCCATAAAATTACACCCAGAGTTAACCTTTCAGGGGGTGACGACAGCGCCGATAAAGGATTGATCGCCCACTCCGTTTTTCTCTCTCCATAGATACTGCCTGACCCGCTGAGCATTCCCAGCATTTTCCCGTTTGTGTTACCCCCCCTGCAGGGTTCTGTGGTGCAGCTCCCGCCCGCCTCCTAGACTGTTATCTCGGACTTTCAGCTTGTCCATGTCCCTTTCTGAGTTTGCTGGTTTTGGACAAGCAGACTGGCTGTCTTTTCAGGAGAACGATTAGTGGGGCTGCGTAGCTCGTTCCCTAATCGTATTGAGAGGAGCCCATGAGGCGGATTCACAGAAACAAGGCAGAGGAGCCACAGCTGATGACAGATACTAAAAGGTTATTAATTTCTCATAAGCTCCACCTCCAGTGAGAGACTTCAGAACATATTCGTCTCAGCCTTGCTCTTTGATCAGTTTGATGCATCACCGTTAAACGGAAGTCCCCGAGAACTTGTTAATATTTACAGGGAGTCTCTGGGAGTGTGTTAATATTTACAGGGAGTCTCTGGGAGTGTGTTAATATTTACAGGGAGTCTCTGGGAGTGTGTTAATATTTACAGGGGGTCTCCAGGAGTGTGTTAATATTTACAGGGGGACTCTGGGAGTGTGTTAATATTTACAGGGGGCCACTGGGAGTGTGTTAATATTTACAGGGGGCCACTGGGAGTGTGTTAATATTTACAGGGGGCCACTAGCAGTGTGTTAATAGTTACAGGGGGTCTCCAGGAGTGTGTTAATATTTACAGGGGAACTCTGGGAGTGTGTTAATATTTACAGGGGGCCACTGGGAGTGTGTTAATATTTACAGGGGGCCACTGGGAGTGTGTTAATATTTACAGGGAGTCTCTAGGAGTGTGTTAATATTTACAGAGGACTCTGGGAGTGTGTTAATATTTACAGGGAGTCTCTGGGAGTGTGTTAATATTTACAGAGGACTCTGGGAGTGTGTTAATATTTACAGAGGACTCTGGGAGTGTGTTAATATTTACAGGGAGTCTCTGGAAGTGTGTTAATATTTACAGAGGACTCTGGGAGTGTGTTAATATTTACAGGGAGTCTCTGGGAGTGTGTTAATATTTACAGAGGACTCTGAGAGTGTATTAATATTTACAGGGAGTCTCTGGGAGTGTGTTAATATTTACAGGGGGTCACTGGGAGTGTGTTAATATTTACAGGGGGTCACTGGGAGTGTGTTAATATTTACAGAGAGTCTCTGGGAGTGTGTTAATATTTATGGGGACTTTAGGAGTATGTTAATATTTACAGGGGGCCACTGGTAGTGTGTTAATATTTACAGGGGGTCACTGGGAGTGTGTTAATATTTACAGGGGGTCACTGGGAGTGTGTTAATATTTACAGGGGGTCACTGGGAGTGTGTTAATATTTACAGGGGGTCACTGGGAGTGTGTTAATATTTACAGGGGGTCACTGGGAGTGTGTTAATATTTACAGGGGGCCACTGAGGGTGTGTTAATATCTACAGAATATTTACAGGGAGTCTCTGGGAGTGTGTTAATATTTATGGGGACTTTAGGAGTATGTTAATATTTACAGGGGGCCACTGGGGGTGTGTTAATATTTACAGAGGACTCTGGGAGTGTGTTAATATTTACAGGGGACTTTAGGAATATGTTAATATTTACAGGGGGCCACTGGGGGTGTGTTAATATTTACAGAGGACTCTGGGAGTGTGTTAATATTTACAGGGGACTCTGGGAGTGTGTTAATATTTACAGGGGGCCACTGGGGGTGTGTTAATATTTACAGGGGACTCTGGGAGTGTGTTAATATTTACAGGCGGTCTCTGAGAGTGTGTTAACATTTACAGGGGGTCTCTGAGAGTGTGTTAATATTTACAGGGGGTCTCTGAGAGTGTGTTAATATTTACAGGGGACTCTGGGAGTGTGTTAGTATTTATAGGGGACTCTGGGAGTGTGTTAATATTTACAGGGGACTTTAGGAGTATGATAATATTGACAGAGGGCTACTGGGAGTGTATTAATATTTACAGGGGAATCTGGGAGTGTGTTAACATTTACAGGGTACTCTGGGTGTGTGTTAATATTTATAGGGGACTCTGGGAGTGTGTTAATATTTATAGGGGACTCTGGGAGTGTGTTAATATTTACAGGGGACTTTAGGAGTATGATAACCTTGACAGAGAGCTACTGGGAGTGTGTTAACATTTACAGGGTACTCTGGGTGTGTGTTAATATTTATAGGGGACTCTGGGAGTGTGTTAATATTTATAGGGGACTCTGGGAGTGTGTTAATATTTACAGGGGACTTTAGGAGTATGATAACCTTGACAGAGAGCTACTGGGAGTGTGTTAATATTTACAGGGTGTCTCTGGGAGTGTGTTAGTATTTACAGGGGACTCTGGGAGTGTGTTAACATTTACAGGGTACTCTGGGTGTGTGTTAATATTTACAGGGGCCTCTGGAAGTGTGTTAATATTTACACCGTCTCTGGGAGTGTGTTAATATTTATAGGGGGGTCACCATGAATATGTTCATATTGATAAGAGACCAGGATTGAGTGACAGAGATGGAGTCAGAGGGACAGAGACACAGCGAGAAGGACAAATATACACATGGAGAGAGTGAAACGAGATACAGAGAGAGAGAAAGGTACAACACTATTTAATATTTCAATGCTCAGCATTAGTATTGCAGTCATCAAGCTACAAGCAATACCTGACCAGCTGTGCTGGTAGAATACTCTGATTTCTTTCAGTGTCACAGTGTGAGAGTAAAGGATGCTCTTCCCAGAAGCTCAGGAATTCCCTGGAGCTGACATTGGAGCATGAAGAATTGTTTCAGGATGTGTAATGATACAAAGTTCTGTGATGTAAGGACGTGTCCCTGTCAGTAAATTGGTTGTGCGTAAATCACAGACCCTTTGATGTTACGTGAGGACATTGTGTGGGTGGCCAAAGTTTGTCTCTCTATACATGTCTCGTTTCTCGTTCTTTATATAAGATCATGAGAAATAGATGCAGGAGGAGGCCATTTGGCCCCTCGAGCCTGCTCCGCCATTCAATAAGGTCATGGCTGATCTGATTGTAGCCTGAACTCCACTTTCCTGCCTGTCCCCAGTACCATTGACTCCTTTGTTACTTAAAAATCTATCCAACTCAGCCTTGAATGTGTTCAATGACCCAGCCTCCACTGCTCTATGGGGAAGAGAATTCCAGAGCCTTTCAACCCTCCGAGAGAAGAAATCCCTCCTTATCTCCATCTTAAATGAGAGGCCCCTTATTTTCAAACTGTGCCCCCTAGTTCTAGGTTCCCCCATGAGAGGAAACCTCCTCTGAGCATTTACCCTGTCATACCTCCTCATTATTTTATATGTTACAATGAGATCACCTCTCACTTCTGTCCCCTCCTCCATCAGCCCCATTCTCATTGGCCCACTTGGAATCCCCATTCCCCAACTCACTTATCTCAAACCCCATTGTTGTCGGCTGTGATTAAAATTAAAATGGAGCAGCCAACTGCCCTCTATCGTGTAAGGGTGTTCGGGTCAGGAAGGGGTAATGTGGGACTGGGGAAATAAGTACCACCCACATTGTGATGTAGAGAGTCACATGACTGTGTGTAGAAAGAGTCTGAGAGAAGTGGGCATGAAGAGAGCACCAAGACAGGGCTATCCCTTGGAGGTATGTATATAGTTGTTGTGTTCAGACACACAAGCCTTCAGACCTTTTCGTGAGACACCAAACAACTCTCCAACACCCTGGAAGTTAACAGGAAGCCAGCTGGGCCTCCCACAAAGGCCAAAGACCATTTAAAAGTCAGTATGGACTGTAGCAGGCCATTCTGTCCATCTGGCTCATCCTTTCCTAGTAACCTGATGAAGCTCCAATCGCTTCCTCTTCCCATCAATCAGTCCGTGTGACACAATGCCTCCTTTTCACAGAATATCAGAATTGTTACAGCACAGAAGGAGGCCATTCGGCCCATCGTGTCTGCACCGGCTCTCCGAATGAACAATTCACAGTGCCATTCTCCTGCCTCCTCCCCATAACCATTTCAGATACTAGTCTAATTCACTTTGAATGCTTCGATTGAACCTGCCTCCACTACATGCTCAGGCAGTGCATTCCAGACCTTAACCACTCGCTGCATGAAATAGTTTTTTCTCTTATCGCTTTTGCTTCTTTTGCCAATTATTTTAAACCTGTGCTCTCTCATTCTCGATCCATCCACCAATGGGAACAGTTTCTCCCTATCTACTCTGTCCAGACCCCTCGTGATTTTCAACACCTCAATCAAATCTCCTCTCTTTCTTCTTTTCTCCAAGGAAAACAGTCCCAACTTCTCCAATCTGTCTTCATAATGGAAGTTCCTCATCCATGGAAGCATTCTCGTGAATCTTTTCTGCGCTCTGTCAAATGCCTTCACACCCTTCCTAAAATGGGGTGCCCAGAACTGAATGCAATACATCAGCTGAGGCTGGAGTAGTGTCTTTACAAGTTCAACATAACCTCCTTGTTCTTGGACTTTGTGCCTCAATTAATAAAGCCCAGGATAATTCTATCTTATCTCCTGGAGCCCTTTGCTGCAGGATTATTGCGAATCCATCAAGGACAGAAATTGAACAGACTCCTCACACAATGACAATTAGTGCCATCCCTTTGAAGCTTCAGGTTTCTCTGACCTGAGAGGCTGGTAAACGATGGTCCAAGCTGAAGATTTAATGTCAGTGTCTGAATATCAGATAAAGAAAATTGCACTGAATTACACCCCTTACAAGCATCGCTGAGACAGGACCAGAACCTTCTGGCATTGGAAGCAATTCAGCGAAGATTCACGTAGCTGATTCCTGGGACGAAGGGGTTTTGTCATATGAGGAGAGGTTGAGAAGGCTCGGCCTGTATCCATTGGAGTTTAGAAGAAGGAGAGGTGATTTTACTCAATCATATAAGATTCTGAGAGGGCTTTACAGGGTAGCATGTTTCTCCTTGTGTGGGAATCTAGAACTGAGGGGGTGACCAGTTTCAAAATAAGGGGTCTCCCATTGAAGATGGAGACAAGGAGGAATTTCATCTCTGACGATCATTAGACTTTGAAATTCTCTTCCCCAGAGAGCAGTGGAGGCTGGGTCATTGAATATATTCAAGGTTGGGTTAGACAAATTTTTGATCGTCAAGGGGAGCCATGGGCTATGGGCGGGTCAGGCAGGGAAGTGGAGTTGAGGCTGTGATCCAAATGAGCCAGAATTTTCCCTCCCTTCCTGCTGGCAGGATTTTCCCATCCAGCCGAAGTGCATGGATGTGTGTGGATGTGTGCGGATGTGTGTGGATGTTTGTGGATGTGTGTGGATGTATGTGGATGTGTGTGGATGTGTGTGGATTATGTGGATATGTGTGGATGTGTGTGGATGTGTGTGGATGTATGTGGATGTGTGTGGATGTATGTGGATGTGTGTGGATGTATGTGGATGTGTGCGGATGTGTGTGGATGTGTGTGGATGTATGTGAATGTGTGTGGATGTTTGTGGATGTGTGTGGATGTGTGTGGATATGTGTGGATATATGTGGATGTGTGTGGATGTATGTGGATGTGTGTGGATGTATGTGGATGTGTGTAAATGTATGTGGAGTGTGGATGTGTGTAAATGTGTGCAGATGTATGTGGATGTGTGTCTGAAGGGCCAAAATCAGAAAAAGATCAACAACCTTCTTGTCGACTGGCAATTACATTGTTAAGACAACGACATTGTTAAACAGGTGATGGGCATTGGTGAAGAGTATAAATGGGTACAGCTGTTACAGTGCTGACTGGGAGAGTCTGCTACACTGTAGGTCTGTCTTGAGAATAAACCAGCTTGAGCTAAAAGACGAGTTTTGGCCTCAATTCTTCCTTGACAAGCATTTATGGTGAATAAGTTCCCTGATTTTAATTGCTCCATGATTAGTGGCTGTACCTTCAGCTGCCTGGACCCTGAAGTCTGGAATTCTTTCTCTGCCTCTCTCTCTCTTCCTTTTAAGATGCCCCTTGAAACCTACCTCTAACCAAGCATTCAATCACCTCTGCTGATATCTCATTTTTGGACACATGTTAATTTTTGTCTGAATTACACTTCTGAAGAGCCTTGGGATGTTTCATTGAGTTAAGAGAGCTTTTTTTTTTAATTGCAAATTTTTGTTCTTTGAGTTGATACCCTGTGGTCTTTTCCTGGAGGTAGGAAATTAACTCACTGGAGCAGTTAAGCTGCCTGCGTTTTAAGATCTGCCCCCTGGTGTCGTGTTCAGCAGGGATGTTCGAGAGCAGAGAACTAATTGGATCAGGGTGGTGTAGATGATAATTGGCCTGCATTTTTACCATACGCATTCTGCCCATAATTGTTTTAAATAATATGTTCTGACAGCAAAAGAGAAGAGAGTAATTTGGAAAGCTCAACAGTAGGGTTGGCTGGTTGACTGAGACAGCTGAGAATCTTGGTAACGCCACAGTGGCAAGAGCATGCAATTACAGCGTGACATGTTTACATAGGCAGTTTTTATTATCCATGTGGAAATAGGAAACTACAGTGGAAAAAGTTGATGCGAAAGGGTGAAAAAGATGTAACAACGGAAGGTGAGCTACTGTGGACTGCAAGTGGTACAGATGTAAAATTTTGAATATGTTAAAGAGATTTCTATGCTCTAGTGGAAGGGTATTATATTTCGATTATTTCAGCCCATACAAAGCGCTTGGGGTAACATATTGGTGCTTGAGAGCAGTGCCCCCAAACTTAAGACACTTTCAATTTTGCTTCAACTACCTGTTCTCCCCCTCACTCCCAAATCAGACACATTAACCTCACTGCCCCTGTTGTCTGATTACTGCCCCCCTGCTGACAAGAGTCTCAGAAAAATTAAGCCACTATTCATGATATTGGCAAAGGAACAATAAACAGCTTTGGATTTGATTCTGTCTGAATTGTAATAGACACGTTCAAGTCTCCACTAAGATACCAGACAGGGGAATGTCAAAGAACTGGATCAAGTTATTTCTAGACTGTCTGGAGTGACTTAATGTCATAAGCGTTCACCACTAGCCTCTATACTTTTGAGTATTGTCTTTTATCTCTCTCTCTCTCTCTCATTGATTGAGTGATGAATCTAAGTCTGTGCCATCCTGTTGTCAAATGTCGATCAAAACGATCCTTTACCTTTCCAAGGTTTGAGGACATCCACATGTCCCCACCCCATACCCCCCGGCAACGCACACCAGGAAAAAAAGCCCTAATTATTTGAGGCTGCTTTTGGGCCTCAGCCTTTAGGAGGGGGACTGAAAGAAGATGCACTGATGGAATGGGGAACACACTGGTTGTCCAAACTGAATGAAGATGTCCTGCGGCCTTGATAGGTGGGCTATTGGTATATGGCTCCTGGGATCACACCTGTGGCTGTCCTGTTGTTTGCTGTTTGGTATCTGGCATTCAAAGCAACAGCTTGCAGTCTTCACATCTTTAGATCATCCCAAAGCAAGGAATTACTTTGAAATTGTTATTGTTATATTCATCACCAAGATCCCACAAACAGCAATGGAATGAATGGGAAGGATGTGATTGCACTGGAGGGGGTGCAGAAGAGATTCACCAGGATGTTGCCTGTGATGAAACATTTAAGTTATGAAGAGAGGTTGGATAGACTTGGGCTGTTTTCGTTGGAGCAGAGAAGACTGAGGGGCGACCTGATCGAGGTGTACAAGATTATGAGGGGCATGGACAGGGTGGATAGGGAGCAGCTGTTCCCCTTAGTTGAAGGGTCAGTCACAAGGGGGCATAAGTTCAAGGTGAGGGGCAGGAGGTTTAGGGGGGATGTGAAGAAAAACTTTTTTACCCAGAGGGTGGTGACGGTCTGGAATGCACTGCCTGGGAGGGTGGTGGAGGCGGGTTGCCTCACATCCTTTAAAAAGTACCTGGATGAGCACTTGGCACGTCATAACATTCAAGGCTATGGGCCAAGTGCTGGTAAATGGGATTAGGTAGGTAGGTCAGGTGTTTCTCACGTGTCGGTGCAGACTCGATGGGCCGAAGGGCCTCTTCTGCACTGTATGATTCTGTGAATGTCTAGTTAATCTATTTTGGTGCTATAAGTACAAGGTGGTGGTATCAGTCAGGCACATTCCAGGCTTTTAAGTATTGTCATGGAATCTCCTGCATTCGTCTGAACAAGCCGGACGGGTCTCGGTTTACAGGGACACAGGAAAAGGAGGGGACAGTCCAGCTCCTCGAGCCTGTTCTGTCATTCACTTAGATCATGACTGATCTGCACCTCAACTCCATTGTAGCATTAGGGCTTGTTAGGGTTAATGTGCAGGACTGTGTAAACAGCACCTCCCATAATGATGATGTAAGAGAACACGTGACAAGGAGTCGAGATGGAGAATGTTCCTGGCTTCACGCTAACATCTGGTGATGGATAGCTATGCGTGGTTTAGTGATTATATAATTAACCAGTCGTTGTTTGAACCAACATCTCAGTCATCATGACCTGGATTAACCAACATATAACATCCATCTCCCCACTTTGATTCTGTATTGTTTAAATCCCTGACCCAACAAGAATCGGTTGATCTCGGTCTGGTAAATTTAAACTGAACCCTGGCACCCCCCACCCCGAGCGTCCACACCAACTGGGGCAGAGAGTTCGAGTTGCTCATTGTCCTTTGGGTGAAAATGGTGTCGTTATTTCAGTCCTGAACAGCCTCGTTCTGTGTTTAAAGTCTCCTTATTCTGGATTCCCTCAAGGGAAAGAATGCTTCCTTTTGAAACAATTTTAAACCTCTCAATTAGATGAGTCCTCAACCTGCTGTGCTCAAAGAAACATAGGGCAGAATTTTGTGGGCGGGGACAGGGCCCGCTCGCCGATGCGTAAAGTGATGCACGGTGAGGTCGGGCGGAGCACCCAATGTCACCGCGCCCGATTTAAATTTTAAGGAAGGCGGGGTCTCAGCAGAATCAGCTGCGCGCCCGCCGACCAGTCAATGGCCAATTGAGGCCGTTGACAGGATCAATTATGTAATTAAAGGACCCGCCCGTCCAACCTTAAGGTTGAAGGGTCGGCCAGGAGCCCCGGCGGGGAATAGAAAAAACATGAAACCTCATCCACCGGCGGGATGAGGCTTCATGTAGGATTTAAAGATTTTTAATAAAGATTTTGTAAAAATTATGGACATGTCCCAACTCATGTGACATTGTTGCATGAGGGGACATGTTAGGGAAATTTTATTTTTCTATTTTTATCTTTTTTACACATACGGCCGATCTCCCTGAGGCTGCGCTTAGCCTCAGCGAGATGAGTGCGCTATTTCGTGCGCATGCGTGAAAGAGCGCACTCTCGATTTTGGGAATCCCCCCCTGCCCGCACCGGGAGCGTATAGCGCCTCCCTGCGGACATTATGCTGGGCAGGCCTTAATTGGTCCGCCCACGTAAAATGGCGCCGCGCCTCCGATCGAGGGTGCCGATCAACTTCCCCCCCGATGGGGAGATAATTCAGCCCATAAGTTTGTCTGTCAAAACTCTCATAATTTAACCCTTAAAGTCCCACTGTTATTCCAGTAGATCTGCACTGTACATCTTCCACAATCAATATATCATTCTAATGTGCGATGCCCATAACTGAACACAGTTCTTCACATGCTGTCTTACAAGGCTGTGCACAACAGAAGCATCATTCCTCACTTTGAATTTTAATCATGAGATTAAAAAACAACATTCATTGTCTCCTTTTGGAGTGATTTATTTTTGTCTCTCAACACGCTAGGTGATCAGATGAATCGATTTATCAGTCACTGTGAAGATCAGAGAACAGTTTAACCTCAACTTGGGCATTCCATTTTTAAAATTCTTTCTTGAGACATGGGTATCACCAGGTACTTATTGCTCATCCCTAATTGCCCTTGAGAAGGTGGTGGTGAGGCTGCCTTCTTGAGCCGCTGCAGTCCATGTGGTGTAGGTACACCCACAGTGCTGTTAGGGAGGGAGTTCCAGGATCATAGCAAAGGCTTAAGATTCGTTTTCACAGGGATATGTGTTTTCTCCAAATCAATAAGTGGCCAATTGAACAAGGTTTTCTTGAGTTAAAGAAAGAGCAAATTTATTCACCACTTAAACCAGAGGAAAAAGATACTAAAAACACGATGTCACACACACAGGAATCAGAAATAAAGGAAGTTAGAATCCAGTTCAGATTTTAAAAAGTTAAAAGAATATGCAGCTCAAGTGTCCTTTGATTGTCCTTGAGACATAGATTTTTAAACATTGTGGGTTATTTTTGGGTTATCTGGTTTCACGGATGCAGTCAGTTGTGCAAGATGTTGCAATTATTACAAGATATTGGCTCCTGGTAGATTCCGAGTAAAGTTGGCTTCCAAACCGTTTAATACATGTATTCCAAAAGAGAGAGGGAGAGAGCACGGCTTTCCCATTGAAAACTGTCTTGACGCTCTTTGTGTCACTTGCAATCTCTCTGCAGCGACTATAGCCTGGTTTGTTATACTTCACCCATTGTGTATTTCTGAGGGGTTTTGGGTGGGTCTGTCTGTGTCAGCCATTGTTTCAATATCCAGCACTTTGCATTTTATAGTCTCTTCCTTAGACAGTGACAAGTTTCAATGGGTCTCTGAATGATGGGAAATGTCTCTATCTTCACAATCCCCTGATTGTGTCTTGTTTGTTTCTCACCTTCACCTTGGAAGGTGGCCTTGCATTTTTAAGTAGTTTGTTGTGTCTCATTTCAAACTGAAAAATTTCCAGTCAGCTGAAAAATCATTTGTTTTTCACAATTAAAGGGGTATAGTTTTGTGACAACTGCAATTGTCCTCCTAGGTGGGAGAAGTCACAGGTTTGGAAGGTGCTGTCGAAGGAGTCTTGGTGAATTCCTGCAGTGCATCTTGCAGTTGGTACACACTGCTGCTACTGTGCATCGGTGGTGGAGGGAGTGAATGTTGAAGGTGGTGGATAGGGTGCCGATCAAGTGGGCTGCATTGTCCAGGATAGTGTCGAGCTTCAGGAGTGCTGTTGGAGCCATGTTCATCCAGGGAAGCGGAAAGTATTCCATCACACTCCTGACTTGTGCCTTGTAGATGGTGGGGAATCAGCAAGTGAGCTACTCTCCACAGAATTCCCAGCCTCTGACCTCCTCTGGTAGCCACAGTATTCATATGGCTGGTCCAGAGCTATGAAGGAGAAGGTTCCATGTTTGTAACACATCAATTATGGACAGATCAGGACTGCAGGTGTGAAGATGAGAGTCCTGGGCTACCCCATCAACCGACCTTGCTGAGGATTCTATAGATTGTTCCTGTCCTTTTTTTGCCCTCAGCACTAAACATCTTCCCCTCACTCTGACACTGACTGCAGTTGTTGGCCATAAACTTGTTAACAATTCCCCCATCGGAGCAGGACTCAAGTCAAACTCGAGGAAAGTCACTCTGTAAGTCTTAACTGAGACAATTAACTGTCTGACCTGTCCCTCAAACCTGTCACCTTCCATGCAAGAGTTGCCAAGGCTATATGACCTGCTTTACCTATGGTGCCCAACAGTTTTCTTGACTTTGTAAAGCCTGGAGTTGTATGTTTGAGGTTTAATATTAAGCTCTTGTTTGTGGTTATCTTGCGTGTGAGTGCTGATGTTGGAGTATGTGTTGCAAAGCAGTTCCACTTCAGAGTTCTGCTGGGAGCCAGATTGAAGATTCCTAGGGCTCATTTCACAACTGACTCTTCACATCACAAATGGCACAAAGCAAGGCATAGGTTCAGCGGCCAACACCTCTTGACAGCGATGCTGAACGGTGCTGCCCATTGCTGTTTTCATTTATCATTGTCTTGATGCGATGTTATGCCTGAATGCCTCTTACAAATGCAGGGAAATAAAATGGAATATCAAAGCTGTGATGGTATTTCCCACAGAAAATAAAATGACATTTGAAGACACATAACCAGAACTCAGTGACAAGGTTAATCGTGTCTACAAAAAAAAATCACTCGACTCATGAAGACACTGAGGAAGGAGATTCTCGACCCTTCGAATGAGATTTAAACCTGGTTTTCTAAAAGCGATGAGGCAAGCAGTTTTTTTCCTTCAATGCAGTAAACGAAGAGCGAAGATCTCTTGATTTCAATTTGAATCTGTGTCCCAGAGCTGAAAGGCTTGCTTCACAACATAGCAATTCCATTGCTTGGTCCCTTTGGGAAGAAATGATGAGGAAAGGACAAAAGCCACATATATTCAGACACAGGCAGCTGTCCTCTGCAAGCAAAAGGAGCATGTCCAGGCATTGTGCTTTTTTTTGAATGAAGTAAAAGGGTGCAGGACAATTGTTCCCTGGGGCATTCTCAATGGCAACACCTCAGCCAATCAGAATCAACTTGCCAACCAATCAGCCACCTTTTCCCATTGTTGTTCCCTATGAAATTTGGCATTCTTGCATCTGTCCTGGTGAGTGCAAGACTAAAAGCTTTAACGGCATGTCTCTTTTTTCAGCAATACAGAAGGTCAGTGCTTCTTAACAGCATTCTAATGGGTTTGATCACATAAGACCATAATACCATAAGACGTAGGAGCAGAAGTAGGCCATTCAGCCCATCGAGTCTGCTCTGCAATTCAATGAGATCATGGCTGATCTGATAATCCTCAGCTCCACTTTCCTGCCTTTTCCCCATAACCCTTGATTCCCTTACTGATTAAAAATCTGTCTATCTCAGCCTTGAATATACTTAACAACTCACCCTCTACAGCCTTCTGTGGTAAAGAATTCCACAGGTTCACTACCCTCTGAGAGAAGAAATTCCTCCTCATCTCTGTCTTAAATGAGCGACCCCTTACTCTGAGAAAATGCCGTCTGGTCCTAGACTTTCCCACAAGGGGAAACAACCTCTCAGCATCTACCCTGTAAAGGCCCCTAAGAATCTTATATATTTCAATAAGGTCGCCTCTCATTCTTCTAAACTCCAATGAGTACAGGCCCAACCTACTCAACCTCTCCTCATAAGAAAATCCCTCCATACCCAGGATCAACCTAGTGAACCTTCCCTGGACTGCCTCCATTGCCTGTATATCTTTCCTGATAAGGGGACCAAAACTGTTCAGAGTATTCTAGATGTGGTCTAACTAGTGCTTTGTATAATTTTAGCAAGACTTCCCTATTTTTATACTCCATTCCCTTTGAAATAAAGACGAACATTCCATTTGCCTTCCCTATTACCTGCTAAACTTGTATGTTAGCTTTTTGGGATTCATGCATGAGGACCCCCAAATCCCTCTGTGCTGCAGCTTTCTGCAGTCTTTCTCCATTTAAATAATGTTCAGTTCCTCTATTCTTCCCGCCAAAGTGCATAACCTCACATTTTTCCACATTCCATCTGCCAAGTTTGTGCCCACTCACTTAACCTGTCTGTATTCCTCTGTAGACTCTTTGTGTCATCCTCACCACTTGCCTCCCCACATATTTTTGTGTCGTCCGCAAACATGACCATAGTACATTCACTTCCCTCATCTATATCATTAATATATATAGTAAATAATTGTGGCCCCAGCACTGATCCCTGTGGCACTCCACTAGTTACAGGTTTCCATCTTGAAAATGCCCCCCTTATCCTAACTCTCTGTCTTCTATTAATTAGCCAATCCTCTATCCATGCTAATGTACAGCCCCCAACACCATGGGCTCTTATCTTATTAAGTAGCCTTATGTGCGTTACCTTATGAAACACCTTTTGGAAATCCAAATATATTACATCTACTGGTTCTCCTTTATCTATCCTGCTTGTTACCTCCTCAAAGAATTCTAATAAATTTGTCAGGCATGATTTCCCTTTCATGAAGCCATGCTGACTCTGCTTGATTAGATTATGCATTTCTAAATGCTCTGCTATTACATCCTTTATAATAGATTCCAACATTCCCAATGACGGATGTTAAGCTAACTGGCCTATAGTTACCTGTTTTTTGTCTCCCTCCCTTTTGAATAAGGGTGTTGCATTGGCTGTTCTCCAATTCTCGGGAACTTTTCCAGAATCTAAGGATCCTTGGAAGATTACTGCCAGTGCATCCACTATCTCTGTAACTACTTCCTTTAATATCCTAGGATGCAACCCATCAGGTCCAGGGGACTTATCAGCCTTTAGCCCCATTAGTTTCCCTAGTACTTTTTCTCTAGTGACAGTTATTGTATTTATTTCTCACCCCCTTTTGCCCCTCGATTATTTCGTATTTTTGGAATGCTATTAGTGTCTTCTACCGTGAAGACTGATGCAAAGTATTTATTCAACTCCTCTGCCATTTCCTGGTTCCCCATTATAATTTCCTCAGCCCCATTCTCTAAGGGGCCTATGTTGACTTTGGCCTTTCTCTTCCCTTTTACGTATTTAAAGAACCTCTTACTGTCTGTTTTTATATTACTTGCTAATTTGCCCTCAAAGTTTATTTTCTTCCTCTTTATTATTTTTTGATAATCTTTTGTTGGGTTTTAAAACTTCCCCAATCCTCTGGCTTACCACTAATCTTTGCCGCATTGTATGTTTTATCTTTCAATTTGACACTATCCTCAACTTCCTTGGTTAACCATGGTTGGTTTATCCCCTTCCTAGAATCCTACTTCCTCACTGGGATATATCTTTGTTGTGAGTCAAGAACTATTTTCTAAAACGTCTGCCATTGTTCATCAACTGTCTTTTCTGCTAAACTCCTTTCCCAGTCCACTCCAGCCAACTGTGCCCTCATTCCTTTGTAATCACCCTTATTTAAGTTTAGCACACTAGTTTCCAACCCAAGCTTCTGACTTTACAACTGAATACTGCCTCAGGGAGATTGAAGCGCTTTTGAAAATTCATTTATTTTGTTCCAAGTACTGTGTATTTAAGTAAAGAGCGATTAATTTTGCCTTTTTACCATTTTTCCCCCCTTTGACCCTATTTGCTGCTGTTTTTTTTAATGTTTGTACACTCTGCCCCTTCCTGTCACACTCTGGGTATCATTACCTAAATAGCTGACCTGAAATTCTTTTGCCTTGTGAGCCTACATATCCCCTCTCCAGAACTCCACCAGCCTCCCCCAGTCCTCTCTACAGCCGATTATTTGATTCGCCAGGACACTGGTCCCAGCACGGTTCAGGTGAAGCCTGTCCCACTGGAACAGCTCCCTTCTACCCCAGTACTGGTGCCAGTGCCCCATGGACTGAAACCCATTCCCTTCCCTCCCATTCCAAGTTCCTCTCCAGCCCTGAGGAGATGTCCTTAACCCTGGCACTGGACAGGCAACACAGCCTTCGGGACTCATGCTCATGGCTGCAGAGAACAGTATCTATCCCCCTAATTATACTGTCCCCTACCACTCCCTTCCTATTTCCTCCCCACACTTGAATGTCTCCCTGTATCATGGTGCCGTGGTCAGTTCACTCATCCTCCCTGCAGTCCCCGCTCTCATCCACACAGCTTGCAAGAACCTCGTAACTGTTGGACAATTGCAGGGGCCGTAGCTCCTCGAACGCTACCCCCCGGGTCCCCATACCTGCCTCACCTACAGTCACACCCTCCCGTCCCTGATCACAGATCAAATTTGAATTACCTAATCTGAGGGGTGTGACCACCTCCTGGAGCAAAGTGTTCAGGTAGCTTTCCCCCTCCCTGATGTGGTGCAATGTCTGCAGCTCAGACTCCAGCTCCTTAACTCAGATCCAAAGTTCCTCAAGCTGCAAATATTTACTACAGATGTGTTTTCTCTGGATCACTTTGGTGTCCAGCAGCTCCCACATGCTGCAGCAGCAACACATCACCCGCCCTGCCATCACTATCGTATTTTATTTAGTTACTTCATTAATTACTCTAGTATCCCTGCTCTTTACACTTTATTGTAATATTTTTACCCACCAGTATTGATCTTATACTTAACAAACTATTTTTAAGAAAAAGAGAAGAAAGAGAAAAAAGACTAGAGACCGAAACACAAACTAAAGACATAACTTTAACATTAAAGACGAGGAATACTCACCAACCCTACTCACCAATCAGCTGCTTTCCCTGCACTCGCTTCACGTTGTGGTTCGTCACTCTGTCGCTGGTCTCACATGAACTCTCCCCTCTTTTTAAAATGAAGTCCGCTCGCTCCCCCCACTCTTTTTTAAAACCTACGTGGGAATACACATACTGGGAATAAGTCCTTCAATCAATTGCTGAAATCAACATGTATTACCCAGTAAAAACTCAGCAGGTCTGGCAGCATCGGCGGAGAAGAAAAGAGTTGACGTTTCAAGTCCTCATGACCCTTCAACAGAACTGGAACCCCAGTTCTGTTGAAGGGTCATGAGGACTCGAAACGTCAACTCTTTTCTTCTCCGCCGATGCTCCAGTTCTGTGGAAGGGTCATGAGGACTCGAAACATCAACTCTTTTCTTCTCCGCCGATGCTGCCAGACCTGCTGAGTTTTTCCAGGTAATTCTGTTTTTGTTTTGGATTTCCAGCATCCGCAGTAGTTTTTAGTTTTTTGTTTTTTTCTCTGTATTACCCAGTTGTTGAACTCGAGCATCCCAAATCTTAGCATTTCACAGCACTGATAGAATCCATTGCCCTGTGACCCCTCTCTAAAAGAACCCACAGCCTCAATCCTAATCTCCTCTCCTTTCCCCATTCCTCTTTAAATTTTCCATTTTCAAATATTTATCCACTCCTCATTTAAAGGATATCTTGCTTCCAGCACTTTTACTGATAAGACAGCCCATAAGCCAACAAAGCTCAGAATAACAAGCAATGAACACTCTTCCCAGCTCTTGTGGTGATGCCCTTGAATTTATGCCCGGCCGTTCCTCACTCACTGACCGGTAAAGAAGACATGGCTGAATATTACCCATGTCAGGCGGGCTGGGCAGGAGCGGGCGCAGAGCCAATTGCTGCCTGCGATCAGTTGTGCCCCACCATTTTACACGGGGCGGGGCCAATTTAGGCCCACCCAGCGTAATGCGCGGCCGGTAGCGCTCAGCGCTACCTATGTGCGGGCGGGGTGGGGGGGGGGGAGGAGGGAGAGTCGGGGCCTGTGCGCCAAAGAGCACAGCAATCTCCCTGAGGCACAGAGCTGCTTCAGGGAGATTAAGTTCATTTTTAAAATCTTGTTATAAATAAAGTAAAAAATGATTTAAACATGTCCGCTCATGTGACAGTGTCGGATGAGCTGGGAATTGCTTGTGAGTGTTGTAAAATTTATTAAATTATTTTATAAAACCTTCAGGAAACCTCATCCCACCCATGGATGAGGTTTCATGACAAAAGTGAAGGCCGCTTGGGGTCTTTGCCTGCCCGACATTAAGGTTGGACAGGTGGCGTTGTTAAATACTTTTTTAATGCCCTTAACAGGTCGTTGACAGTTCGGTGTGTTCCCGCCAAACGAAAGATCGAAATGACACGTGATGACGCTGGGACGCACGCCCGACATCATCTCGCGGCATTTTACACGTTGGTGAGTCAGGCCCGTCCCCTCACGCCAACGGCAATATTCTGGCCATGGGAGAATTGCATTTCTACCCCATCCAGTCACAGCAACCAGACACCTCAAAGTGCTTTGCACCCAATGAAGCACCTTGAAGTGTAGCGACTATTATCATGCAGGAAATGTGGTGCTCAATTTGTGCACAGAAAGCTCGCACAAACAGCAAAGTGATAATGCCAGATAATCTGGGGTTTTTTTTTGTGAAGTTGGTTTAGGTATAACTGTTGATCAGGAAATGAGAGCAAACTCCCCTGCTCCTCTGAGAATAGGGCCATGGGATCTTTTGCGTCCACCTAAGAAGGGGCCTTGTTTTAATAGCTCATCTGGAGGAAAACATCTCTAACAATGCAGCGTTCCCTCAGGACTGACCCTCCAACAATGCTGCACTTCCTCAGGACTGACCCTCCAACAGTGCAGCACTCCCTCAGTACTGACCCTCTGACAGTGCAGCACTCCCTCAGGACTGACCCTCCAACAGTGCAGCACTCCCTCACGACTGACCCTCCAACAGTGCAGCACTCCCTCAGAACTGACACTCTGACAGTGCAATGCTCCCTCAGGACTGACCCTCTGACAGTGCAGCACTCCCTCAGGACTGACCCTCCAACAATGAAGCGCTCCCTCAGGACTGACCCTCCAACAATGCTGCACTTCCTCAGGACTGACCCTCCAACAGTGCAGCACTCCCTCAGGACTGACCCTCTGACAATGCAGCACTCCCTCAGTACTGACCCTCTGACAGTGCAGCACTCCCTCAGGACTGACCCTCTGACAATGCAGCACTCCCTCAGGACTGACCCTCTGACAATGCAGCACTCCCTCAGTACTGACCCTCTGACAGTGCAGCACTCCCTCAGAACTGACACTCTGACAGTGCAGCACTCCCTCAGTACTGACCCTCTGACAGTGCAGCACTCCCTCAGGACTGACCCTCTGACAGTGCAGCACTCCCTCAGGACTGACCCTCTGACAATGCAGCACTCCCTCAGGACTGACCCTCTGACAATGCAGCACTCCCTCAGTACTGACCCTCTGACAGTGCAGCACTCCCTCAGAACTGACACTCTGACAGTGCAGCACTCCCTCAGTACTGACCCTCTGACAGTGCAGCACTCCCTCAGTACTGACCCTCTGACAGTGCAGCACTCCCTCAGGACTGACCCTCTGACAATGCAGCACTCCCTCAGGACTGACCCTCCAACAGTGCAGCACTCCCTCAGTACTGACCCTCTGACAGTGCAGCACTCCCTCAGGACTGACCCTCTGACAGTGCAGCACTCCCTCACAACTGACCCTCTGACAATGTGGCACTCCCTCAGGGCTGACCCTCTGACAGTGCAGCACTCCCTCACAACTGACCCTCTGACAGTGTAGCACTCCCTCAGTACTGACCCTCTGACAGTGCAGCGCTCCCTCCGTACTGACCCTCTGACAGTGCAGCACTCCCTCCGTACTGACCCTCTGACAGTGCAGCACTCCCTCCGTACTGTCCCTCTGACAGTGCAGCACTCCCTCAGATATTGTCCCTCCGACAGTGCAGCACTCCCTCAGTACTGACCCTCTGACAGTGTGGCACTCCCTTAGTACCGACCCTCTGACAGTGTGGCACTCCCGCAGTACTGACCCTCTGACAGTGTGGCACTCCCGCAGTACTGACCCTCTGACAGTGTGGCACTCCCTCAGTACTGGTGCTGGAGTATCAGCCTGGATGTTGTGCTCACAGCCTGGAGTGGGACATGAAAAGACAACCTTGGAACACAGAGGCAGCTGTGCTCCTAACAGAACCTCGGCTGACACCTCAAAACTGAGTTGTTTTCCTCCATTACGTTATCAAAAGTCCAGCAACATTGAAACCTTTGATCAGATCTCCTCTGTTACAAGGACAAGAGAGTAGTTTAGAATTTCCTCAGAACTGAAACCTTTTGCTGAGAGTCACCACCCCATTGATCTCCTTACACGCAACACAATTCTTTCTGGCCTCATTAAATTGGGACCCTGCTCAGCAATAGAGAGTCTGAAGAAAGAGGACACGCACCCCTATTTTCACTCATGGTGGGAATGGGACTGAGTTGGCGGGCGGTGGGTTTTTCTTCTTGTATTTATTTGGTAGATAAACATCAAGGCACCAACCACGCCCAGGGGATTGGTTAACAGAAATATTCCGAGGTTCATTAATTAAGAATTTGAGAAGCTGGTCACAGTTGAAGAGCTTGTTCACATGTCTGAGCTGGGAGCTTCCTCAGAACAAATTGAGACTGAGTCTAAATCGCATGATAGATTGCGACGTTTCCCCCACCAGTGATGTATACAGAAAGCGTAGCCATGCCCACTTAAAGGTGCACCACAACAGTTTGGGGGGCGGGTGGTGGGGGTGGGGGTGGGGAGGGGGGGGGGAGCTGGGGGATAAAGTTCAGGGGCATTTCCAGGATTTGGAGTGGGGAGCAGCCTGTTTAAACCCATAATTTTCAGACGAGGCAGCAAACCTTGGCCCCGCCTGCCCTGTGAAAAGGGCCGAAGAGATCACACGGCGCCATTCCCACAAAGAGAAGGAAGGTTCTCCCCTGTCTCCTGGGCCAATATTTACCCCTCAACTAACATCAATAATGTCTTCCTTTAATGCCCATTTCCCCCTGAACAGTGACTGTGTCTGTGTGGCCACATACACCCTGCTTGCTGTTTGTGATGCAGAGTTTTTGCTCTTATTCATTCACGGGATGTGGGCTTCGCTGGCTGGGCCAGCATTTATTGCCCATCCCTAATTGCCCTTGAGAAGGTGGTGGTGAGCTGCCTTCTTGACCCGCTGCAGTCCGTGTGGTGTAGGTATACATGTGTGTTGTAGTGTTGGGATCACAACAATGGTCATTTCGATTCCATTCCAACAGTGAGTAAACTTCAAAGGACTTTGGCTGTGAAGAGCTTTGGGATGTCCGCTGGTCATGAAAGGTGCTAGGGAAATGAAAGTCTTCCTTCATTTTTATTATATTTTCAGTAAAAACTCTGGAGCTGTAAAGTAATTTGAGTCATTATGCAGGAGTTGCAATACAAGAAGCATGTCTCTATTTCTCTAATCCAATGTAAAGGGAACTAGATAAACACAAGGGAGAAAGGAATTTAGTCGTAAGAGTCATTGCGGCACAAAAGGAGGCCATTTGGCCCATCAAGTCCATGCCGACTCTTTGAAGATCAATCTAGTCAGTCCCACTCCCTCACTCTATTCCTGTAGCCCTGCAAGTTTATTTGCTTCAAGTGTCCATCCAATTCCCTTTCCCAAATCATTGACCGTTTCCACTTCCACCACCCTCACAGGCAGAAAGTTCCAGATCATTCCTATTCACTGCGTGGAAATATTCTCCCTCATGTCCTCCCCAACCCTCAACCCCCGTTTCTCTTACCACAAATCATCAACCTGTGTCCCCTGGTCCTTGTACTATCAGTTAATGGAAACGGCTTTGCTTTGTCTACCTCATCTAAACCTGTCACAATCTTGTACACCTCTATCAAATCTCCTCTCAATTTCCTTTGCTCCAAGGAGAACAACCCCAGCTTCTCCAACCCAACCTTGTAGTTAAAATCCCCCCATCTGTGGAACCATTCTGGTAAATCTCCTCTGCACTCCCTCAAGGACCCTCACATTCTTTCAGAAGAGAATATTTTTGGATGTATTATTGGAGTAATCTTAAGACATGACATGTGGTAGATGTAGCATGCTTTGGATCTATTTGCTCCATGCAGAGGCTAGGAACCCTGCGATGAGTAACTCACCTCCTGACTCCCCAAAGCCTGTCCACCACCTGCAAGGCGCAAGTCAGGAGTGTGATGGAATACTCCCCACTCGCCTGGATGAGTGCAGCCCCCACAACACTTAAGAAGCTCAACACTGTCCAGGACAAAGCAGTCCCGCTTGATTGGCACCCCATCCACAAACATTCACTCCCTCCACCACCGACACAAAGTGGCAGCAGTGTGTATAACTTGAAGAATACGCTGAGAGGACGAAATGAAGAGAGGTAGCAGGAGGTTCTATACTATTTGCCTCAATCACTCCCTGTGAGAGTGAGTTCCACATTCTCAACGCTCTCCAGGTGACAAAGTTTCTCCTGACTATCCTATTGGATTTCTGGCTGACTATCTTATGTTGATGGCTTCTCAGGAGTGGGAATACAGAAGTGGAGGGGTAGGGAAGTGGGGTGGGGGGTGGGGTGGTGGGGGCGGGTGCATGGGGTGGAGAGGAGATGGAAGGGGAGGAGAGGATGGGAGAGAAGTGGGGCAGAGGAGGGGACAAAGGTCACCCACCCCACCCATCTGGAATGGACTCAGGTTCTGCAGGTCAGAAAGATGGAAGATGAACCTGATAGGAAAATAAGTATTCCATGTCTTTAGCCTGACATGTAAATATATAAAAATTGGAGAATGAATAGATGGAATCCAGGTCACTAAGCTATCATGAACATAAATAAATGGCAGTTAGATTTAATGGCCCATCATGTGGTAAACTCAGACACAGCATTTAAACTATTATTTCTCTTCTCCTCATTACTTCCCCAATCATCTTCCACATATTTTATGATAAACAGCTAACAAACCAAGGTGCTTACATTTAATAGGCCGGGCAGCCTTTGTTTTAAATGATTTTACTCAATGCAAACCTATCGTAGCTGTCAAATTCCTTTCGGATTGTTTGAATGTCTGTCCTGTAGACAGAGAACTGGATAGAATGAAAGAAAGACTTGCATTCCTATAGCACCTTTGGTAACCTCAGGCCCATCCCAAAGCCCTTTGCAGCCACTTATTTACTTTCTCTACACAGTTGCAGTGGAGGAAACTCGTCAGCCAAATTGCGCACAGCAAGATTCCACAAACAGCACTGAGGTAATGAGCAGGCAATCTCCTTTTGTTTCAGCAATGTATGCAGTTCAGAGGGATTAAATATTGGTCAAGACACCAGAGAGAATTCCACTGCTCTTCAAAGTAGTGCCGTGGGATTTTTAATGCCCCTCTGAGGGGGAAGATGATTAAAGCAATGAAAGCTGTGTTCATATCTCAGCTGTGGTGTTAGTGCAAAGCCAACCTCCATTTCAGAAGCAATTGGATAAATACTTGGCAAGGAAAAAGTTGTAGGTCAATAGGGAAGGAGCAGGAATATGAGGCTCATTGGATAGTTCCACCAAGGAGCCAGCACTGCAATGGTGGGGCCAAATCACCTCCTCCCTGTGGTGGAAGGTTCTGTGATTTATAAAATATGAATCCTCACTTCTGCCCTCTGCCCAGTGGAGGGTGGTGGTCTTACAGAGTCCCCCGTGGACAATCAAGGTGCCACAGCCCAATAATCCCTACTTCATTGGCTTTAGCCCCGAGTCATGTTTGCACTATTGACCCAACACAGCAAATGAGTCTCGGACTGGCTTAGCATCAGGGCGGTCTGGAGTGAGGAATCTGTCTCATCCTTCTTCACTCAGAAAGGTTTTAAGGGTTAAATCGTGAGGTCAGGTTGCATAAATTTGGTTTGTATGGCCATGAGCGTTGAAGACTTGGGGGGGTGATCAAGGCGTTCAACATGTTCCATTGTTTTTCATAGAGTAGAAAACTGTTTCCTCTGGTGAGGGAGTTAACAACGAGGGGCCCATAACCTTCAAAAGTAGAGCTCGGCTCTTCATAGGTGATGCCAGGAAACACTTGTTCACACAAAGAGTAGTTGAAACCTTCTCCACTCTCCCCCAAAAGGCTGTGGATGTTGGGGGTCAGCTGGAGCCTTCAGGACCGAGATCGAAGGATTTATGTTGGGTAATGGGCAACAATGACAGGTGAATAGAGGTCAGTTACATCTGCCATGATCCCGTTGATCACTGGACCAGGCTCAAGGGGCTGAACAGCCTCCGCTGGCCGATTCCTAATGTTCCTATGAACCAAGGCTGGCTTTCATGCCAGATTCGGACAGTGTTTAACATCGCTTTGCAGAGCTGTTCTCAAGGAGCCACAAGTGCTGCTCAGCTCACACTTAAATGACTCAGTGCTTAATTCCAGATTTGTATCAGTTTGATATATAAACAAGCTCTCTTTATTTTGCTCTCTGAAAGCAAGCTGAGAGCGAGCGTTATCTCGAACTGAATCCCTTTTTCTGCCTTTGTTCAGTCACCAGCAAGAACAAACTTGCATTCAGACAGCGTCCTGTCAAACCTCCTGACGTCCAATTTGCCTCACGTACAATAAACTACCTTTGGGCAGCCACGTTCTGTCAAAATCAGAAGCCATTTTTAGCAGAGTAAGATCCCACAGCCACAAGTGAGAGAAACATCGGTCAATCTGTTTGATATTGATGCAGTTGTCAAGGGAGGAATGTTGGCCAGGACGCTGAGCGAACTCCCTTTCTGTTCTTTGTCCAACTGTACAAGCTGAATAGACAGGTTACCATCTTCTCTGAAGAGCAGCACCTCCAACAAGGCAGCACTGCATCAGTACTACACTGAAGTAGTTGTCTAGAGTTGGCCTTGCTTTCCCCACCCTGCCTGTTGCAGGGTTATCTGGGTGACGCTGTTCCAATAGGTCCTACCTCAGATGTCCACTCATTTTAGGGGCAGTGGCTCCTTTCAGCCCCTGACCACCTGGTCTTTAACAAGAATTGACTGCTCCGTATCTACATACTTGGGGATATCAGGACCCAAACTGAAACCATAAAACACCCTGTGTTCAGCTCCCTGAAGAGTGATAGAGTTAACACTGTCCAAGAAGATGGTCTATCTGATTCAGGAGCTGTTTTCTTCGACAGTGGGAAAAATGTACAGGGCACTGTGTGATGGGAGACACTCGGCACACTCAGTATAACTCCTGAACACACAGAGATGGAAAAACAAAGGATGTGCATAGCCGATGTCACCATGACAAAGGTCTTGCTTAAATATCAAAGGGCCCTCACTCTGCACCCTTCCTCCGAGTTTGAGGCAAAGTTGCTGCAGCTTAACTGGATTTCTTGGTGTCTACCAAAAGCAATTTTAACCTAATCTGCCTATCGGGAAACTGGCAGGTTTGGGTGTAATGCTGGGTTTATTCCTTGCCTGACCTCACTCTCCGTTACTGTCAGAGGAGAGCAACATTGAGCGGGATGTGAAATCAACACTCCACCCAAATGTCATCTGTTCTGACGAAATGTCATCTATCTGAAACATTAACTCTGTTTCTCTCTCCACAGATGCTGTCAGACCTGCTGAGTATTTCCAGAACTTTTTGTTCTTACTTCAGACTTCCAACATCTGCTGTATTTTGCCCACAGTATTCCTGCCTGGAGAGCTGGGTTAAATTTGGTCCCTATATCTTTGTTCAAACATGAATTAAGATTAAAAGAGTTTATCGCTTCCAACATGTCACCTGTCTTCCCATTGGGCCATCGCATGGGCTCTGTGACAAAGTATGTTTTGTGTCTGGCCCCACTCAAGATGGGGCTGTACAAACAAGTTAACACATTTTAAAGACTTTTAAGACTTGTATTTCTTCAGCACTTTTCACAGCTTCAGTACACAGCCAATTACTTTGTTAAATGCAATCATTGTTGAAATGCAGAAATCACAGCAGCCAATTTGTGCACAGCAAGCTCCCACAGTCAACAATCAGATAATCTTTTTTTGTGAAGTTGTCGTAGTCATGGTGACCTGCCTAAGAGCAGGTCCTCTATTCATTTCTCTGCACCTCGCGGTCTTGCACGTTCCTCTTCAGTACTTCCCATTTTCAATTTCAAGTTGCTTAACATCATCATCCTCTTCCTCCCTCTTGATCTACACCCCTCTAATCTTCATTCAGTCACCTCCTTCAGCAAAGTTCTCATGCGTTAAGATATGGCCAGTCCAACCTTGTTACCTTTTCTTGATGATGTTCACCAAGGACCTTTCCTCCTCCATCATCCTGACAACTTCTTCATTGCTCTTGTATTCCCATCAACCCCAACCCCCCACTCCCGCCTACTGAGCCGCTCCATCCTTCTCCAGGACCTCATTTCACAACCTTCTGGTCTTTGGATGTCCATTTTTCTCAAGGCCCAATTCAAGGCACTCCCAAACCTTTTCTTGAGATCTCTACCCCTTCCTACGCTGAGCATTTCTTTACCTTTGGAGAATACATTCTTTGTCATTGCTATTCTAGTTCTAATTTCTTTATGACAGTGACCATCTTCTGACACGCTGACTCACAGGTACTTGATTGTGATACCTGGTCCAGCTGTTGACCATTCACCTTGACCTCGGTTTTCCCAGCACCAGCTTTCAGCACTTCATTCACTCTGTCCGTTTGTATCTATATTCGTCTATGTGAAGGCATTGGGGGGAGTGCAGAAGAGGTTTATGAGAATGGTTCCAGGGAAGATAGATTGGAGAGGTTGGCACTGTTTTCCTTGGAGAAAAGAAGGCTGAGAGGAAGATTGATAGAGGTGTTCAAAATCATGAGGGGCCTGCACAGAGTAGTTAGGGAGAAACTGTTCCCACTCGTGAAAGGATCGAGACCAAGCGGGCACAGATTTAAAATAATTGGCAAAAGAAGCAAAAGCAAAATGCCTGCAGCGAGTGCTTAGGGTCTGGAATGCATTGCCCAAGAGTATGGTGGAGGCAGGTTTGAGAGGGAACTCGATGATAATTTGAAAAGAAACAATGTGGAGGGTTGCGGGGAGAAGGCAGGGGAATGGCACTAGGTGAAATGCTGGTGTGGAGAGCCGGTGCAGACACGATGGGCCAAATGGCCTCTTTCTACACCATAACAATTCTGTGATCCTGCATCTGGAGATCTTCTGCTTTCCTGGTCACTAGGGTCTGGTCATCTGCAAATCTCACTACCTTCACCAGTTGACACTTCTCTGTACTTCACATCATGTCTCTTTTATCCTGACTTCTGCATAGATGTTGTAATGTAGGAAATGCACTCGCCAATTGATATGCAGCAAGCTCCCATAAACAGCCAGTTAACAAAAGACCACATAACTGATTTCAGTGGTATTGGTTGAGGAATAAATATTGGCGAGGTCTCAGGGGTGAACCATACCCACAAAAACTACATGTTCCAGCATTGGGCAAGTGACAGATACACAAAGGAAATCCCGTCTGTAATGGTGATGATGAAGATGTTAGTGGACCTGCCCCTTTCTCCTTCACCAGCTGTCCAAGAACAAAGTCCTGAGAAACAGATCATTTGCACAGTTGCACAGGTGCTGTTTGGAGGGCCCTGTTGTATCTGACTGCCAAGTTTAGCAACCGCAACCAGTGGCTGCACTTTTAAGAGTTAATCTGTGTGAAGCATTTTGGCACCCCCTGTAGCAGAGTGATTAATTGTGTCACAGGTCCAAGTCTATCTTTCACAATATTTCAGCCTGTCCGTATCTGTGCTCATTTTGAGCCCCTGGTTGGGTGGACAAATAATTTTTGAGAGAAACGCTGACAGGAGGCTAAACTTTCCTCCTGCTCCAATCTTTTTTGCTTTCCTGTAATGTTCCGGAATGCTGTCTTGACAAAAATCAGCACAAAAAGTTCGCAACAGACCTTGTCCCTTCTTGTAAATAATGCAGCCCGGCTCCCTCAGCATATTCTGCAGTTTATTCTTTGGAGCAAGATGATTTATGACACTTCCATCCCCTCTAGAGACAGAGATGAATTGCCTCCAATTCCTGACTTCAATTGCAACTTGTTTCCTGCTTCACGGAGTGAATGACTTTAACTCCGCTCTTGCTTATTGCTCACTTTGACAAAGCTCAAAATTAACTCTCTTGTGTCCAACCAATTAAGTCACAGTCATTGTAGCACAGAAGGGAGTCCGTTTGGCCCATTGGTAGGTTTGCCACAGATCGGAGATTTGACTGGCATGGCAAGTTAATATCTCAGACATTTCACACTGCATTGAGCTTATTGTTGAAAGGTTCATTATGATGCGCCCCTGATATTGAGCACTTGGTTTTTGAAGGCAAGGTACTAAAGTTCAACAGGCTTGATTTTGTGAACGAGTGGCAGAAGAACTTGTGGCATATTTACGGCACAAGAACAGACCATTCGGACACACAAAACACACACTGCTTCCGCCAGTGTTCCTGCATGCTTACACACTCAGGAACTGCAGATCCAATGACACTGTTCTGAAGGAGAGCAGGGAGGTTCTCTCAAGTTTCCTGGCCAAAATTTATCTTTCAATCAACTGACTAAAACGGATCATCTGATTATTGATCACCTTGCCGTTTCTGGGATCTTGCTGTGCACAAATTGGCTGCCACGTTTACGACAAGAGTACACATTTCAAAAAGTACTTCATTGGCCGCAAACACACTTTGGGACGTCCAGAGGTTGTAAAAGGTTACTATAGAAACGTAAGTCTCTCTTTTTATCCCTCATGTGCTTTTCCAGTTTCCCCTTCATGACATGGTTAGGATGTAACAAGCGCAAACGCACCAAACCCACCCTCCAGGTGAAGTCCCCTCGAGGGATCCATGTTGTTATTTTGGATTTCTCCGCAGCTACCCTGCTGTGAACTGGTGAGGAGGTCAATGGCTTGCTTCTGGTGTCCCCTGAGGAAATGTAACTGGACTTAGGCTGACCAATGCACTTCACCGAATACCAACTCCTCACATTTCTGTTTGAGGCGGTTTGCGGAGCACAGATTAGCTGCTGCGTTTCCTACATCACAAAGCGATCGCACTTCATTGACTGTAAAACGCTTTGAGACGTCTGGTGGTCGTGAAAAGCGCTATATAAATGCGGATCTTTTGTTTCTCTCTCTTTTTATCATGGGTTTCAATGCACCTGAGCAATTGGAGGCCAGTAAATTGCTCAGTATCTCCAAACTCATTTTGCCTTTGCCTTTCAATCTTCCTTCGGTAAAAGCATTGAGTAAAAATTAAACTGGAGTGGAGGGTCAGCTGCAGCACGAAACTGAAAGCAGCTGAATTGATGAGATTGAACACTTGACTCTGAGTCAGAAAGCTGTCAATTCAAACTTCATTCCAGAGTCGAACTGGGCAAAATTAAAGCTCATGGAATAAAAAGGAAAGCGGCAACATGGATATAAAATTGGCTGAGTGACAGGAAAGAGGGTAGTGGCTCATGGACGTTTCTCGGGCTGGAGGAACATTTGTTGTGGAGTTCCCCAGGGGACCCTTGCTTTTCTTGATAATATATTAATGAATTAGACCTTGGTGTACAGGCAGCAGTTTCAAAATTTGTAAGCGATGTGAAACTTGTAAGTATTGTGAACTGTGTGGAGAATAGTGCAGAACCTCAAAGAGACATAAGTAGGTGGAATGGGTGGACAAGTGACAGATGAAATTCAGTGCCAAGGAGTGTGAAGTGATTCATTTTGGTAGGAAGGACATGGATGGACAATATAAAATCGAGGGTACAATTCTAAAGGGGGTGCAGGAGCAGAGGGACCCGGTGTGTATATGTGCATAAGTCATTGAAGGTGGCAGGACAGGGTGAGAGCGCAGTTAATAAATCATACAGCACCCTAGGCTTTATCAGCAGAGATACAGAGTACAAAAGCAAGGAGGTTAAGTTAAACTTGCACAAAACACTGGCCCAGCCTTAGCTGGAATATTGAGTCCAGTTCCGGGCACCACACTTCAGGAAGGATTTGAAAGAATTGGAGGGAGCGCAGAAAGGATTCTCAAGGATGGTTCCAGGGATGAGGATCCTTTATGTGGATAGATTGGAGAAGTTGGGGCTGTTTTTCTTGGAGAAGGTTGAGAGGAAATTTGATTGAGGTGTTCAGAACAATGAGGGGTCAGCACAGAGTAGATGGAGAGAAATTGTTCCCATTGATGGAAGGATGGAGAACGAGAGGACACAGATTGAAGGTAATTGGCTAAAGAAGCAACGGCAACATGAGGAGAAACTTTTTCACACAGTGAGTGGCTAGGACCCGGAATGCACCTGCCTGAGAGTGTGGAGGAACCAGGTTCAATCGAGACACTCAAGAGGGAATTAGATTATTATCTGAAAAGGAAGAACGTGCAGGGAGACAGGAAAAGGAGGGAGGGTGTCACAAAGTGAATTGCTCCTTCAGAGAGCCAACACAGACGCGACAGGCCGAATGGCCTCCTTCTGTTCTGTAACCATTCTGTGGTATAACCCAGGCTGGCACTGCCAGTGCAGTACCGAGGGAGAGAGAGGTGAGATAAGATGTTATATCAAAGCCCCATCTGCCCTTTCAGGTTAGTGATAAAGGCCCATGGCAATGTTTTCCTGAGGTCCTGGATGGAATTTGTCCCTCAACAACATCACCGAAACAGACTATCTGCCCAGGATCACATTGCTGTTTGTGGCAGCTTGCTGTGCGCAAACTGGCCTCCCCATTTCCAATATTACAGCAGCGGCCACACTTCCAAAAGTACTTCACTGGCCGTGAAGAGCTTTGGGACATCCTGAGGTTGTGTAAGGCGCTGCAGAAATGCAAGTTCCTCCTCTCTTTCTATACTCATAAACTAGCAGTGTTGGGGACTGCCTTCACGGTTTCACTCTGTTGGCTCCTGGAATATTCCCAGCACGTGAGCTCTTGCACGCTGCTGCTCCCTTTCACAAGCAGATAGCCCTACGGCGGGCTCTGTGGAGTTGGAGGAGTTTGGAGTTGGAGTTTAACCGAGTTGGAGGAGGATTGATATTGCACAGCCTGAGCAAGCAGGTGGCAATTTCTAAGCAATTATAAGTTATAATCTGAATACTTACCAGCTTACCACTTCAAATTGCTTACAGCAGTGCACTGAGCTAAAACCAAACCACTCAAACCACCCATCTTTCTGCCAGTGATGTAGGAAGCAGTCGACTGATCAATAAAGCCCACACTGCAACCTGGGTTCGGGTGCATCACGGTCCAATATTCAAATCACTGTAGACTTTGATCATTGATAATGAAGGAAGATTCATCACTCTCAAGGCAGACTGTGCAGTGGTCACCAGTGCAGATTCCTGAAGGTACCTTCTCTCAATCAGCTGCCCTGTCTTAATTGCAAAATGTAATTATATAATTCACTGGTTGCCCTGGGCTGCTCCCGACTGTATTGAATTATGTACAGGTCTAATGAAGCTACAACAAATCACAGCCAGGCGTATTGCTCTAGTTTGTGCTGGGTGTTTACGCACCATTGCTGCTGACATAGAATTTAACCCGAGCCAAGGGCCAACAAATTAAAGCATTACCCCTGGTGTTTTGGAGGAACCCCTGGAGGTTGGGGAAGGGGCTGCTCTTCATGCTGCTGCCTCCTAAGTCAGAGTGAAGGGGTTGATTTTAACCCCGCCTGCTTCGGTAGAAACAGTGTGACCAGGGGGTCAAAAACAAGCAGGTTACTTTCCCGCTCAACACTTGACCCTTCCCCCCCCAGGTTTATGCAGAATCAGATCCCCCATGATGAGAGCAGGACTCTGATGACATTTAAAGCGGGGACCTTGAGTGGGGATGCCAGCCCTTCTTCCACACCTAGCGGAGGAAATCTGCAGCTGGTGGGGATGACGACAGGAGCCCCTCCAGGTCAATGAAACAATCTCCTTCCCGGGTGCCAGGAACGTTAACCTGGCTCTCGCAGGGAAAGCCACAGCCGCAGTGCTTAATACTGCGCTGGAATGTCAAACGAGATGAAGTCTGAACAACTCTCCACACCAATGATGTTCGACCTGGATGGGTGGAGTGCAGGAAAGATCAAGCCCCACTGCTCCACAGGCCGCACCATTCATTAAAATCTTTCATTTTCTCACCGGAATGGCCAATTGTGCACACATTCCTCTAGTACCCAGAAGGAAAGAGACTCTGACCAGGCTGCTTTCAAAAACTCAGAATGATTAATTTATTTCTAAATAGAAACTTCTTTTAACACGTTTTAGCAAGTACTGGCTAATACACAATTGTAATCGGGAAGTACAATTATCTATCTCTTCCTGAAGAATTCCCCCAGCGCGCACACACACACACACACACACACATAGGCAACCACACACACACATACACACAGAGACACACACACACACACAGGCACCCACACACAGACACACACACATATACACACACAGAAACACACACACACACACACACACATACACACACAGACAAACAGAGGACAGACAGAGTCTCTCTGCAAAGATGGGCTTTGGAGGATCCACACTGAGATCCACACTGTTTCCTTGCCTGGGTGAAGGGCTTTTGCTTGTGGCACTTGTTCTAAGAGTTTTCCACTCCTTTGGAGTTTAATGTTTTTGATCTACAATTCTCAGTGGCCAACCTTCAGACGGCATCGTCCCAGATCTCCACAAAGTGCTGTAGCAGGCGGAAAGTAGGATGTTTTACCCGCTGGCCGCCATGCCGGGTTTTCACATCATATTGTCCCACTCCCGGCGCGTCCCACCTCATTAATTCCCGGGAGACACGCCAGATGGCTGGCAGGGAAGCCTCTGATTCGCCCACCCTTCTGTCACCTCAGGCCTTCAGTAACCCGGCCGCTATATTTAAAGGGTACCCCAGCACAGAGCGAGCACTCTTTAAGGGACCGGAAGCTCCTGCAGAGTCATGGCTGCCAAAGGGAGGAAACATGCTGCCCCCAAATTCAGTGATGCCTCCCTCGAGCTCCTACTGGATGCAGTGGGGCCCACCGTGAAGGCCTCTCCCCCAGCTCTGGGCAAAGACCAGCAAGCAAGGTGACAAATCCAGCAAAAGTTGCGGTGGTCAGCACCAACGCCCTGCCGAAGAGGATAGCGACCCAGTGCCGCAAGAGGATGAATGATCTTCTCCGTTCCGTCAGAGTAAGTCACTCTTCTCATTACTCTCAACTCACACACTCACAAACCCATCACACATCCACAGGGCCCTCACTCACTGCCAGTTCAAGGGACATCACCATTCACTCTCTCTCACACACACACACCTTCATCTGCCCTGCGGATCATGTCTTCATCCCGTCCATGGCACCACCCACCACCAACACATGCCAAGCATCCTTCTCATCTGGCCTGGCAGGCATCCTCCTTACACTCTCTCCCTCTGTCCTCATACAGGATAAGCTGGCACACAACAAAAGGGAGAGGTCGCAGACCGGTGGAGGAATGTCCGACATCTGTGAGAGACTTTGAAAACAGAGCTATCCAGCTGGCCAGTGAGGATCTGGACCGGTCCTGTGCTGATGGTGAGGTCAGCACTGCTCAACCAAGTGAGGATCCAATAGTGCAACATCCATCAGACAACCATGCAGTGAGTCAGTTCCCCTGTTCCGCAGACCCCTGCCAGGCACTGATTATCTCTCCTCGCTTTCACAGGCACATCTGGGAAGCAGCCAAGGGAGTCTATGAGCCAGGTCCTCAGCTCAAGCCCCGAAGACACCTCGGAAGAAGAATCTGATGATACCCTAATTGAGGACCCATCGCAGTGCTCACCCACACCCTCCACCAGCGCAGAGACACACTCCTTAGTGGGACCTATCCTTAGAGTAGCCTCAGGGTCATAATCTGGTGAGCACATCATGCTTGCTGATCCACTGCAGGCGGGGGCAGGGACTCCCCAGGTGCCCGGCACTCGGAGGACTGCTGGAGGCCAGAAATTTGCTGAGTCTGAGTCAGATGAGGAGCCTCTGGTCTCGGTTGTACCTCAGTTGCTGGAGCTGCAAAGGCAAGCTCGGGAACATCAGGAAGGGATGTCTGCTCCACTCCTCAGATTGAAGGCACGATGGTGGAGTCTGTCCACCTTCACTCTGAGGTGATAGCGCCGGTATGCCAACACACCAAGGTCAACACTGGTAGGATGGCAGTCGCCATGGAGACCTTGGTCCAGGACATCGCTCCTGCACTGCTGCACAGACTGAACTCCATCATTGGCCTCCAACAGTGTGTACGAGAGAGGGGTGAGGGGCAGCTTGATCTCACTCCAGCTACCCCTTCCACTCACGGAGTCAGCCAGGGGCACCCATAGGGAGGAAGATCAGCAGGTGCACTCCCAGAGCCATCCACCCAGGCGACTTTTCTTTTAATCAATTCACGGGATGTGGGCTTTGCTGGCTAGTCCAGCATTTAGTGCCCATCCCTAGTCTCCCTGAGAAGCTGGTGGTGAGCTGCCTCCTTGAAGGCTCCGGGAGTGTCCGGCCAATCCGAATCCCCTTCTCCTGTGACCTCAGCAGCTCCAGCTCCACAGGCCGAGGAGGGGGCCACTGCCACATAGCAGGACCCCGAAAGCAGCCCAGGACACTCCAAGCCTCAGCCCTCCAGAGGACGCCTGCCAAATTCATCACAGACAGGGCGTCGCAGTCAGCAGGCTGCCCCCACCTCCACTGTGGCTGTACGGGGAGCACCAAGACATAGCGGCAGGGTTAGGACAGTTAAGGAGAATTAGTTTCACAGCCTGGGCACGGGTGTTAATCACTTGTACATAATGTTCACTATTATAAATAAATGTCTCCCTGCCTATGGCTCCTTGTTCTGATGAGCAGTGTTCGTCTCACTCCGATGTGAAACTTTTTGCACAAGATAAAGGCAGGTATCTCAGTCCAGTGCCTCTTCCCTGTGTCTGTGTAGCCTTCAGACCAGAGTGATGGTCCGGCCTCACACTCCCTGGACACGTTACTGATGCCTGCGCTGCAACAGTGCTTGTCATTGCTGCCAGTATGTTGTGGGTAGATGTCATTCTCTCTGTGTGCTCTCAGCACCTTTGAGGTGAGTCTGGCCCCCATCTCTTCAGCATCTGTGACTGGTGGTGCTGTGCTCCTGAAGGGGTCAGGTACTGATGGCTGAGGCTGAAGGATCAGGTGCATTTAAAATTTCACGGCTGCATCTCCACAATACGACTCCTGATCACAGACACAAGCGAGCTGCCCTTGGCCAGACAGGAGGCAGACATTCACAGAGGCCATGTGAAGATCTATGGAGTGTCCTCACTGCATGTCGTCATCATCCTCCTGGAATCTAGTGACTATTAGGGCCTCCGCTGCGTCTCCATGACATGAGCCTGAGCTCTGAGGGCACTGAGGGTATGTGCACTGCCACCAGCCACACAGGAGTCAAACTTTCACAGATTCAAGATGAGGATGTTATGACTGCCCTCACTGCATCTCGTCATCATCCTCCCCGAATCTTGTGGCTATGAGGGCCTCCCGAGTGTGCCTGCCTTGCCTGGCCAGTGTGATGGCCTCATCACCATCATCCTTGCTTTCGAGGACCTCATCATCATCATCCCCCTCAATGTCCTCCTCGTTGGAGGATACGTGCAGCTCCTCCATCTCCTCCTCAGCCAGCTCCTCCCCCCCGTTGCAGCGCCAGGTTGTGTATAGCAAGCAGCAGGAGATGATGATGTGCAACACCCTCCGGGGACAGTATTGCAGGGCTCCACTGGATGATGTGCGACACCCTCTGGGGACAGTATTGCGGTTCTCCACCAGACCTGTCCAGTCATCGGAGCCTCATTTTCCAAATGCCCGTCGATTGCTCCACCAAAGCCCGGGTCGTGCCTGAGTCTTGTTATCCCATCATTCTGCTGCAGTCTGAGGCATTAGTGACATCAGCCATGTCCTCTGTGGATAGCCCTTGTCCCTGAGGAGCCCTCCAGCCTCTCTGGGTCCTGGAAGATGTCAGGGATCTGAGACCTGCTGTGGATGTAAGAGTTGTGGACCCTGCCTGGGAATCAGGCACAGGCCTGTACGATGCATTTGTGGTGGTCGCACACCAGCTGAACATTCAGCGTGTGGAAGCCCTTGCTGTTGACTTAGTTGACTACTTGTTGCCACGGAGATCTAAGTGCAACGTGAATGCAGTCAATGGCACCCTACACGTGTGGAAAACCTGAGATCTGCACAAACCCCAGCTCTCTTGCTTCTTAGCTTTCCTGATCCTAGGCGAAATGCACAAAATTCTATGCCTTTGCGAAGATGGCGTCCGTAACCTCCTGGATACACTTGTGCGTGGAGGTTTGCGAGATCCCACATAGATCACCTGTGGAGCCCCTGGAGGGAGCCACTGACATAAAAATTGAGCACCGTGGTCACTTTCACGGCCACTGGCAGTGGATGCCCTCCATGTCCTCCTAGCGCCAATCCTGCATCAGGTGGCATACGTGGCTAACCTGGAAGTGTGCAGTCTTCAGCGACACTGGTTCCCAGTCATCCGCAGGAGTGACAGGTGCTGTCTGTAGACCCTGGGTCTAGTGAGGTGCCTATGAGCGACAGCTTACAGTGGACCTTCAGCTGTGTGCACAGCAGGCTCTGCTGCCCCTTCATCTTGTGGGAGATGCTCCTCCCTTTGCCAAGCCAGGTGCCTCCTCTGCACACTCTCTTCTTCTTCTTCTCTGCTCTCTGTAAGCCATGAGCCATACCGCTAAATCACCAGGCTCCATGGTCCTGATGTTCTTCTCCTGCAGGATCAAAGAGAGAGACCCGTAGGTTAGCATGGGTGTACCAAGAACCTCTCTTGGTTAACCCTTAAGGCCCCCTCACACATGCAGGAGAGTGCTGGACACCACTTGCCTGGCCAGTGTGTAGTGCACTCATTGGCTGTCTGAAACCCCACGCACCTCCACCCCACTCCACCTGACCGATTGGCAGCAGCTTTGCCCATTGGACTGCATGCTGTGCTCCCAGCTCAGGGACAGGCATTCTCCTAACCCACACTGCAAGGCTGAGCTGTTAGCTTCAACCATGAGGGAGACTGGTCCAAACCTTAATAAAGACATTGCAAGGGGCTGGAGCACCTCCACCAGTGACTGTGCCATGGCCATCTTTCACAAAGGGATTGTACAACTTGTCCAGTTGTCCAATTGTTCTGCTGCCCCCTAAAATGCACATTAATTTGCAGTCTGCCCCATGGGGTGAAAAGTTCTGGACCATTTGGTGGCACTTTCATAATTCTGTGTTGCTTGAGTGGGCAGAAAAGCTCCAGAGGTCCAATTCCGAGCAGGTCAATGGAGCTGCAGCTGAACGGTCTCAGCTGGGGAAGAATGCTCACTCTGACAAGCTTTTCCAAATGTGTGGCCGCTTCCCTCAACCCCCTACCATCCCCCAGCAAACACCCTCCCGGCAGGAGCTTGAGTATTTCCTTCTGCCCCCCACAAGCCCCAGGCCCACACTGACGCCTGGCCTGACCCACACTGGAGCCCGTGCCCTGGCACTGCACTGAAAGCCAGCGGGGAGAAAGGGACTTGTCAGTGTCCCCTGCGAATATGCGGTGCCTCATCCTTAATGCTCGTGAGCGCTGTGTAAGGTTGTGTACACTCACCCCCGAGTTCCCCTCGAAGTTCAGGCTGCCAGGCACACGCCTTTTAAAGGTGGTCATGAACAACATAGTTGTGAAGTCACCACGACATGGGTGGTAAATGATTCCGATGAGCAGGGATTATAATTAGATGCAAATGTATTAAAATTACATTCATGACATGTGGCAGCAGGAAACGTGGCCCCGCCCATTGACGGGTGAATCGGACGGTCGCAAACTGGTTTCACCACGGCGTAAAACCGAGTTTTGGCTTTCTTGCCGTGTTGTCATTACAACACCCCCCTCCCCCCCACCACCTCCTGCCAAGCGGACCAGGTGGACACACACTGTCGGTGGCTGTCAAAGTCTCTTCAGTCCTTAATGTCTTCATCTCTGGCTCCTTCCAGGGATTTGCAGATGATCTTTGTCTCATTAGATGTTGCCCACAAATGCTCCTCACAGGTGAACGATGCCATGTTTGCCACTTATGCCAACTTCTGTACCAGTCATAATGGGTGGGCGCTCAGCCTTGGTCCAATCCCCACAGGGTCCAAGAAGTCATCGACTGCACAAGCCTGGCAATCGGAACTCCCCCCGATCACTCAACCAATACCCGGCCTGTCTGCAGTCACCCAAAGACCATCGTGAATGCTTGTACGAGATTCCCAGGAGGCAGCAATGATGCTTTCACCCTGCCTGACATGTTTAAGTTTCGAAGCAGAGTTAGCCAATGGCTCCTTGGAGACAAAGGCTTCTCTCTGAAGACCTGGATGATGTGAGGGAGCGACACAGTGAAGACCAGGCAATCAGGATGCTGAAGATGCACTTGACAGATGCACAGATGATCTTCAGTATGCACCAGGTTGATCGTGTTTTGCTGTACCTTGTATAATGTAGAGCAGCATAAGGACTGGGGCTTCAGGAGGAGGAAGATGCTAAAGGCTATCTCTTCAGAGAAGGAAGAGCGTGATGTGGTGAGCATATGAGCAGTCCCACACAGTGCTGCCTGGGCTATGCCAGGGAGGGTCTGATTCTGACACAATTCACTTTGACTGAGGCTGTGTAGCCATTTGGCAGACACATCTCCAGGCGGGGTTCAGTGAAGCGTGGTGCTGCCTTGCATTGTGGTGCCAGCCATTGCAGAAACTTCTGGCTGAGTCTGAGCACCTGCATAATAAACACTTTAAGCCTAGTCCTCCCAGGCTCCCTCTAAACAGACTGCTGCTGTTCTTTATCATGCCCGCTCACTCGAAGTGGTCCAGAGACCTGGAAGTCAGATGCGCAATGCAGTGGCTGAAACTCATGGGTTCCCTATGCACTTCTGGCTTCCCCCCCCCACTCCCATCAAGTCAGGTTCAAACCCATCCCGCTAACATTTCAGCTCAGCTCTGAGGAAGGTCGTGGACCTGAAACATTGACTCTGTTTCTCTCTCCACAGATGCTGCCAGACCTGCTGAGTGTTGGCAGCCTTTTCCGTTCTTATTAATGCACTTTTAAGTATTCAGTCCGTGATGCATGCAAGCTGTTACCATAAGCAGGTGATTTAGACTATTTATGCAACATAAACAGGTTGTTGGGACATTATTAGTATGCAGAAGAGGATTAGGATTTGTATACAAGCTGTGACCATAAACTTGTAATTAACATATAACAACCATTGTCTTTGTCTGTTTGTGCTCTTTGCTTATGGAGCTTTTGTCAATGCTCTCCTTCACATAAAGATTAAATGATCAGTTAATTAACGACTTGATACCTTCACACCTCATCACTTAGCTCTTGCTTCGTTTATGACGCGTTTATAGGGAGTGAGAAAATGAAGTTATATTGGGTCTGTAAAACCTGCTGTGAGAATAGGTGGGCTGGATTTAACAGTGTTAATGCACAGAGCCAATTAACAGTTACTGGACTCGTGGCATCTGAACTAAAGGAAGCAGAGGATTCTGCGCACGCTGGGAATCTGAGATAACAACAGAACAGTTCAGCAGACCTGTGGAGAGAAAAAGCACAGTTAATAAAACCAGAATCATAGCCCAGAGCTGCCCCAGACGATGAGCTGGGGGACCCCACACAAGGACCTCACAAGAATTGCCTGGGAAGTTTAAACTTTCCGATGGCCAACTCCCTGCACCGGGAGCCAACTCTGACTTAAATCAGTGACTTAGGAGGGTCCCGACTCTCTGATCAGAAATAGCCACTTCGTTCTGCTTTCAAAACCATATCGAACCTCCTGTATGACCCTCCTGCAGAGCTCTGAAGAAGAGTCATACGGACTCGAAACGTTAACTCTGTCTCTCTCTCCACAGACGCTGTCAGACCCGCTAGGTTTTTCCAGCAATTTTTGTTTTTGTTTCAGATTTCCAGACTTCCCCCACAACCAACCTAAACCCTCCCCAACCTCACTAACCCCTCCCCCACAACCAACCTAAACCCTCCCCCAACCTCACTAACCCCTCCCCCACAACCAACCTAAACCCTCCCCAACCTCACTAACCCCTCCCCCACAACCAACCTAAACCCTCCCCAACCTCACTAACCCCTCCCCCACAACCAACCTAAACCCTCCCCAACCTCACTAACCCCTCCCCCACAACCAACCTAAACCCTCCCCAACCTCACTAACCCCTCCCCCACAACCAACCTAAACCCTCCCCCAACCTCACTAACCCCTCCCCCACAACCAATCTAAACCCTCCCCCAACCTCACTAACCCCTCCCCCACAACCAACCTAAACCCTCCCCAACCTCACTAACCTCTCCCCCAAAACCAACCTAAACCCTCCCCCAACCTCACTAACCCCTCCCCCAAAACCAACCTAAACCCTCCCCCAACCTCACTAACCCCTCCCCCACAACCAATCTAAACCCTCCCCCAACCTCACTAACCCCTCCCCCACAACCAACCTAAACCCTCCCCAACCTCACTAACCCCTCCCCCACAACCAACCTAAACCCTCCCCCAACCTCACTAACCCCTCCCCCAAAACCAACCTAAACCCTCCCCCAACCTCACTAACCCCTCCCCCACAACCAACCTAAACCCTCCCCCAACCTCACTAACCCCTCCCCCAAAACCAACCTAAACCCTCCCCCAACCTCACTAACCCCTCCCCCACAACCAACCTAAACCCTCCCCCAACCTCACTAACCCCTCCCCCAAAACCAACCTAAACCCTCCCCCAACCTCACTAACCCCTCCCCCACAACCAACCTAAACCCTCCCCCAACCTCACTAACCCCTCCCCCACAACCAACCTAAACCCTCCCCAACCTCACTAACCCCTCCCCCACAACCAACCTAAACCCTCCCCCAACCTCACTAACCCCTCCCCCACAACCAACCTAAACCCTCCCCCAACCTCACTAACCCCTCCCCCACAACCAACCTAAACCCTCCCCAACCTCACTAACCCCTCCCCCACAACCAATCTAAACCCTCCCCCAACCTCACTAACCCCTCCCCCACAACCAACCTAAACCCTCCCCAACCTCACTAACCCCTCCCCCACAACCAACCTAAACCCTCCCCCAACCTCACTAACCCCTCCCCCACAACCAACCTAAACCCTCCCCAACCTCACTAACCCCTCCCCCACAACCAACCTAAACCCTCCCCAACCTCACTAACCCCTCCCCCACAACCAACCTAAACCCTCCCCAACCTCACTAACCCCTCCCCCACAACCAACCTTAACCCTCCCCAACCTCACTAACCCCTCCCCCACAACCAACCTAAACCCTCCCCAACCTCATTAACCCCTCCCCCACAACCAACCTAAACCCTCCCCAACCTCACTAACCCCTCCCCCACAACCAACCTAAACCCTCCCCAACCTCACTAACCCCTCCCCCACAACCAACCTTAACCCTCCCCAACCTCACTAACCCCTCCCCCACAACCAACCTAAACCCTCCCCAACCTCATTAACCCCTCCCCCACAACCAACCTAAACCCTCCCACAACCTCACTAACCCCTCCCCCACAACCAACCTAAACCCTCCCCAACCTCACTAACCCCTCCCCCACAACCAACCTAAACCCTCCCCAACCTCACTAACCCCTCCCCCACAACCAACCTTAACCCTCCCCAACCTCACTAACCCCTCCCCCACAACCAACCTAAACCCTCCCCAACCTCATTAACCCCTCCCCCATAACCAACCTAAACCCTCCCCCAACCTCACTAACCCCTCCCCCACAACCAACCTAAACCCTCCCCAACCTCACTAACCCCTCCCCCACAACCAACCTAAACCCTCCCCCAACCTCACTAACCCCCCCCCAAAACCAACCTAAACCCTCCCCCAACCTCACTAACCCCTCCCCCACAACCAACCTAAACCCTCCCCAACCTCACTAACCCCTCCCCCACAACCAACCTAAACCCTCCCCAACCTCACTAACCCCTCCCCCACAACCAACCTAAACCCTCCCCCAACCTCACTAACCCCTCCTCCACAACCAACCTAAACCCTCCCCAACCTCACTAACCCCTCCCCACAACCAACCTAAACCCTCCCCAACCTCACTAACCCCTCCCCCACAACCAACCTAAACCCTCCCCCAACCTCACTAACCCCTCCTCCACAACCAACCTAAACCCTCCCCAACCTCACTAACCCCTCCCCCACAACCAACCTAAACCCTCCCCCAACCTCACTAACCCCTCCCCCACAACCAACCTAAACCCTCCCCCAACTCACTAACCCCTCCCCCACAACCACCCTAAACCCTCCCCCATAACCATCCTAACCCCTCCATGACTACACTAGCCCCTATCACATGACCACCTAAACCCCTCCCCACAGCCACCCTAACCCCTCCCCCATGACCACCATAGCCCCTCCCCTTGACCACCCTAACCCCTCCCGCTGTGACCATCCTAGCACCTCCCCATGACCCCACTAACCCCTCCCCGACCATCCTAACCTCACCCCATGGCCACCTAGCTCCCTCCACAACCACTCTAAACCCTCCCCATGACTGCCCTAGCCCCTCCCTGTCCATCCTAACTCCTCCCCTTGACCACCCTAACACCTCCCCCACAGTTACCCTAACCCTTGCCCTGACCTCGCTAACCCCTCCCCACAACCACCCTAATCCCTCCCACACGACCACCCGAAACCATCCCCCGACCTCGCTAACCCCTCCCCACAACCATGCTAACCCCTCCAATCTGACCACTGTAGCCCCTCCCCATGACCAACCTAGACCCTCTCGACAAGACCACCCTAGCCCCGGCCCCATGACCACACTAACCCCTCCCACCTGACCACACTAACCCCTCCTCCTCCGACCATCCTAACCCCTCCCACCTCAACTACTCTAACTCCTCGCCCACTAACCTCACACTCTTACCTTCTCCCCAGCTTCTCAAAGTGGCTGGGACACGAGTGGCAGCTTGTGCCGTAAAAAGAGGCCGTAGCTTCACTTCCCCCTGATGCCGCTGACCTGCACTGCACAGACTCTGGAGCTGCTGTGCTGCACATTTCTCACTAGGCCCAGGACAGAAGAGCAAGTGAGAAATGTACAGCTCCTGTCGTGGTTAAGTGAAAAGGAGCGGAGTAGTAATCTGGTGATTGCCACTCCACAGTAGTCAAAGTCCCAAGTCCTACATGACTCTTCTACAGAACAGGATAAAGGGATGTGCTTTTGGCAGCCTAATTCCCCAAGTAACGTTTTCCACTTTCACTCGCATTGGTTAATGCCCCAGCAAGATGTTTCAAAGGTTGGGAAGTACAGAGTAGGAACACAGCAGAATCAGGCCCCGTGCTCTCCCTAACTCTGTCATCTCCTCCAGCCCCACAAACCCCCCACCCCGAGATACCAGCGCAACACGAATTCTACTCTCGTGCTCATCCCCAATTTTAATCACTCCGCCACTGACGGCCATGCCTTCAGTTCCCTCAGCCCCAACCCAATGGAATTCCTTCCATGCACGTCTCCTCTCTCTCTCTCCTGCTTTAAAAACCTTCCCTCAAACCTACCTCTTTGACCAAGATTTTGGTCATCTCTCCTAATGTTCCCTTACATGGCTCGGTGTCGTATTGTGAAGCACCTTAAGAGGTTTCACTGCGTTGCATGTGCTATAGAAGTATAAATGTTGTTGGCTGATTCCAGGGCCCCCTTGCCCAGAGTTGAGGAGAATTGTGCCCAGTGCCTTGGTTGATTTCATTCTGAAGAGAAATCGTCGAGATGATTGACATTTTGACCTTCCTGGAATTGTGTCGATTCACTTGAAATCATGGGAATTCTCTGCAGCCATTACAACAAAACCAATTGGGTCAGGGTTTTTTTTTTCCCCCAAATAGAGCCAGAGGGCAAAGTTGTACACAATTAAATCATTGTCCAGCTTGGAAAAGCACAAGTGGTGAGCAGCTGTGTGACCTTTTGTCAACGACGCGCTCCCCCAGTCTTTGTCTGGGAGATGCCAGTCACTGTCAGCAACATAAACCAGACAGGCTGCAGTGACAGAAAGGAGTTCATGGTTAGCCTGGCAGAAGGGGGCCCGAGGAAAACTTGAAACACAGTTTCCCTGTTCACAGTGAACACTTGCGCTTTTTACAGGAGCCAAATCCCCTGGGGAAGATTTTACATAGCTTAGTCATTGTATGCAGGCAGGGTTTGAAGGCTCTCAAACCTGCATCACATTTTTTGAGGGTCACAGACTCATCCACTTTCAGTCTGTCAAGATGTCAACCGCTGTCTTTAAGCCGTTATTAAACTATCAGTGTTAGCCACGACACCGCTTTTGCTCTTTCTCAACACACTCCCTCCCATGGCATATTTTGCATCCACCCGAAATCGCAGACTTATTTGAGCGTCTGATGTTAAAAAAAAAGCAGCAGCATCTCCAACAGTGCAGCACTCCACCCATACTGCATGACGGGATCAACCTGAATTATGTGCTCGAATGACAAGTGGGACTTGAACCTACAACCATTGGACTCAACAGTGCTACCCACTGATCCACAGCTGATGTTGTATTTGTTATAATGATATAACAGCACCAATCGCTCCTAAGGGATTGTGCAAACACATTGTGGGTTCATTTACTGAAGCTAGGCACCCGAGAATATTGATACAGAAGCATAAAGTTTGAAGACACATCACTAGCACAGCTGTCAGCTGTGTGCTCTGCTTAAAAGAGAAAGCGAAGCTAAAACTGGATTGCATGACACACTTCCTTTCTGGTGATGTCATGCTCCTTTCCCTTAAAGGCATATTACAACAGTTGCCACACTGCTGATGGGTTTACAAGTCATCACCCAGAACAAGAGGTCACATGCATACAGGGACTCTGTTAAACATACTAGAGAGAGGCTGCACAAAAAAACATACAAGGAATATAGTAATTATGGACAGACTTGACATATACAAAGCTTTTCGTTGGAGAAGTAAATAGATGAATTATTCGAAAATGTTATAGAAATTATACTTTGTCATTCTTAAAGAAAGAATTTGAATTTCTATATTGTCGTTCATGACTTTGAGACACCCCAAAGCACCTTAGAGCCAAAGACCTGCTTCTGAAGCACACTGAAATAAACTTGGAATGCAGGGCTGGTTTCTTGTAAGAAACAGTAAACTTTACTTACAGGCTCCTGGTGAGGCTACATGCTTGTTCCAAAACCAAGGTTAAAGAGCTCCACCCCTGAGATTCCCCACGCTTAGGGCTGATTCGTCTGATCCCCAGAACAGTAAGAAACAGTTTACCTTACAATTACTGCACATACTCACTATCGTAATATCGGAAACACAGCAGCTAATTTACATGAAGCAAGCTCCCACAAACAGCAATGAGATAAATGCCCAGGTAATCTCTCTTGTTTTTCACGATGTTAGTTAAGGGGTAAATATGGATCAGGTGACTAAATGTTCCAGATCTGGCCCCTCACCAGCAGGGTGGACCACCTTCCTATTCTTGTTGGATAAACATATTTATACACAATGGCTTGCCATATTCATGTGACCTCTGATGTCTTGATATGTAAATAAAGGTTTGAAGGCAGTAGCCATTTTACGCATCACATGGAACTCACATGATTTCTCTTCCCTGAAAATTAGGTTCCACAAATGGGGGGGGGGACAATGTGCTCTGCCAGGTCACTACCCACAGATGTAAGATAAAAGTTGCCCCCATTGTTGTGTTAAGCAATGAGCAATGTCATAGAATCACAGAGTCAGGAAACACAGAAGGAGGCCCATGACAGCTCTTTGAAAGAGCAATACAACTGCTACTCTACAGCTGTACAAACTGCTTGTACGTTGGTACATACATCAGCCTTGGCACTAATGCTGTAAATCTGGCAGCAAATAAGAGGCTTGCATCAATACAGTGCCCTCCACAATCTCAGGATGTCCCAAAGCAGTTTACAGCCAATCAAGTACTTCTCAAGTGTAGTCGCTGTTGTACTGGAGGAACTGTAGATCCTTCATCGCTATTTTATGCTCCCCGGGAGGAGAAGTCTGAAGGTGCCTTTGTGGACTTCAAGATTTCACTGGCAGACTGGACGTGGGAGAGGGGGGCGGGTGGCAAAGCCCCAACATGGTCACTCATTGAAGCTTCAAATCCCAAAGCTTCCACGAGAGTGTTGACGATCAGGAACATGAATGCCATAACAACCGTGCGAGCTCAACAGCGTCTGAAAGACAGGCGTACGCCCCTTCCTCAAAAAGGAATTGCTGAATTACCCCACTCTGACATGCACTTGCAAGTCCCAACATTGACCATCAAAAATAGATAGTCTTTTGTCCTTTAGCAACGAGGGCCCCATCAAGCTTTGACATTGTTTTTCTCCTAGGCTGCAAAATGGACTGATGTTCATCCATTGTCACAACCCTCCCGGCCACTGCAGATCGAGCCAAGCAAGAAACAGTCATTTAAGTATGCTCTCCTATATCCATAAAAACACTGAGGAATATCACTTTCACTGTGAGCTTTACAGCTGCTGCAAAACAGAGAGTATTCAGCGCCTAACTGTAATACTAATTTAACAAGAGGAGACTCTCAGTCGTCGAGTGAGAGGAGAAAATAGACTGCATCAGAAAACCTAAAGAGAAAATGCTGCACATGCACAACAGGGCCTCTCAGCCCCTGTGTAGAAAAAAAAATGTAAGTATCTGTCGCGGAAGTGAGTTCGTGAAAATAACCAGGAGATGGGACTGAGAATCGGGGAAGGAAGGAAAGGGAAGAGGGTGAGAAGATGGACGGGATGTCAAAGCGGACTGGCGCTGGGATAATCTCTTCTCGTTTCACATGATGGAAGAATGTGTGATCATCCACCCATTGGCTCTATCCCATCCCTTTGCTCAGGACCCAGTTAGTTCTCATGTCACAGAACCGTGGCAGACAACTTACGCACAGCAAGCTCCCACAAAATAAGGATGATCTAATGATCAGGTAATCTGTTTTAGCATTGAGGGGTTGTTTTTATTCATTTGTGGGATGTGAGAGCCGTTGGCCAGGCCAACGTTTTATCACTCATCCCTAATTGGCCTTGAGAAGGTGGTGGTCAGCTACCTTCCTGATCCACTGCAGTCCATGGGATGTAGGTACACCCACAGTGCTGTTAGGGAAGGAGTTCCAGGATTTTGACCTAGCAACAGTGAAGGAACGGTGATATATTTCCAAGTCAGGATGGTGAGTGACTTGGAATCATAGAATGTTTACAGCACAGATGGAGACCATTAGGCCTGTCATGTCTTTGCTGGCTCGCTGTAGGAGCAATTTACCTCATGCCATTCTCCTGCCTTCTCCCTGTAACCTTGCACATTCTTCCGTTTCAGATAATAACCCAATTCCATCCTGAATGCCTATTTCAAACCTGCCTCCATCACACTCTCAGGCAGTCCGTTCCAGATCCTAACCACTCGCTGCGTGAATAAGTTTCTCCTCATTTTGCCATTGCTTCTTTTGCCAATCTTTCCACCAATGGGAAATGTTCCTCCCTATATCTTCTGTCCAGACTACTCATGATTTTGAATACCTCTATCAATTCTCCTGTCAACCTTCTCTTCACCAAGGAAAACAGTCCCAACCTCTCCAATCTATCTACAACTATCTATAACTGAAGTTCCTCATCCTTGGAACCATTCTCGTGAATCTTTGCTGCACTCTCTCAAACACCTTCACATCCTTCCTAAAGTGTGATGCCCAGAACTGGACGCAATACTCCAGTTGAGGCCGAATCAATGTTTCATATAAATTAAACATAATTTCCTTGCTTTTGTATGCAATTACTCTATTAATAAAGCCTAGGATACTGTATGCTAAATAAACCACGCTCTCAACCTGTCCTGCCACCTTCAATGACTTATGCACACATAAACACAGGTCCCACAGCTCCTGCACCCACTTTAGAATTGTATCCTTTATTTTATCTTGCCTTTCTTCATTCATCCTTCCAAAAGAAATCACTTCACCCATTCTACCAACCTGCCTGTATCCTTTTAAAGTTCCACACTCTTTTCCTCACAATGCTTCCAAGTTTTGTATCATTCACAAACTCTGAAATTGTGCCCTGTCTAGGTCATTAATATACACCAGGAAGAGCTGGGGTCCCAACACTGACCCCTGAGGAACTTCACTATAAACTTTTCTCCAGTCTGAGAAACATCCAGTCTCTGTTTCCTGCCACTCGGCCAATTTCGGATCCATGTTGCTACTGTCCCTTTTACTCCATGAGCTCTAACTTTTCTCACACAAGCCTTTTGTGCAGCACTTTGTCAGATGCCTTTTGGAAGTCCATGTACACCGCATCAACAGCATTACCCTCATCAATCCTTTCTGTTACCTCATCAAAAAATTCAAGCAAGTTAGTTAAACGTGATTTTCCCATTAGAAATCCATGCTGATTTTTCCTTAATTAACCCGCATTTGCCCAAGTGGCTTTTAATTATGCCCCGAATTATCATTCCTGTAAGTTTCCCCACCGCCCAGGTTAAACTGACTGGCCTGTAGTTACTGGGCTTATCTTTAACAAGGGTGTAACATTCGCACTTCTCCAATCCCTACGTACCACCCCGGAGTCTAAGGAAAGATGGAAAATTATGGCTGGTGCTCTGAAATTTCCACTCTCAGTTCCTCAGTATTCTTGGATGCATCTCATCTGGCCCTGGTGTTTTCTCAACTTTAAGTTTATCCAACACTGATGTGCTTCCCACAACTGGTGGCCTATAGACCACACCGAGCAATGGAATTGCTCCTCTTTTGTTCCTTATCACTAGACAAATAGATTCCATCCTTGATCCCCTCTCTCCACTGCAATGTTCTCCTTAATCAATACTGCCACCTGTGCCTCTTTCCTTCCTTTCCAATCGTGCCTGAAAACCTTGTATCCAGGAATATTTAATACCCAGCCCTGCCCTCCTTTGAGCCAGGTCTCTGTTACTGACACAACATCATGGCTGCCTGTAACTCACCAATCTTATTACCACATGCCACACTTTCACATACAGGTACAGTCATCCTAACTTAGACTTTATTCCTTTCCCCCCTATTCTGAACTCACCTGTTCCAGATACTCTCTTGGAGAACTCCCTGCTCTCACTCACAGTGGCCATGGGATCTTTAACACCCTCCTGGACAGGCAGGAGGAGCTTTGGTTTAATATCTCCTCTGAAGACAGCATGTATGACAATGTAGCACTCCCCCAGACAGAGTCTGATCGGATATTCAACCTCAGGAAACCAAAACAAAACAAAACTCAATCCTGGACTTGACAAATGTTCACTTCATAGTTTGATGGTCACCAGTTGGTTATAGGCAGCAGTAGACCTGTGTTGATTTGCCCTGTTGAGTCCTGGCGGTTGAACAGACCAAACCCTGAACAAAGGACACAGCATTGATATTGAGAAGGGAATTAGTTCAGTAGCTCAACCTCTATAAATAATCTGGAGGAGTTCTGCTCGGTTTCCTGGCCAATAATCCCTCAGACAACACCACTGAAGAAAGACATTATCTGGCCATTATCACATGACTGTTTGTGGGAGCTTGCTGTGTGCAAATTGGCTGTATATCATTTTGGAACTTACTGAGGTTGAGAAAAGCATTGGAGAAACACAAATTCTATTTTTATCCTTTCATTGCATTACCACAGCTCCAACAGTCCATTTTACAACACTGTGTGTAAAACAAAATATCTATCCTCAAAGGCTTTAATTTGTCTGCAGTAAATGTGAAGGAGGATGATTACAGCCCAGGTGTTACTGCGGACTCAGGGAATTTGGAGTTTCCATCAGAGAAGGGAACAATTTATCCAGTTGGTTGCTCGACAATTCCTCGAGTAGTCAATTGCTCAGGCATTGGAAAGTGTCAGACAGAGGGGACCAAACCCACCTTGATGACTCCATTGGCTGACTCTCCAGTCATGTGCACCTGCTGGTGGGACTCAGGAGAAAAGCAATTACAACCACATGGAACTACAATGAACGTAAGGAGCAGAAACAGGCTATTCGACCCAACCAATTTATCCTCTTGTGGATGCTCCCTTTCAGCCTCCTCCGACCTTTATTCATCTCACCCCATCAACATGATGCTTTTTGCCTCATCTACTCCCTGCTGCGGTGAGTTCCACATTCTGCCCACTCTCTGGGCAACAAAGTTTCTCCTGAAATCCCCATCGGGTTTATATGTGACTACTTTGTACTGATAGCCCCGAGTTTGGGTCTCCCTCACAAATGGAAACATGTCTAGGGCTGCCCTATCAAACTTCGGCTTCTGGGAGGCGGTGGCGCAGTCGCGATGTCACTGGACGAGTGACAGGGGCACAAATCCCACCACGGTAGTTGGTGGAACTTAAATTCAATTCATCAATCTAGAATGTGAGAAAAAGCTAGTCTCAGTGACATTGACCAAGAAACTATCATCCATTGTCGTAAAAACCCATCTGGTTCACTAATGCCCTTCAGGGAAGGGAATCTGCCGCCCTTACCCAGTCTGGACTACACGTGACTCCAGACCCACAGCAATGTGGCTGACTCTAAACTGCCCTCTGAATTGGCCGAGCGAGACACTCAGTTCAAGGGCAATTAGGGACAGGCAACATATGCTGGCCTTGCCAGTGACACCCAAGTCCCGAGAAAGAATTTTAAAAAACCCAAGCAAACCCCTTCCAAATTTTGGAGGCCTCCATCAGGTCACCCCCCCACTGCCTTCCCCCTTTGATGAAAAAGGACCACAGTTTGTCCAGTCCTAATCATTGTAGCCTCTCAGTTCTGGTTACAATGTTTTTTTAACAGCTTCTCTAGTTTTCTTTATTCTTCCTGTAAGATGTTGCAGAGTACTCCAAGTGGAGACAAAAACAGTAAATGGGGGCACTGGGGGAGGGGACCAATGGGGGGTTTATGGCAGGTCAGTGGTGGCATTGGTGGAGGTCATGTAAATGGGGGGGCAGTTTAAGAAGGGTAACGAATGGGGGTTTGGCAGAGGGCAGTGAACGGGACAGTTTGGGGAGGGCAGTGAATGGGGTGGTTGGGGGAGGGCAATGAATGGGGCATTTAGAGGAGGGCAGTGAATTGTGCATTTGAGGTAGGGCATTAGTGGATGGGGGCTTTGTGGAGGGCACACATGGGGGGGACATGTAAATTGAGTCTTTGGGGGAGTGCACTATAAAATGGGGAGTTTGGGGAGTAAATGGGGCTTTGGGGGAGGGCAATGAAAGAGGGGTTAAGGGAGGGCAGTGAATGAGGGTGTTTGGGGGAATAACAGTGAATGAGGGGGTTTGGAGGAGGGCAGTGAATGGGGGGGGTTTGGGGGAGGGCAGTGAATGGAGGTTTTAGGGGAAGGCAGTTAATGGGGGCGTTTGGGGGAGGGCAGTGAATGGGGGTGTTTTGGGGAGGGAAGTGAATGAGGGTTTGGGGGAGGGCTGTGAATGAAGGTTTGGGGGAGGGCAGTAAATGGGGATTTGGGGGAAGGCAGTGAATGAGGGTTTGGGGGAGGGCAGTGAATGGGGGGGTTTGGGGGAATAACAGTGAATGGGGGGGGTTTGGGGGAGCTCAGGGAATGGGGGTTTGGGGAGGGCAGTGAATGGGGGTTTGGGGGAGGGCAGTGAATGGGGGTTTGGGGGAGGGCAGTGAATGGGGGTTTGGGGGAGGGCAGTGAATGGGGGGGTGTTGGGGGAGAGCAGTGAATGAGGGTTTGGGGAGGGCAGTGAATGAGGGTTTGGGGGAGGGCAGTGAATGAGGGTTTGGGGGAGGGCAGTGAATGAGGGTTTGGGGGAGGGCAGTAAATGAGGGTTTGGAGGAGGGCAGTGAATGGGGGTTTGGGGGAGGGCAGTGAACGGGGGTTTGGGGGAGAGCAGTGAATGAGGGTTTGGGGGAGAGCAGTGAATGAGGGTTTGGGGGAGGGCAGTGAATGAGGGTTTGGGGGTGGGCAGTGAATGAGGGTTTGGGGGAGGGCAGTGAATGGGGGGGTTTGGGAGAGGGCAGTGAATGGGGGGGGTGTTGGGGGAGGGCAGTGAATGAGGTTTTGGGGAGGGCAGTGACTGGGGATATGGGGGAGGGTGTAAATGGGGATTTGGAGGAGGGCAGTGAATGAGGGTTTGGGGGAGGGCAGTGAATGAGGGTTTGGAGGAGGGCAGTGAATGGGGATTAGAGGGAGGGCAGTGAATGGGGATTTGGGGGAGGGCAGTGAATGAAGGTTTGGGGGAGGGCAGTGAATGGGGGGGTTTGGGGGAGGGCAGTGAATGGGGGGGGTTGGGGGAGGGCAGTGAATGAGGGTTTGGGAGAGGGCAGTGAATGAGGGTTTGGGGAGGGCAGTGAATGAGGGTTTGGGGGAGGGCAGTGAATGAGGGTTTGGGAGAGGGCAGTGAATGAGGGTTTGGGGGAGGGCAGTGAATGAGGGTTTGGGGGAGGGCAGTGAATGGGGGGGGTTGGGGGAGGGCAGTGAATGGGGGTTTGGGGGAGGGCAGTGAATGAGGGTTTGGGAGAGGGCAGTGAATGAGGGTTTGGGGGAGGGCAGTGAATGAGGGTTTGGGGGAGGGCAGTGAATGAGGGTTTTGGGGGAGGGCAGTGAATGGGGGGGTTTGGGGGAGGGTAGTGAATGGGGGTTTGGGGGAGGGCAGTGAATGGGGGTTTGGGGGAGGGCAGTGAATGGGGGTTTGGGGGAGGGCAGTGAATGGGGGGGTTTGGGGGAGGGCAGTGAATGAGGGTTTGGGGGAGGGCAGTGAATGGGGGGGTTTGGGGGAGGGTAGTGAATGGGGGTTTGGGGGAGGGCAGTGAATGGGGGTTTGGGGGAGGGCAGTGAATGGGGGTTTGGGGGAGGGCAGTGAATGGGGGTTTGGGGGAGGGCAGTGAATGGGGGGGTTTGGGGGAGGGCAGTGAATGAGGGTTTGGGGGAGGGCAGTGAATGGGGGTTTGGGGGAGGGCAGTGAATGAGGGTTTTGGGGGAGGGCAGTGAATGAGGGTTTTGGGGGAGGGTAGTAAATGGGGATATGGGGGAGGGTGTAAATGGGGATTTGGGGGAGGGCAGTGAATGAGGGTTTGGGGGAGGGCAGTGAATGAGGGTTTGGGGGAGGGCAGTGAATGAGGTTTTGGGGGAGGGCAGTGAATGAGGTTTTGGGGGAGGGCAGTGAATGAGGGTTTGGGGGAGGCCAGTGAATGTGTCTGACCTGCAAATGGAGCGGGTTAACGGGGTAATTAGAATGGCCATTATGTAAAATAAAAGTATACTGAAGATTTCCTATTGATGTCTGAAGTAGGACAACCTTCCTCTACCATATCGATCTGACGACCTCTCTGACTTTACTCATGGGAGAGGTACATTAAAATAGACTGAGAGATAGCAGACTGCCAGGAGGAAGGTTCTTTCCTCTCCTGTAAGCAGTACAGCTTTTGAAGTTGCGGTGAATAATTTCTTGGTTCTGCAATATTTACAATTAACGCCAGGGAACGCTCATTTGAAAATTCTCACCTGCCAACCCGTTCAGAGGCAGGAGTTTACTGACCCACAGTCAGACATGAATCAGACTAGCATTTGATCATTGACTGTTCATTCAACAATGCAAACAGCAATTGATTACAACCTCCTGCACCCATGCTAATACTTCAATAGATTGTTTGTGAGCAGTGTTATGATAACTATCATTTGCTGGGATCTGCTTGCACTCAGTCAAGAGCTAACTGCCTCAAGGATTAAGAGGAGTGAGTGTAATATGGAACCTGGCAGCCAGTATTCAAGAGATAAATGTGCAGCCAGTTCAATCAAATAATGACAAAAGGGGTATTAGAGGTGGTATTCCTGATAACAGTATTCAGCCAGCTAAATCCAAATGCACAGTGTGACCTACCCGATAGAGAGGAGGTGGGGCAGGCATTTTTTTATTCTTTGTAAAATCCCCACCAGCCTTTCTTTAGCCAATCATGAAAACAACAATTTGCATTTATATAGCGCCTTAAAGGTAGTTAAAACGCCCCCGAGGCCCCTTCACGGTTACGTCATCGAGCAAAATTTGACACTGAGCCAGGTGAGGAGATACTCGGGATAGGTGGCCAAAACCTTGGTCCAAGAGAGCGGTTTTAAGGAGTGTTTGAAATGAGGATGTAAGAGAGGGAATTCCAGAGCTTAAGGCCCCCAGGCGTCTGAAGGCACGGGCTCCAATGGTGGAGCGATGGGAATTGGGGGATGCGAAAGAAACTAGTGAAGGAGGAGTGCAGAGGTCTCGGAGGAGTGTGAGGCAGGTTGAGGTCACTGAGATGGGAGTGGGGCGGCTAAGAAGGATTTAATAAAACTGTCTGCAATGTTTCCCTCCCCCAAAGCCCATTTACTGCCCTCCCGCAAATATCGCATTCACTGGTGCTCTCCCCCAAACCCCCAGTGGTTTTTTTTTTGGTCTTCTGGTCTGCTGTTTGGAAACTGAGGATTAGGACCTGTCCTCCCTCTCACTCCCCAGAGACTGATTGCCCAGAGGCTGATAATGCTCCCTGCAGTGTCTGAGGCCCTGTGGAGATTTGGATGAAGCGTTGGATTACTGGGAATACATATTTGAAGCCTTCTTTGTGCTTTGATGTGTTGAACACAGAACAATGCACAAGATGCCTTCAGGTCTCGAATCCCATGTGGATTTATGATCCTTTTGCGGCCGGTACTGGATCTTTAACAGTCCCTTCCACAAGCAGATAGAGTCATCACTTTAACCTCTGGTCAGAAAGGCAACGCTCACACGCATGGACACTGCGCTGGAATATCAACCTCACTCATGTGCTTCTCTTGCTGAACCACAGCTTCCTGACCCAGACTTGCATTTTTATCTCGCCTTTCACAAGCTCAGAACTCAGCAACTGAGGAAGTGTTTTTTCGGAAGTGGAATCATTGTTGTCAGGTAGGGATCATGGCAGCCAATGTGTACACATCAAATTCCCGCAAGACAGCAGTGTGATCTTGTTCCTGGGTTCAGGGATGTGTATTCCCTGAGACACTGGGAAGCACCCATAGAACCATAGAAAAGTTACAGCACAGAAGGAGGCCATTCGGCCCATCTTGTCCATGCCAGCCCGAGGACACCCAGGTGCCCTTTCTAATCCCACCTTCCTGCACCCGGCCCATAGCCCTGCAGCTTACAGCACTTGAGGTGCAGATCCAGGTACTTTTTAAAAGAGTTTAGAGTTTCTGCCTCTACCACCAATTTGGGCAGCGAATTCCAGACAGCCACTACTCTCTGCGTAAAAAAGTTCTTCCTCATGTCCCCCCTACACCTTCTGCCACTGATCTTGAATCTATGACCCATCACTCTTCGGCAAAGTAATGGCCTTGGATCATTTACATCCTCCTGCGAGAGCCTCGGTTCAATGTCTCACCCAAAAGACGGCACCTTTGGCAGTGCAGCATACCCTCAGTAGACTTCCAGCCTAGATTTTGTGCTCAGAACCCTTGACCTCCTGAAATAAAAACGGAAAGTACTATTTCACTGCAAAACAGGCCTGGGGAACATCGGTGGATGGAGAGAGCAACAGAGTTAATGATTCAAATTGAAAATGACTCTTCTTTGGAACCTTCATGACCTTCAGACCCAGAAGCAAGGGACTGACTAAATGAGCAGAGCTGCCAATCCCTCAGCTACATGGAGTCAGTGCCGATGTAGATGGCAGACTGAAACACAGAGGGCTCTATTACCGAGACTTTCCACCTGTCATGCGGGGTGACAAATACTTCCATTTATTTATTTGCAGTCAAGCTGAGACAGGCACTTAGACTGAGACTGTCTAGAGTTGCACAAGGCAGACAAAGCCCACGCTTACATCTGGTTTCCGTAGTTTGTTTTGCTCGGAGCAGGCCGCAGGCTGAAGCCAGAGGCCTGAGGGGCTCCATTCCACATCAAGCATGGACTGACCACGAGACTGTCCCACTCTTACCGCCTGCCTTTGGCGTGTGGTAGGAGGATTTGCAGGTTGACCATCAGCCTGTGTGGAGGGAGAAAAACGGGGCTAACGTTTCCAATCCGAGTGACTCTTCTTAAGAATTAACGGGCAGCCAGAGTGAAACGCGCGCTGAGAAATGCTCAGCGCTGCCGGGGTGGGGGTGGGGGTGGGAAGAGGGCGGGCGCTGACCTAACCGAGGGTGGGGGTGAGCTCTTCCAATGAGCCCCCTGAAGGCAGACGTCTGCCCCAGGGAACTGCGAACCTCCACAGAATAAAGGAAACGTCAAAAACGCTGCAAAATAAGCCCATGCAGCACAATCAAGCGCCTGAAAGCATACTTCACAAGAAAAAAAAAAACGATCCCCGGATATGTCTTTTTATTTTATTTCCCCACGGAGATTTCATCCCGCCCGGGATCGAGGTTTGAGCAAAAATGGGAATACCGCCTGGGCGATCGGCCCGTCCGCCAACTGTCAATGTGGAGGGGCCACACGTTAAATCACTGTTAATTGCATCGTTAATGGGCTTAATTGTCAGCGGACACACTCACCACTGCCTCGCGCACCCGCCAAGTGAAATATCGCATGAGTGCGTGATGACGTCGGGACGCTCGTCCAGCGTGATCTCGCGCTATTTCACGTCCGTTCGGGTCGGGCGCCCAACCTGCGTGACATAAGATTCTGGCCAATGGCCAGAAACCAACAGCCTGGTTCCCAGCTCAAACTCTTTTCCACCCACCTGACCAGTTGTGTCTGAATTCCAGATGTCCCTTCAGGTTACGAAGCTGGGTGTGCTCATACATGATCGTGGTTCCTCCATAATCTGGGAAAAGGGTCACTGACCTGGAATATTAACTCTCTCTCTCTCTCTCTCTCCACAGAGGCTACCAGGACTGCTGAGTTTTTCCAGCACTTTCTGGATTTAATTCAGATTTCCAGCATCCGCTGGATGATAATCGACCCGCCGTGTTTCGAACCCACCTCCCATGGTCACTGAGATGCAGGAAAGGGAGACGCGCAGTGACAAAACATCTTTAATTTTGAAAAGGGAACGTCCCAAGCGGCGTCACAAGGGGATAATCAGACACAATAATTGGAGACAATGAAGGTGTTTGGACAGGTGACCAAACGAAGAGTTGGATTTTGAGATGCGTCACAAAGGAAGAGGGAAGAGGAAATCCTGAAGGATCAGCCAATGGGGAGGAGAGGAGTGTCCAAGAGGAAAGAGTGGGAGCAGAGTTGCTCGAGTGGGTGACAGGATACAATGGGATGAGGTTACAGGGTCATATAATCTCACAGCACGGAAGGAGGCCATTTGGCCCATCACTCCTCGACTAGTTCTTTGAAAGAACTATCCAATTTAGTCCCAATTTTGGGTTTTAGGCAAATAGAAACTCACGGGGCGGAATTTTCCAGCCCCTCCCTCAGCAGCATTTTCCGGTCCCGCCAAAGTCAATGGACTTTTGGACAGCTGACCGCATTTTACAGCCGCGCCCCCCCTCCTCCTCCCCTGCTGCAACAGGACCATCGAATTCCACCCCCCTTTTTTCAGGAGATGCTGTCGAACAGGATTTTGAGGCATTAGATTTTGACAGTGAGCAGATTTTCAGCTCCCACCAGCTAACGTTCCATCGTTGACAGTGATACTGGTGGAAACCACTTCAAGGCTCTGACCCTGGAGAACACCGCACCCTGGACATACTGTGATGTGGGAGCAATCTTGTCAAAATCAGACTTTGATCAACCATGAAAAGAGCAGAAATTTGGATGGAAGGCAAAAGCAATTGCCAGGCGCTGCACTGATGCATCATGCAATGACAACAACATTTCCTTGTTTGGTTTGTCTGCTTACACCATACAGATTGTAAAACAGCATGCAGTACAATAGGCTGAGGTACTGCAAAAGCCCATTGAACAACTAAGCTCATTGGCAAAACTACCAGATAGACAAGAACTCAGCGTCAATTCTCAGACTCCAGTTCAGTAATAAGAGGTACGTCACTGTCAAAGGGGAAATTCTGAGGGAGTGCTGCACTGTCAGAGGGACAGTACTGAGGGCGCGCTGCACTGTCAGAGGGTCAGTACTGAGGGTGCGCTGCACTGTCAGAGGGTCAGTACTGAGGGTGCGCTGCACTGTCAGAGGGTCAGTATTGAGGAAGTGTTGCACTGTCAGAGGGTCAGTACTGAGTGCGTGCTGCACTGCCAGAGGGTCAGTACTGAGGGAGAGCTGCACTGTCAGAGGGTCAGTACTGAGGGGGTGCTGCACTATTGGAGGGTCAGTACTGAGGGGGTGCTGCACTGTCAGAAGGTCAGTACTGAGGGAGTGCTGCACTGTCAGAGGGTCAGTACTGAGGGAGTGCTGTACTGTCAGAGGGTCAGTACTGAGGGAGTGCCGCACTGTCAGAGGGTCAGTACTGAGGGAGTGTTGCACTGTGGAAGGGTTAGTACTGAGGGAGTGTTGCACTGTCAGAGGGTCAGTACTGAGGGAGTGTTGCACTGTGGGAGGGTTAGTACTGAGGGAGTGCTGCACTGTCAGAGGGTCAGTACTGAGGGAGTGTTGCACTGTGGGAGGTTTAGTACTGAGGGAGTGCTGCACTATCGGAGGGTCAGTACTGAGGGGGTGCTGCACTGTCAGAGGGTCAGTACTGAGGGAGTGCTGCACTGTGGGAGGGTTAGTACTGAGGGAGTGCTGCACTATCGGAGGGTCAGTACTGAGGGGGTGCTGCACTGTCAGAGGGTCAGTACTGAGGGAGTGTTGCACTGTGGGAGGGTTAGTACTGAGGGAGTGCTGCACTATCGGAGGGTCAGTACTGAGGGGGTGCTGCACTGCCAGAGGGTCAGTACTGAGGGAGTGCTGCACTGTCAGTCAGTCAGTTAAACCAGTTGCAAGAGGAGGAGACAAATAGAGCTCTCCCCCCACCCCCCCCCACCACTCTCACCACCATTCCACTTTGAAGGCTCTATCAGGAGGTAAAATCCACCCTCCCAAAGCTGAGAAGTGCATTTTTGATTCCTTCATAAATCACAATCAGTTCAGTTCAAACTCAGCTCATCCCAGACACGATGGCAATGGCTGCCTTGGCTAAATGGAGACCAGATTTCCCAAGTTTCTCAAAGCCTGCACTGTTCCTCGTACTTGCCCAAGCGAGGCAGAGTATTTCCACCTTAAACAGCAGTTGTTTATTGTTCATTTGAAACTATCTTTGACATAAATGAAGCACAGAGTGCAGCTGTCAGATTCCCCAGGGCGGCAATATCTAAACAACATCTGCACTATGGAGATGTTATTCATCAAACACCAGCCTACTTATACTGCTTCTTAAGTGATGTTTGTGACCTGGAGCCAAATAAAGGTTTTACATTCCATCTCGAAGCTACTGAAACCTCTGCCAGTTCTACAAACATCAAAGAGCAATCATATTGTGTCGGCAAAGCAATGTCAGGGAGTGTTTTCACTGAACTCATCCTCAACTGAGATAGGAGGGGAGGGCGAGAAAATGTCAAAGGTTGTCGGTAAGCGGGTGAGAATCGGTGAGTCGGCAGTTTATCAATTCAGTGCATCCAATATAGTGAAGGACAAGGGGGGAAGTCTATCTGTTGGGTGAGACATTAACCCAAAACCCCTGCCTGCTCTCTTGGGTGGGCAGGAAAGATCCCACATCATTCTTTTCTGAAGAAGATTTCTTCACTGTGTCCCGACCAATATTTATGTCTTAACCAACATCACGAGAACAGGTCACCTGGTCATTATCACATTACTGTTTGTAGAATCTTGCTGTGCTCATATCCGTTGCTGTGATTGGCCGCAATACGTCTTTGAAATAGCGTCACAGGATCTTTTACCTCAGCATGAGAGGGCAGACAGGGCCTTGGTCTAATGTCTCGTCCAGGAGATGGCGCTTCTGACAGTGCAGCAGTCCCTCAGCACCGCGGGGCCAGCCTTCAGCCTTGTGCTTAGGTCCTGGACTGGGGCTGGAACCCCACAACCTTGTGACTCAGAGAGAAGATCAGAGATCTGCTCCAACTGCAGCACATACTTTGCATGGGTGGATCTGCTGAGGCTCTTAGTGATGAACAGATGAGGATCATCTGGAGAAGAGAAGGCTCAGAGGAGATTTGATCGCGGTATTCAAAATCATGAGGGATCCAGACAGAGTAGATTGGGAGAAACTGTTCCCACTCGTGAAAGGATCGAGAACGAGAGGGCACTGACTTAAGGTAGTGAGTAAAAGAAGCAAAGCGATATGGGGAGAAACTTTTTTTGAGCAGCAAGTGATTGGGGTCTGGAATGAACTACCTGAGAGTCTGGTGGAGGCAGGTTCAATTGAGGCATTCGAAAGGGAATTAGGCTGTTATTTGAGAAGGAAGAAAAAGGAAGCTGGCTTACCTGGAGAAGGCAGGAGAGTGGGACGAGGTGAGATGTTCATTCAGAGAGCAGGTGCAGATACAATGGGCCAAATGGCCTCCTTCTGTGCAGTAACAATTCTGTGACTCTGTGGTGTCCATTGTGGAGCGGCCAAGTTGAGCAATCCAGCAAGTCCCAAAACTAATATTATTTCATGTTTGTATTTCCATGTGTGGTTTGCTCATTAACTCTGCTTAATGTTTCTGATTGTTTCAGTCAGCAAATCTACTGTTTCTATTGAATTAATCTCATGATCCCTCTGAAATTCCCATTTAGTGCACCAGATTGTACAGCAGATACCTTTACTTTGTTATGGCACAGCCAATGGTAAATGCTGAATCGTTCAAATCCCAGAGGGAGACCTGAAACAACTTGTTTTGCAATTTGTATAAATTTCAAGATGCCTTCAGTAGTCAAAAGACCACCAAGCCTTATAGGTTTTTACAAAACTAGATTGAACATTTAACAAGAAAAATGATTTTTAAGCACATACATATGTCTACAAATTATTACCACAATAACTTCTAAATCCCCTACTAAATCTGACTCCCAGTTACACTTTCATTAAGGCAACAGTGAGACACACAGATTTTACAAGAGCCAGGCAGGGTGACACACAATACCCTGAACCAGTCAAATTCAAAGTGATAAAAGCAAAAAACTGCGGATGCTGGAAATCCAAAACAAAAATAAAAATGCCTGGAAAAACTCAGCAGGTCTGGCAGCATCTGTGGAGACGAACACAATTAACGTTTCGAGTCCATATGACTCTTCAACAGAACTAAGTAAAAATAAAAGAGATTCTCTTCTATTTTTCCTTGGTTCTGTTGAAGACTCATGCGGACTCGAAACGTTAACTGTGTTCCTCTCTGCAGATGCTGTCAGACCTGCTGAGTTTTTCCAAATTCAAAGTGAGTTTTCTTAACTTCAATTCTTTGAAAACAGCATCTTGAGGTGTAGATGCTGAAGGCTTTTCACACTTGTTGGGTCTTAAAAATGCCTAACCTAACACACAGCCTTCACTCCTCTATACATATTTTCCACTTTGAATGCAAATTCCCATTGTTTCAGTATGCCTTTGGACTTTTCCTTCATGATCTTAGAAATTTAGCATAGTACCCATTTTACCAATAATCTTTGGGAAAAATAAACACACTGTTCCTGAACTTCACCTGGCTAGGTGACACATTTCACTCCTGCTTTTGAAAACAATCTAGTGTGGCTTATTTAAAATGCAAATGTTTCCTTTACCTCTATGTTTACCCACTAAATATTTCAACCCTGGCTTCTCTTCTAGAACATCAAAGCACACACGCACGTACGCGCACACACACACACGCATGCATGCACACACGCACACATGCACGCATGCGCACACACACAGACACACACGCACACGCACACACACACGCACATGCACACACACACACACACACATGCACACACACGCACACGCATGCACACACACACGCACACGCACGCACGCACACACGTACACGCACGCACATGTACACATGCACGCACACACACACACACGCACATGCTTGCACGTACATGCACGCGCGCACACACACGCACACACACGCACGCACATGCACGCACGCATGCGCACGCATGCACACACGCACATGCACACACACACGCATGCACACACGCACACACACGCGCACGCACGCACACGCGCACACACGCACACAGACACACCACTATTTTATAACATTATGAGAATTATTATATCATCCTGACAACTTATGAGTTTGGTCGAATGGTTCCCCAAGAAAGAAAGGTATTGTGACTGGCGTAAAATGGCACACACAACTCCAGTTAAAGCAGCCAAGGAAGGAGAGGCGATATATGAGTTGGAGACATCATCCTTCATTGCCTGTTCTGTGGGAAACTATCAGTTCTTTTCCAAGCACAACATGAAGAGTTGCAGGATGGGCGTTCTGTCAAAAAGCTAATTATGCCGCCATCGCATCTTAATTTTAAAAGAAAATCCATGTCTCTCGCATAGATTGAAAAAATATGATGTGTGCTGCGGGTGGTCATATATCATTTTCTACCACTGCCCCGTCATTTCAGACAGTTTTTTTTCAGGAATCACACACACAGACACACACACACATGTAGACACACACAGAGACACACAGACAGACACACAGACACACACACACATGCAGACACACACAGACACACATACACAGGCACACTCAATACACACACGCACATACAGATGCAAACATATGCACACAGAATCAACACACACGCACACATATATACACACACACACAGACACACACTCATGTATGCATACACATACATATACACACACACATGTATATACACATGCGCACACACTTACAGGTTTTCACACATAGGTGTACATGCACATACACACACAATCCAATCCACACACAGACAGACACAACACACACACTTGTGCTCACTCACCCAGCCACACAAACACAGACACAAATAGATGCATGCAAACTTAAGTATTACATATTATATACACAAAAACACACACACATGCAAGTATACAGGCAACAGGCAAGTATACACACATACACTGATGTACAAGTTTCTATATATATATATATATATATATATACATATATACAAATGCAATAATTTAAGATCCAGTGCAAAATTTTACAACTTGCAATGTTTTGAATGCATGCATTTATATATTTGATCCTTTGCTGGTTAGTTGTTGCTTGGTAGACCCATATTTGGTGTACTTGAGATGATGTACCAGCGCAGAAAATAAAAAAGATCCAAATTAGCATGTTTTAGCAATTTAATGGCAAATCTGTGAAGCCTTATCTGTGTCTTTTGATAAATAATGACAAATACCCTGAGCGCACTTGCTCATGTGATTCTTTGTGTTGAGGTCTGTATCATCGATTTCAATGAAAGCACAACTTGAATGTTAATAACATCTGACAGAAATAGCCTCGAGTGTTTCACCCAGAATCCACTACGTTATGACTACCGTGTGGAGACTGATGTAGTATCAGAGCCTGGCATATACAGGGTTAATTTGGGACTGAGTACGGTCCCGCCCACACAATGATGTAAGAAGACACATGACCCAGTCCTCAGAATGGTGTTGAGCTGAGATGTGTCAACTGAGACATGGAGGTAGCTCCTTGCCTGTACCCTTCACTGTAACATAGTAGTTCATCAAGCTCATTGAGACCTGCTGTTAACATACAGAAGACTTCTTTAACAGGCACGTTCTGTAACCAACACCATCCCAACAACACACAGCGGACATTTTGTACAGAGGAGGATCCCATCAACAGCTGTGGCCCTCACACTATCTTTGATGCTTCAGGGAGGAACGTTGTCTCGGATTTAAGGGTAACTTCATATTCTTCTTCAAACAGTGCCGCCATTTACATCCATCAAGACAGGCCTCCATCAGCCTCTGCTCTTCCTGCTGACCTACTTTGGCTCCCGATCCTCGCTTTTAAAATTCCTGTCTTTGTTTTCAAATCCCGCCCCCCCACTTCCCCTTCCTGTCTCTGTAACCTGTTCCAGCCCCATAACCCTCTCATATCTCTGCACTCCTACAATTCCGACCTCTTACAGACCCCTGATTTTCATTGCTCCACAGGAAGTGTGCCCTTGCCCATCCAAACCATGTCAAATGATCCCCATTATCTCTTGCTCAAGCCCTTGGGCCTATCCATGTTTAACCTTTGACTGATCAGTTTCTGCCTCTGCATTGACAAACACATACAAGGCTTTTGTTTTATTCTTTCATGGGATGTGACATCGCTGGAAAGGCCGGCATTTGACGCCCACCCTAAATGCCCTTGGACTGAGTGACTGGCTGGTCCATTTCAGAGGGCCGTTAAGAGACAACCACATCACTGTGGGTCTGGAACCATGTGTAGGCCAGACCGGGTAAGGACGGCAGATTTCCTTCCCTAAAGGGATGTCAGTGAACCAGATGGATTCTTACGACAATCGACAATGCTTTCAATTCCAGATTTGTGAAGTGAATTTAAATTCCACCAGCTGCCGTGGTGGGATTCGAACCCACGTCCCCAGAGAATTAGCCTGTGTCTCTGGATTACTAGTCCGGTGACATTGCCACTATGTAACTGTCTACCCCATAATGATTGTGCAATATAATAATAGTGTATGTGACTGAAGAGAGCGTGAAGCTAGTGTTGGAAGAATGGTCAAAATGAATCACTGTATCATCACCAGAAACAAATGTGACGAGAGACCTTTTTTCCCGATCGTTCGATTCCAGAGATGCTCCGAATTGCAGTTGAAATGGACAATCCCAAAGACCTAGAGGCGATCGGCTTTTCGAATAGCAAAAAGTCCTTATCAGTGGAATTGTTTGGTCAAAACCCCTGGAAAACCAACATGCCCTTTCACCTTTCGTCCACTCTAAAGTCACCAACCCCCTAAGCGAGTGCACCCCTACCCGGCATTGAACTTCAGCAAGACAGGACTCCAGCCATTCATGCCAGGTTTGTGATTATTTATTTATAGAGCGATACCCTTCCTTTGTGGACAGATCCTTGGCTCACTGACACACCCTCTCCCCCCTCTATCCCTTCGCCCCCCACCTCCCAAAGCCTGAATTTTGCAGTGGGCACAGAAAAAGGGTTGCTTCCTAAAATAGTTTTTACACAGTCCTTGCATTGCATTGTTTTTGGTATGAGGAACATTGGAACTGGAATTGTCCATCAATTCAGCTCTGCCTATCCAGTGAAAAACAGCCCCAGGAAAGAAAAGAAAGGCTTGCATTTAGATAGAGCCTGTCACAACCACCAGACAGCTCAAATCACTTTGCAGCCAATGGAGTGCTTTTGAGTGTAGTCACTGTTGTAGGAAAAAATGGCAGCCAATTTGTGCACAGCAAGACCCACTTTTCAGTAATGTGATGATGATCAGATAATGATCATTGGATCAATATTGGCCAGGAACTGGGGCAAACTCCCTTGCTCCTCTTCAAAAAAGCATCCACCTGCAGGGGCAGACAGGGCCTTGGTTTACAATCCTATCTGAAAGACAGCAACGTCAACAGTGCAGCACTCCCTCGGTATTACACCGGAGAGTCAGCCTGGGGAGACACTTGTTTACAGATAGGACATGCTAAAGTATGACGTAGATGTTGATGTGTCACTGGCATCAGTCAGTCATGTGTCAGACTCTGTCCCGAGAGAGAGGAAGAGGCTGGAACACCATGCTCAGGAGCAACATGCCTACTCTGTAACGTGGTCAGGCTAAGTACTAATAAACAAGTAAGTACCAGAGTATGACTCCAGTCTGTCAAGGAACATAGTACCACTCCTAGCGTCACACAGAATCACAGAATCACAGTGCAGAAGAGGCCCTTCGGCCCATTGAGTCTACACCGAGACGTGAGAAACACCTGACCTACCTAGCTAGTCCTCAGATAAGAAGGACCATCTCAGAACACTTCTAACCTCTAAAACCTCTAACTTAGAGCCATGGATGCCAAGCACTGAGCACACATACCCAATCAATGGCCCTTCTTTTGAGAAGGAGGAACCATCGCTGCCGTGTCCTCCTGTAAATTAACAAGGGTGGAGGGGGAGGGCGGGGAAAGTGTGCAAAAAGTCGGTCAATATTGGATGGTTTGCAGATCAATACTCGAACCGGCCGAACTCATTCAAGTGCCTTGAATGGAAGAAGTAGGTCTGGAGGGTGGATGGAATGGCTGGTGCTGTACCTTTGAAGGGAACATTGAAGTTTGTTTTCTTTTTTTTTGAAAGACCACAAACTAAATGTCTTTTATATTCGGTTTGTTAAAAAAAAACTCTCATTGCTTCATTAGTTGTGCAGAGCTGGGGAGAGCAGTAAGATGCTTGGGGTCTTTTTCAAATTCCACCGGAACTCGGTGTCGATTAGAAATCAGAATTCATTAGTCTGGTGCCCAAACTCTTCCTTTCCCAGTAGTCTTATGGTTTGTAATAAACTGGCTCACCATCTGCTGACATGAGCTGTGTCACATTGTGATGGGCACTCAACCCGCTCATGTTTCAGTTTCCATGAAATTTCCTCTCCGTGTCCATCCTGTACATCAGACAAGGGGTGAGCAAGCGCAAACAGGCATTTGTGCTCTGTATACAAGATCAGAACACAAAATGCTGGAAATACTCAGCAGGCCAGGCCAGCATCTGCAGATTGAGAGAAACAAGGTAACATTTCCAGGACAATTGCCAGTTCTGATGGAAGGTCATCAACTTCTCTCTCTCTGCAGATGCTGCCTGACCTGCTGAGCACTTGCAGCATCTTCTGTTTTTATTTCAGATTCCCAGCACCTGCAGTGTTTTGCTTTTGTATATTCCTCTCTCCAGCCCTCCAACCAGCCGAGGCCTCTGCACTCCTCTAATTCTGGCTTCTCGCAGTGCATCCCTGATTTTAACTGCCCTGAAATTCTGTCCCTAAACCCGACTGCCTCTCCATCCCTCTTTCTCCCTTTAAGATGCCCCTCAAAGATGCTCCAAGGTTTTGGTCACCTGTCCCGATAGTTCTTTTCAGTGTCGAATTTCCTTTGAAGATCATTCCTGCGAATGATCCTTGGGATGTTTTACTCCGTTAAATGTGCTATATAAATGCAAGGTGCGGCCGTTGTTTGTAAGGAAAATTGCGCTCAGACAGCGGCATTGGATAATCTCAGTTATCACCTCATTGTACAAGTGGTCTGTTGGGCGTCAGTCAACAGAAACAGGCTTCTGTTGAACCATTTTCAAATGGGCCCATCAGGGTTTGATAGTGTAAGAGGAGACCAATATCACAAGTCAAAATATCAGATAGTCTCTAATAAATCCAATGGGGGATTCAGGAGAAGCTTTTTTACCCAGAGAGTGGTGAGAATGTGGAACTCACTCCCACAGCGAACGGTTGCGATGAATAGGATTGGCCTGGAGTCTCCAGGAATTGAAGATCAATCTCTAGGACACTGCTGTGTGCAGCCCTGGGGGAAAATCGTCAGGACATTAAAAAAAGATTGCTTTTTGTACTTTTCTTTGAACATTTCTCTCTACCAGATATAAAAAATATTGCATATGTGAGAAAGAAGGCTATTTGGCTGACAGTCAAGCATCATCCAGTTGGAAAATGAATCTGTTTGCTTTCCAGTTGGCGTAGTAAGAGAGTTCACCACAAGGATCGATGTGTTGGTGGGCTAATGGCTGGAGTGTGGGGGAAGATCATGTGGTGAAAGTGATGAAACTTCCAGGAATCAATGTGATCACAGTTGGCCTAACTTAAAGGGAAGCTGGATATGCACAGGGGGGGAGAAAGGAACAGAGGAATATGTTGATGGGGAAAGATGAAGAGGGGGTGGGAGGAGGCTTATCGAGAACATAAACACTGGCATGGCGCAGGTGGGCCAAGTTATTTAATGGAGATATTCAGTTTCCCTGGTTCTTTACCTACAAGCCCCACATTTCCAGTCTCTGGTCACAACATATGGTGATTTCATCACACATGATGATCAGTACAATTCCCCAGCCCAACATATATGAAATTGTCATACACCTGACACGACAGCTGCCACACAACTTGTATGTCATTTAACAGATCCCAGGTATTAATGCAGATGTCACATCCAGATGTTACAGACCTGTTGTCACACTCCAAATACACTTGTAAGATGTCCGACTCCAGATGAGTCATGGTGTGGCAGCCGTCAGATTTCCCGGATTTCAAAATGAAAAATTATCAGTGAATGAAAAGAGAGTCAACCAGTCATTACCCTGGAGCCTGGAATTTGCAGGAAATCTGATCATTTGTCACAACTTCAGTAGTTGGATTCTCCTGTTGAGGACACGTGTGTTAACAGGAAAGACCAAGCTATCAGTAAAATGTTACAACTCTTTTTCCAGGCTCCAAAGTATCACCAGAGAATGTCCACTTGTCTTCCAAATATAGCCTCATCAGGAAGCTTTACAAGATTAGGATGATGTCTTTCAACTTGAACCTTCGAGGTGGACATTACCATTTCCTTCCCTTCGTGGACAGTGTCTTTGCATAGAGTGAGCACCCAAGTCCCTTTACCTTCTGCATGTTGCTAATGGGCATTCCTTCATGTGTTCCCATTCATACCATTGTACGATATGCTTCTATATTTCAACCCATTTACAAATTATGTATAATGCGGGTGTTGGGATCCTTTCAGTCACCATCAGGACAAGTGGCCCAAGCTGGGAAAAGCTGCTGAAAGTAAGTGATTGCTCGGCTGCAACACTTATGTCTGTATGTGACACAATTCATAGAAATCATAGAATGGTTACAACACAGAAGTAGGCCATTCAGCCCATCAGGACTTTGCTGGCTCTGCAAAAGCAACTGACTGAGTCCCACTCCCCTGCCTTTTCCTCAAAGACCTGTTGAGTGGCCACTTTACAGCCTTCTGGACTCAACACTGAGTTCAGCAATTTTCGATCATAACCTCTGCCCCATTTTGTTTGATTTTTTTTTTGCTGTTTAAGCTTTTCCTCTTCTTTCTTACTCCATTTATATTCCATTCGGGTGGCTGCCATCCTGCCATTCGCACCTCATCTAGGCACATCTTTTGCTTCTTTTCTTCTCCGGTTACCACTCCCTTTTGATTTTGTACCGTGAAACCTTTTGTCATTTAATCCATCCTGCCTTTCACCCCATCACAGACTTTCCCTTTTGCTCTTCCCCCTTCCACTCGCTCAAAGCCTATTACGCTTCTCATGTTTTTCAGTTCTGATGGAAGGTCACAGACCCGAAAGGTGAACTCTGTTTCTCTCCCATGGAGATGCTTACAGATCTGCTGAGCGTTTCCAACTTTTTGGTTTTATTCCAGATTTCCAACATCTGCAGTATTATGCTTTTGTATTAAGTTAGTAACTGCTCTTTTTAAATTCAATCCCACATGACCATAATTCAAAACAGAGCACGACCTGTTTGCAGTTTGAATCCTGGGCCTAAAATGCACAAGTTTCATGGTTGGAATGTGGCGAGATGGCCAACTTAAATCTAAGCAAACTTGTGTGGTTAATTCAACTCTCTCCTCCATCCCCACCCCCTTTCCGATCCCCCCCCTTTTTTTTCCAATAATTTATATAGATTTTTCTTTTCCCACCCTATTTCCATTACTTTTAAATGTATTTCCATCCATTGTTTTATCTCTACCTTTTAGCTTTTTTTGATCCCTTCCCCCCACCCCCACCCCCACTAGGGCTATCTGTCCCTTGCTCGTCCTGCTTTCTACCCTTAATTAGCACATTCCTTAGATAATATCACCACCTTCAACACCTCTTTGTCCTTTTGTCTGTGACATCTTTTGGTTATCTCCACCTATCACTGGCCCTCTATCCAGCTCTACCTGTCCCACCCACCCCCCTTAAACCAGCTTATATTTCACCTCTCTTCTATTTTTACTTAGTTCTGTTGAAGGGTCATTTGGACTCGAAACGTTAACTGTGTTCCTCTCCGCAGATGCTGCCAGACCTGCTGAGTTTTTCCAGGTATTTTTGTTTTTGTTTTGGATTTCCAGCATCCGCAGTTTTTTGCTTTTATCTTAGTGGTTAGTTCAATTTGTCTTTGGGTAAATGTCCCTTTTGAAGTTTGACTGGAGGGTTTTTTGAAATCTGCTTGTCAGCCATGGCCCCCAGTGATGAGTATTCTTGCCTCTATGTCAGAAGGTCATGGGTTCAAGCCCCACTCCACAGATTTGAGTGCACACTCAAGGGAAACTCCGAGTGCTGTACTGAGGACTGTACTGTCGGGGGTGTTAATGTCTTATCAATTACATTGTTAAGGATTGTTAATGTTAATTGCACTGTTGAGGGTAAGAGAAACAGGTGACGAGTATTAATTGTCTTTGAGCACATATAAATAGGTGACAGCTGGGACACTGGTTTGTGTGGGAGGAGAGCTGTAAGATTCAACAAGTCAATAAACTCTCTCAATGAAGAATTGCTTTTGGCTTCACCAGTCAACTTGGATCCTATGAACAGAAGGTGCCATCTTTCAGCTGACATTAAACTGAGGGCCCCATCTGCTCTCTCCGGTGAGTATAAAAGATGGCACTATGTTGAAGAAAGAGGAATTCTCCCTGGTGTTGTGGTCAATAATTATCTGTCAGCAAACCTTATCCATTAACAAAATAGATTGTCTGGTCATTATCCCATTGCTGTTTGTGGGATCTTGCTATACACAAATTGCCTGTTGTTTTTTTTTTCTATATTACAACAGTGCCTTAAACCCCAGGGTACACCATCAGTCAGGAAGAGTTTTGGGATGCCCTGCAGTGGTGAAAGATTCTGTATAAATCCAAAGTCTTTCTTTATTTTTGCTGCATGTTGTTGACAGATGATTTTTCAGCAACTTTGCCTGTGTTGAATAACCATCTATTTATCTCAAAAAAAAATTCCTTTAAAACTGGGGACTGCTGGAAAATCGCCAGAGGGAAGACAGATTGAAATTTCAGAGAAGCAACCAGTCAGTACCTGTCAGTTTGATATTCCTGGGAAAAGTAGAAACGCTGTATATTTAGATGGAGTTTTTTTTTTTGCTTATTAATGATTTGTTTCGTTCTCACAGCACAGATCATATTATTATGCTGTCCGCCCGAGGGGATGGAGCAGGCTTCAGCCTCATAGACACCAACATTTCAGAGTTAAGTGCATGGGCAATCTTGACTGGGACGTGCAGAACCTCCTGGCTGATGAACAGCAACGATTTCCCCAGCCTCTCTCGGACAAAAGGAGAAGAATGTGGGGTGGGGAAAAGACTGCAGCTCAAGGTCCCTGCCGCCTCAGGGCAGTGCTATACTCAACCACGATGAACGCTGTGGAGGAATAGTCCCAGGGCAAATCATCATGCAAGCTCGCACGCTGCCAAACTGTAAATTAATGAAACAAAAGCAAAAATTGCTGGAAAAGCACAGCAGGTCTGACAGCATGTGTGGAGAGAAAGACAGAGTTAACGTTTCAAGTCCGTGTGACTCTTCATCAGAACTATAGAGAAGTAGAAATGTGGTGAAATATATACTGTTTAAGGGGGGGTGGGACAGGTGGAGCTGGATAGAGGGCCAGTGATAGGTGGAGGCAAAGGAGAGATTGTGAAAGATGTCATAAACAAAAGGTCGAAGGGGTGTTGATGGTGATGATACTGGCTAAAGGAGGTGCTAATGGTGACATTAAGAGTAGAAAGCAGGATGAGCAAGTGCCAGATGGCCCTAGTGGGGGTGGGGTGGGGGAGGGGATGGTGTGGGAGAAAAGATCAAAATATGCTAAAAGGCGGGGGATAAAACAATGAATAGAAATAAATTTTTTAAATAATTTAAAAAAAAATGGACAGGGTATCCTGGAGGGAACGGTCCCTATGGAATGCTGATGGTCGGGGGACTGGTGAAGGGAAGATGTGTTTGGTGGTGGCATCATGCTGGAGTGGTGGAAATGGCAGAGGATGATCCTTTGAATGCGGAGGCTGGTGGGGTGATAAGTGAGGACAAGGGGGATCCTATCATGTTTCTGGGAGGGAGAGGAAGTCATGAGGGCAGAGGCGTGGGAGATGGGTCGGACACGGTCGAGGGCCCTGTCAACCACAGTGGATGGGAAAGCTCGATTAAGGAAGAAGGAGGACATGTCAGATGCGCTGTTTTGGAAAGTGGCATCATCAGAATAGAAGCGACGGAGGTGAAGGAACTGAGAGAATGGGATGGAGTCCTTACAGGAAGCGGGGTGTGAGGAGTTGTAGTCGAGGTAGCTGTGGGAGTTGGTGGGCTTGTAATGTAAATTAATGAAGATCTGTAATGAAGCCAAGTGTCTTCAGTGATAAATGGGTCCAAAGAGAGGGTGAAGTATGAAACTAGACATAGATCCTTTTCTTAACAGTTGGTTCATTTACAGAATGCAACATTACATATGTCTTCTTCCATCCTCCTAACGCAGTCTCTCTTTATATGTGCTCCAAGTACTTAATTAAACAATTCTCTTCATCTCTGTATCTGAACATTAACCTTCAGTAGCGAAGGGAAGGAAGAGGACCAACAGGTGACAAGGCCTTTGTTCAAGGTTCGATTCCAACTCCCTACCAACAACAATTTGAGGCAGATCTTCAATCCGTTGCTGCCTTTTAAGGCTAGAGAATTGGGTTGACATCAGCCCGCATTGTTGGCAACACACTATCTCAATTGCCTGGGTGACACCACAATCGTTACAAAAGTTCAACACGTCAATGAGAGAAAAGGGAACAAAACACAGACATCAATACATGGAGTCTTCTCCAATTCTTGAGAGAGGCAACTGCTTTGATCTGAATTCAATGGAGTGTGGCATGTTTCTGAGGTGCTATGCATCAGTCAAGGGCACTGAATTCAAAATATAACTTGTTATTCACCAGCCTGGGTCTCATTTATCCCCATCGTTTTTCACCTTCGTGACTGTATCATTCATCGTGCTCCCTTTATTCACTGTCTCTCTCATTCTACCAGGTGTCAGAGTTTCTTTTTAAATTCCATTAGCTTTCCACCTCCCTCCCAGCCCCCCCCGCTCCTTTCTGAGATTGACTGGTTCAATTGTTCTTTGCATTGTGGATTGCTGAAGAGTTGCAGGAAGCAGTGAAGATTAGCCTGTAAAACAATGCAGGCAAAATCAGACTACATCATTTCATATGACCTGTCGATATTGAAATTTATTGCTGGCACACAACTGGAAATAGTGCAACATGCTGTAGCCAACTTGCCAAACGCCTGTTCATCCCAGACATGCTCTGGAGCCACAATCAAAGCAGTTGGCATGTGAGTTGTGAAAGAAAATCAAATTAGGAAATGTCAGAAAAGCTGAAAATATTAGAAAGTGTGAAGAAAAAGATGCAAAGCCATTTGGGAGAGAGCAGAGCACTGGGATTAGTTTAGGGATTGATACACGGCTATGGGGAGAGAGTGGGGCAGTGGGATTAGTTTGGAATTGATACAGGGCTACGGGGAGAGAGTGGGGCAGTGGGATTAGTTTGGAATTGATACAGGGCTATGGGGAGAGAGTGAGACAGTGGGATTAGTTTGGGGACTGATACAGGGCTATGGGTAGAGATTGGGGCAGTGGGATTAGTTTGGGGTTGATACAGGGCTATGAGGAGAGAGAGTGGGACAGTGGCATTAGTTTGGGATTGATACAGGGCTAAGGGGAGAGAGCGGGGCAATGGATTTGTTTGAAGATTGATGAGGGGCTATGAGGCGGGAGTGCGGGAGTGGATTTAGTTTGGGATTGATACAGGGCGATGGGGAGAGTGGGGCAGCAGGATTAGTTTGGGATTGATACAGGGCTATGGAGAGAGTGGGGCAATGGGATTAGTTTGGAGATTGGTACAGGGATATGGCAGGAGAGCAGAGCAGTGGGATTAGTTTGGAGATTGATATGGGGCTACAGGGAGAGGGAGCAGTGGGATTAGTTTTGGATTGATACAGGGCTATGGGGAGAGTGTGGAACAATGGGATAAACTTGGGATTGATCAGGTTATGGAGAGAGATGAGGGCAGTGGGATTACTTTGGGGATTGATACAGGGCTATGGGGAGATAGTACATCAGTGGGATGGATTTTGAATTACTCCAGCAAAGAGCCAGGACAGACATGATGGACTGATCGACCTCTTCCTCTGCTATGATGAACAGAGCTGCCAGCAGTAAAGAACAAAGGCCTGATAATATTTAAGAATGGTGCTTCACTCATATCTCTTACTCTTTGATTTCCAAAGTACAGTTTCAAAATGATGTTTTAATTCCTCTGTTGTGAAAAGATCAGTTTAGAGCAACACAGCAGGTAGAGCAAAAAGGACATCTATAGCCCAACAAATCAGAATTTTGAGAATTTGAGTTGTACGTTTGAATAAAAGGTAGGTTGACCTTTAAGATAGAAAAGAAGAGCTTGCGTTTTCCGGCACCTTCCATGACCTCAAGGCCAAAGCACTTTGCGACAAATGAAGTATTGTTGAAACGTAGTTATTGTTGTTATGTCAGAAACATGGCAAGCAGTTTACACACAGCAAGCTCCCACAAACAGGAAGGTGATCATGATAAGATAATCTACTTTAGTTATTTTGTTCAAAGGGGTAACTATTGGCCAGGGCACCAGGGAGAACTCTCCAGCCCTTCTTCAAGATGGTGCCATGGGATCTTTTACATGCACCTGAGAGAGTAGATGATATCCAAATCACAACTGATAAATTGGTCATTGTATTTGTTTGACCACAAACAGGCCGCATTAAGAAAATAAAGTGCATCATGGCAATGGTGGGGGAAACTGTAGGGTGTTCTTGGATGAAGGAGTTAACATCAATTCATAGGGTCATCGCTGCCCAGAAGCAATGTGCAGACCAACCAATGCTGTTCTTTATTTCAAAGCAAATGGAGTATAAAAATAGGAAAGTCTTGCTAAAACTATACAAGTCACTAGTTAGACCACACCTAGAATACTGTGAACAGTTTTGGCCCCCTTATCTAAGGAAAGATATACTGGCATTGGAGGCAGTCTAGAGAAGGTTCACTAGGTTGATTTTCTTATGAGGAGGTTGAGTAGGAGTTTACTCATTGGAGTTTAGAAGAATGAGAGGCGACCTTATCGAAACATATAAGATTTTTAGGGGGCTTGACAGGGTAGATGCTGAGAGGTTGTTTCCCCTTGTGGGAGAGTCTAGGACCAGGGAGCATAATCTCAGAATAAGGGGTCACCCATTTAAGACAGAGATGAGGAATTTCTTTTCTCAGAGGGTAGTGAATCTGTGGAATTCTTTACCGCAGAGCGCTGTAGAGGCTGGGTCATTAAGAATTTTCAAGGCTGAGATAGATTTTTAACCAGTTAGGGAAGCGAGGGTTATGGGGAAAAGGCAGGAAAGTGGAGTTGAGGATTATCAGATCAGCCATGATCTCATTGAATGACGGAGCGGACTCGATGGGCCGAATGGCCTACTTCTGCTCCTACGTCTTATGGTCTAAGGATGCCATTCAGCCCGTCATGGCCTGCTTCACCTGTACCCACAGGACTTCTCATCTCACTCTTTGCTCTTGGCTCAAAGGCCGCAACACCGAGAGACCGTTTGTCCAAGCAAAGGAAACAAATGATTTCCCCAGGCAAGCTTCAGTCACAGGAGGAAAGGTATTTTTCTGAAGTAGAGTAATTGAAAAACAATCAGTCTTTCATCTCGGAGTTATAAAATGCAAACATCACATGTTTGACATCACAAGAAGTTAATGATGCCCAACAAATAGCTGCTGGTTTCTCATGTAGATAACATAATGTGATACCTGTCGGAGAGAGGCACTCTGCTTGTGCTGTTGGAGAGATTTTAAACTAACTCGGCAGAGATGTGGCAACCAGGAGATAAAATCAGAGTGGGGTGCACAGAATACTGGGAAAGATGGATAGCACTCGAGTTGGGGGTAGTAAGTTAATGGGAGGGGTCGGAGTAAAGGAGAAAGTAATGGAGTCGGAGTGGGGGAGGGGAGTCAGGTTGGCTCTCCAATGCCTTCACACTGGGGTCTGCAGTATAACAGCGGCGGAGGGGAGCCCGTGTGGGGTTGAGGCTTCCACAATCTTTAAGGATCCAATAGAAGGTGATCTTACACCCCCCACCCCGGGATTTAAAGGTGATGAGGGGATCAGGGGGACCTCGGCGCCTCGACAGGTTTTCGAAGGGCAGCAACGGGATGGCAGCCGAGGTCATTTCTGCAATGGGCAGCCGCAAGATGAGGCATTTTTCCTTCGCGAGGAGCAAGGTCCAGCACAGGGACAGGGCCATTTATCAAGCAGGAGAGGAGTCAGTGGTGTGGGGCTCCAGCCTCCCCTTGTTGCTATTGAGGAATCAATGAAGTGGGGGGGGCTCTGCGAGGGAGGTAGTGGGGTGGAAAGCATTGCAGCAGTAACTGGCGCAGTTGCCTCTTCAGAACAGCAATACCCAAGCCCCATCAGAGTGCTTCTTTCAGGAGGAGGCTCCTCCAGTGAGGAGGTGAAGCTGAGAGGGAGGGAGGTGTGAGAACATGGATCGGGATATGAGCCACCTCAACTCTCCCCGCAGGGACGGCCTGGTGATGGAGGAGTGGTGGAAGGCCACAGGCCGGACTGCGGCAGACACCAGCTCGGAGAAGAAGGAAGAGGGTGGCTGGGGTCCACCCACAGATGTCAGCCAAAGGCTGCACCTCCCCTGGGAGGCCATCATCAATCTTCGTGTCACACTGGCAGAGGAGGTGAACTCCAGTTGCATTCATGCTCACTTGATGTCAGAGGTCACCATGCCCCTAAATTTCTGCACCTCTGGTTCACTCCAGGGGTCCACTGGAGACAACATATGCAGCATCTCCCAATCAGCTGCAATTGCATCAACATGCTGACCAATTCCCTCTGCCGGAAGGACCAGCCAATGCACTTATTAGCAAAATAAGTCAGGACAAGAAAGAGCGACAGAGGATTCTGCCCTGTCACTGGATTCCCCAGGTCCAAGATCTCAGAGACCAACACATGTGGCCATAAAGGCTCCCAAAGGTCGGCCAACAGGCTTCATTCACAGGAAGGGATATCAGTCCATCAACATGCGACTTGTCTGTAACAACTGCCTGCAGCAGATCGAGAGTGTGTGTGTGTGTGTGTGTGAGTATGTGCATGTGTGTGTGAGTATGTGTGCGTGCATGTGAGTGTGTGTGTGCATGTGAGTGTGTGTTAGTGTGCATGTGTGTGTGAGTATGTGTGCATGCATCTGAGTGTGTGTGTACATTTGAGTGTGTGTTAGTGTGCATGTGTGTGTGAGTATATGTGCGTGCATCTGAGTGTGTGTGTGCTGTGTGTGATAATGTTTGTGTGTGTGTCTCTGAGTGAGTGTGTGCGTGTGTGTGCGTGCACGTGTGCATCTGAGCGTGTGAGTGTGTGTGTGTCTGAGTGAGTGTGTGCGTGTGACTGTGCATGTGTGTGTGTGTGTGTGTGTGAGTGTGTGTGTCTGAATGAGCGAGTGTGCATGTGAGTGTGCATGTGAGTGTGTGTCTGAGTGAGTGCGTGTGCGTGTGAGTCTGAGTAAGTGAGTGTGCGTGTGAGTATGCATGTGAGTGTGTGTCTGAGTGAGTGCGTGTGAGTCTGAGTAAGTGAGTGTGCGTGTGAGTATGCATGTGAGTGCGTGTGTGTGTGTGTGAGTCTGAGTGAGTGTGTGTGCGTGTGTGTGCGTGTGTGTGCGTGTGTGTGTGTGTGTGCGTGTGTGAGTCTGAGTGAGTGTGTGTGCGTGTGTGTGCGTGTGTGTGCGTGTGTGTGTGTGTGTGTGCGTGTGTGCATTACACTCATTATCCTGGGAGCAGCTATGATGCTTACGTACTCCAGCACTCCCAGGTGCCACAGCTTTTCACGCCCCTGCTGCCCCCCAACAACTTTTCAAGGTTGGTTACGAGCCAACCATGTTTGGCCACTGAAGAGATGGCTGCTGAACGCCAGTGAGGAATCCTATTGGAAAGGGGCAGAGAAAAGTTACAAGTTGAAGTTGATCTGAGCCACCATCTTTCACAGCATAGGTCTCTTCAAGATGTGCTTCAGATGCCTGGGTCATTACAATGGAGCACCTCAATGTGCCCTCCGCAAGGGTGTTCTGAATATTGGTGGCGTGTTGTGCTTTATATGACCTGGCACTGACAGAGTGGGGAAGTTCAGGCCACTGAGGAATTAGTGGGGTGTGAAGCATCCTCGGACGAGGATGAAGATGAGGAAACTGACGACCAGTCACATCTTCCTGATCAACATGAGGGGCCAGATGGAGGTCACCAAGATGTAGGCAATACGGAAGCAGGGAAGATGCTTACACAGACGCAATTCAGAGGGACCCTTCCCATTGCAACCCCCCAGCCAAATAAAGCTCCACATTTCACCCACACTAATGTCACTCGCCTCTACTCTAAGCTCAGTCACCCTCGCCACCCCTGCCACCTTGTGCTTCTGCAATATATGATGACCACACATGTGGTCACCCCTCACAGCCAGCCCTTGGGGCAAATCAAAATATCCTTGCACTGTGAGAGGGCCACCGATGTTGGATGGAAACGTGTAGACACAAGATAAGACCTTTGACTATAAATCATCAGACACTTGCAGAGAGGCATTAACTATCCAATCGCTCGGGAGGCGCAAGTGCATTTAGTGCATTTTCTTAATTCTTTTACATGCCCTCCAACGAGTTGCTCCCCCTTCTCTGCCCAGCTGTGGTGGAAGCAGCTACTGACCTCACTTCACTGTGGCTTGGGATGACCTTGACGGCCATGCTCTGGCTGCCTGAGGCCTGGAGGGCCCCAACATGTACAGGGGCACAAGCTAATAAGACACAAATAAAAGCCCTGATGAATCACAGAGTTCAGACACACTGCAATGCTTCTCTGAAGACTGTTTACAATTCTAAGTGTAAAGCTCAGGATTACCAAGCAGCCTTACAAAAGCTACTTCCAAACTGCCCGGTAATCTCCTGCTGATGAAAAGCTAAGCCAGGAAATCAAACCACACTCGCAGTGATTGTTTCAACTCACTTACTGCTCAGGAGGAGGTAGCCCTCAAAAGACAACCAGTTAATGTGGTAATTGACATTTCCAAAGGAGAGTCAGAAAGCCGAGGTTTCGCCAATGGGAACCTCACAAGGGACTGACACGGCTTCAGACTCTCCACGAGCCCACCAGACTCTCGAGCCCACTGACCTAGCTGAGGAGTGAAGACTCACAAGGCGAGGCGCAGGTTTAGACTACAAATAAAGGTTGAATTGAGGGCGCATTGTTTTTTTGGAAATAAGAAACCAGTTTGGAGTGGGATTGTGAACCCACAATCTTGAGGTGTGGAGACGGAAGTGCTCCCCACCGAGCCATGGGTTGTAAAGCTCCAATAGCCTGTACATTCGAAGCTCAGCTTCGGATTCTGTTACTTCAGCTTGGGTTATAACGGAGGTTTCATCAGAAACCCTGATGTTAAACATGGAATGAAACAGAAGGAGACCCATCATGCCCTTGCCAGAAACCTCAGTCACATTTCGAGATCAAAGGGGAGAAATCGCTATGTCGGAGATCCCACTAATTTATAAGGGGCTATGTTGAATGGCTTTTCATTACCAGGGCAGCTGCTCCTACCACATCAATAGAACAGGCATTTATATCACCCCTGTAACAGTGTAAAATGTCACAAGATGCCTAAAAGAGTGTTATCAGACACAAATTGACACTGAACCACAAAAGGAGATATCAGAACAGGTGACCAAAACCTTTTTTTATAGTTTTCATAGGATGTGGGCGTCATTTTCAAAGCCAGCAATTTTAATGCCCATCCATAATTGCCCTTGAGAAGGTGGTGGTGAGCTGCCTTCTTGAACCGCTGCAGTTCATGTGGTGTAGGTACACCCACAATGCTGTTAGGGAGGTATTTCCAGGATTTTGTCCCAGCGACAGTGAAGGAATGGCCGATATATTTCCAAGTCAGGATGGTGAGTGGCTTGGATGGGAACGTCCAGGTGGTGGTGTTCCCATCTATCTGCTGTCCTTGTCCTTCTAGGTGATTGGGGTCACGGGTTTGGAAGGTGGTTAATTTAGATGGTTAAGGGGCGCTTTGACCAAAGTTCAAATCTTAAGAGAAATTAGGGATGGGCAGTAAATGCTGCCCTTACCAGAGATGCTCAGATCACAAGAATGAAAGAGAAAAAGGCTTTCAAGATACCAATGGAAATGAGTCTAAGGTGGAGATGTTTCTGGAGATAATTCCAGTGATTAAGACCAGGCAGCTGAAGGCATGGCTACCAATGATGGAGCGAAGGAGATGTGGATGTGCAAGATGCCAGAATTGGAGGAGTGCAGTAGTATTGAAGGGTTGTAGGGCTGGAGGAGGTTTTGGAGATATGGAAGGACAAGGCTGTGAAGGGATTTATCTTAAGGGTTCACATGGAGGTCAGCACACTTAATCCACTAGCTGGCAAGTACAACTCTCCAATCCTTAACAATGATGGATATAAAGTATACCATAAATGTCTGATTTCACCAAGCCACCATTGACCTATGCAAACTGTACTCTCCCCACCTTTGCAGCATTGGTCAAGGATTCTCCGGGTTCACCTCTCCTACTTGGGGATTCTGTTCCATGTGTCAGTCCTTATCTGTCTGAAGAACTTCCTGATATCTGTTCTGAATTGGCCTCAATGAACCAGACTAATTTAAATTGGAATGATATCTCAAATTTATCTTTTCCCTTTCTTTATATCCTCCTCTGAGTCATCGCCCCTCAGCAACTTCCTTTCCAGGCTGAATAAATCCAAGTCTCTCCAGTCTTCACTCATAGATCAGCCTCCCAACACTGGCATCAGATCTTGTGACAATCTCTGCACTACCTCCAGGACAGGACTTAAGCGTCTTCCTTAAGTGTCACAGTGACATGTTTTCGCTGCATCAGTAGAATCATTTTCAAATGCTGCTCCACACACATACAGGAGGCATCAGGGCGAGCAGAGAGAAATAGCAAAATTGGTTGTGTCCCTTTCTAAACACTGTTGAGGCCTCGGTTGGTATATTTCTGGGCACTGTGCCTCAGGAAGGATGGCAAGTTCTAAGGGAGGGTGCGGAGGAGATTGACAAGAACGACCCCAGGGATGAGTGATTTCCGTTAATGTGGAGACTGGAGAAGCTGGGGTTGTTCTCCTTCAGAACAGAGAAGGCTAAGAAGAGAGTTGATCAAAGTGTTGAAAATATAAAGGGTTTTTTGATAGAGTGGATAGGAAGAAATTATTTCCACTGACAAGAAATTCAGTAACCAGGTGAGACAGATGTGAGATAATTGGCAAAAATAAAAATCGGTGGGAGACAATAATTCTTTTAGCACGACAAGTAATTACCTGGAATGCACAGTCTGCCAGGGTGGTGAAAACAGATTGAATAGTCACTTTCAAAAGGGAATTGGCTGAAGAGGAAAATTTGCAGGGCTCTGGGGCGGAGAGGGGTGTGGGAGGGGTGAGAGGAACACGGATTAATTGGACAGCTCTTTCAAAAAGACAGCTCAGGCCAATGGGCTGAACGGCCTCATTCTATTCTTCTTCCATTCTGTGATTCTGATTCCCACCAGCAGCTCTGTACCCCGACATGCACACGCTCTGGCACACAAGCCCTCAAAACATTCCCGTGTCCACACGCGCACTCAACCCTTTCAAACTATTAAAGTGTATCTTCTTTCCTGTGCTCAGATTCTTTTACAATAAATAGAACGAGAGAGTATTTGGTAATCAAATTGAAGTCTCTCCAGAAAGCAATTGTCAGCATTGATCTCCACTGCCCCGATTAGATTCCAGTTTAAATGGAATGCATTATCCTCTTTAAAAAAATAAACACTTGTGCAATTTATATGAAAAGGTATGCCACGCAAATATTAACAAAAGTAATTTTGTTAAGGGCAGGCTTAGCTGAAGGATGGGCTGCAAATAGTTTGAGCTGTTGGATGCATAATTGGAGATACTTATGATTGGGCATTGGTAATTAATCTCTGGCAGAATTAAAGATTTACTGCCAGTGCTGAATAAAGGCTTGCCAATTACCCGCCTAATTATTCCCACATCTCTAAAAGTCATTTTATTCTGGAGTGGTCATTCATTTTGCACATTAAAAAGTTATGCCTCACTCCTGTTTCTCTCATCACACTTTGTGGAACTCCACAAATAACACAGGCAACCCATCACTCAGCTGGATTGTGAGGCTGGCTTTGAAACCAGTGTGAAATTTTAATTAAAAGTTTGCTCTTCAGCCTGTTCAACATTTCCCTGGCACTCTCTAGTCAGCCCCGCCTGGCACAGTGCACAGGGTATAAAGACCGGCTGTGATCCTCAGGATTGGCTTTCCTCTTGGAGTGTTTAGCACCAGGTATAAACATCCAAACACTTGGTCCTGTCCCAAAGCCTGCTGCCTGTGTCCCAACTTGCACCAAGCCACATGAGCTCAGCCTGGTATTCAAATGCCCCCATGCCCTCACCTCTCCCTATCTCTGTAACCTTCTCCAGCTCCCGAGATCTTTGCGTTCCTCCAATTCTGGCCTCTTGCGCACCCCCGATTTTAATCGCTCCGCCATTGGCAGCCACGCCTTCAAAGTGTGGAATTGCTCCCTTGAACCTCTCCAGCTCTCTACCTCTCTCCTCTTTTAAGATGCTCCTTAAAATCTACCTCTTTGACCGAGCCTTTTTTCACCTGTTATTTCCCTGACTTGGCTCAGTGTCAATTTTTTTTTCCTGATTACTGTTATGTGAAGGGCACTTGGATTGTTTAACCGTGTTCAAGACGCTTTACAAATGCACTTTGTTGTTGAGAGCTTGAAGTTTTTGACTAAGGTCCGTCTGTTAGCCCTTTAATTTTAACATACTGGACAGAGGATCACCACACAAGTTCATCGTGCTGTTAATGTGCATCATATTTTCTGCACTTAAATGTGAATCCAAGGATAATCAAAGCAAATTTCTAAATGTCGATTTTCACATCTGCTTGTGAAATACAAGCAAGTTTTTTTTTCAATTTGCCTCCAGAGTAATCACATTTAACAGGATGGGCTCTGGACTCTTCACAGTATTTATTCAACAAAATATTTTGACAGATCAGATATCACATTAAGCCGTGCCGACACACATTGCTAACCTCGACGTGACAGTACTGTACATGAATTGAGAGCAAGATGGAGTGGGAACATGGGTCATTTTCAAAAAGATTAAAGGATAACCATTGGCCCATGCACGGTCTGATCTTGTGTTGGCGGCAGTGTCAGGTCCAACCCCTCCAGCTTGTATTGAGTTTAGAGCTCTTTTGATCAATGGCTGTTGGTTTCTGTTGGAAGATACACAAATACCAACCCAACAGCCTGCAGTTTGGCTCAGAAGGGGCCGTCTTTTGAATCGGGATCCTCCTGCCCTCTCAAGCAAATGTAAAAGATTACAGAGCCTGCTATTTTGAAGAGGAACAGGGGAGATCCCACCAGTGTTCAGGCCTCAACGAACATCACTAACAACCAAGGTTATCCGTCGCTTATCACGTTGCTGCGCTGTGTGCAAATTGGTTGCCACGTTTCCTAAGTTACAATGGTGACCACACTTGAAAAAGTACTTCATTGGCTGCAAAGCACTTCAGGGCGTCCTGTGGATGTGAAAGGCGCTACAGAAATGCAAGCCTTTCTCTCTTTGGTTAGCCTGTCAACATTCAACGTCCAGCATCTTGGTCAGAACGTGATGACTTGGAAGGCTGTTATTTATTCTGACCTCGTAATTCAGCAGGAAGTCACGTCCTCTGGGGTGGGAGAACGGCACAGGAAAGACAAGCAAGCTGCAGATAGAACCCTGGAAGTAGGAATTTACATGGGCTGCAGTAAGGGTGGTGCAGGAGAGAGTGGGGTCCCAAAGGAGTCGGTGTCAGATACAATGGTGGAGGGCTGGTCTCTGGAGACCCACAGGGGTTAGTTTATGTATTGAATGAGGGTCTGAGTAATTCAAAATTATTAGCCTCCCTCCATCCAATACACATTTGTGTCTGACTTTTCGTTAGAGGGGCTGCTGGGGTCTTTACAATCAGAACGCACTGGAAGAAATAGACTTAGCATAAAGGGAAACTGTGTCACAGCAATGTGGAAAAGCAATTAAAATTACAAGCCAGAGGTTGGGTACATGGCGACAACAGGGGAGTAGGGAAAAAGGAGCTTGCGTTTGTCGGACATCACAAAGCACTTCACAATCAATGAACTCCTTCAAGAGTATCATGTACACATTGCAGAGCAGGCAGAAAAGAAGAATCCCAAATGTAAAGGGTATGAAAGGAAAAATTAGACCAGGGACCGGATCACAAAGACAGTGTTTGAAATCCGAAATGGTTAGAGTGCTTATTATCTAGCCTGAGTGAATTTCTTTTTTATTCTTTCATGGGACGTGAGTGTTGCCGGCAAGGCCAGCATTTGTTGCCCGTCCCTAAATGTCCTTGAGAAGGTGGTGGTGAGCCGCTGCAGTACACCTGGTGCAGATGCGCCCACAGTGCTGTTAGGGAGGGAGTTCCAGGGTTTTGACCCAGCGAAGGAACGGCGATATATTTCCAAGTCAGGATGGTGAGTGTCTTGGACGGCATAGTAATTATAGTTTCGACAAATGTAGGACTGTAGCTTTCAGAATAATCCCGTGTTGTAAAATCACATGATCTGTGTAAACCAATGAGTTAGGAGCATGGGGAACCTCTCGAGGAGAGTTCTTCTTTCGTTATAGAGTTTGATGCACACATGCTGCTGCTGCCTTATAAATAAAGTTAAACGTGTCCACCAAGAAAAGTTGCCTGGAAGATCAACTCTATGACAAACTGGCAACAAGGATAAACCCTGAATGATATGCTCAGGGATCGTTTGGTCTGTGGCGTGCAAGAGGATGCTATTCAGCGAAGATTGCTGGCTGAAATGGATCTTGATTTTAAGAAAGTGTTAGAAATGACGCTTGCGATGGAAAGCGCTGTAAGGGATTCAGTGATTCAAGGGGCGCAAAACGGCGCCATTTTCCTCGTTCGGCGGGAACAGTCAGCCGAAAGTAGCGCAAAAATCCAGGACTCCACTGCGAAGCGGAAACAGTCCCCGCTAAGCAAATATTTAGAAGAAACAGCTTAGCAGCAAAGTCAAAAACTAATCTTTATCAATGTGGAAACAATCATACTCCTAACAATTGGCAATTTAAAAAGGTAGAGTGTTATTTTTGTTACAGGAGTGGACACATATTGAAACATTGCAAAGTGAGATTTAAACAGGCCTCCAAACAACAATTGAAGCCCAATGAAGTCTGTAGTGTAGAAGAGCCGGAAAGATGACATTTATTCATTATTCAACATGAAAGTTGGGAAGGCAGAGCCAATTACTGCCATAGTGCAAGGGAATGGTAAACCCTTAAAAGTGGAAGTAGACACGGGTGCTCCTACCACTGTAATAGGAGAACACATTTTCAGATATTTAAATAAAGGTGATCAACGATTAAATTTGGAACAAACATCTGCCAAGTTGAAAACATACACAGGTGAAGAAATCCAGGTAAAAGCTATCACCAGAGTAACAGTTCATTATAGACACCAATCGGCACAGCTACCCGTGATGGTGGAAGAAGGTGAAGGACCAAGCCTTCTAGGTTGTGAATGGTTGAAAGAGATTAAATTAAACTGGTCCGAAATCTTCCAGTTGCGAGCAGTGAGGGGCTGTCAGAGCTGCTAAAAAAACATGATACCGTCTTCAAGGATGAACTGGGAAAAATCAAAGGCCAAGGTTTACATGGACCCAGAAGCAGCTCCTCGTTTCTAGAAAGCAACACCGGTGCCATACGCCCTGAGAGAGAAGGTTCATGCTGAGTTCAATGCCTAGAGAGGTTGGGTGTCATAAAAGCGGTTCAGTTCTCAGAGTGGGCAGCACCCATAGTCCCTGTCCTTAAACCAGACCAGACTGTCTGGATCTGTGGGGACTTTAAACTAACGGTCAACAGAGCAGCCAAACTGGACAGGTACCCTATTCCCAAGATTGAAGACTTCTGTGCCAAACTAGCAGGAGGGACAACATATACAAAGCTTGACATGAGTCACGCATATCTGTAACTGGAACTGGATGATGCCTTCCAACAATTTGTGACCATAAGTACCTACAAAGGGTTATATCAATATACACACCTGCCATTCGGTGTTTCTTCAGCCTGTGCCATTTTTCAGAGGGTGATGGAAAGCTTTCTACAAGGACTACCTCAAGTTGTGGGCTACCTGGACGATGTACTGATAACTGGATTCACAGAAAAGGAACACTTGGTTAATGTAGAGGAAGTCCTGAAACAATTTTTAGAAGCAGGAGTGCGCCTAAAGAAGGAAAAATACACTTTTCAGGCAAATTAAGTCATTCGTTTGGGCCACCGGGTAGATGCCCATGGGTTAAACCCTGTTGAAGAGAAGGTTAAAGCCATCAAAGAGACAACTGTACCTAAGAACATCTCTGAACTTAAATCACTTTTTAGGGAGGGTAAATTATTATGGCCGATTTCTACCAAATTTATCAATGGTTCTCGCCCCTCTACATTCACCGCTAAACTGCTAAAGAAAAACCAGCATTGGGTTTGGGAGTCACCCCAAGAAGAAACCTTCATGAAAACAAAACAGCTCTTGCACTCTTCAAATTTGTTAGCGCATTATGACCCAACAAAGGAACTCCTGCCAACATGTGATGCGTTCCCCTATGGAGTGGGAGTGGTACTATCTCACAAGATGGATGATGGTACAGCGGGGCCGATAGGCTATTTTTCCAGGACACATGCCACAGTTTAAAAAGGATATTCTCAGGTCAAAAAGGAAGGTCTGTTGATTGTTTTTGGTGCAAAACCATGCATGGGCAACATTTCACGATAGTATCAGACCACAAAACACTTGTGGGTCTGTTTAGCAAAGAAAAGACTACCCCTCCAACAGCTTCTGCACAAATACAAAGAAGGACCCTAATCTTAGCGGCATTTGAACACACCTTTGTACGTAGACCAGGGACTCATGTAGCAAAGGCCGATGCCCCAAGTCGCCTTCCTTTGCAAGAGAACAACGACCATATCCCAATTCCTCAAGAGCTCTTATTAGTGATGAATTTCCTGGATTCCTCTGTGTCTGTGTCAGGCAGATAAGAAACTGGGCAAATCACAATCCAGTCCCGTCACGAGTGAGAGACCAAGTGTTACATGGTTGGTCCCAGGAACCAGTCTCTGATGAATTGAAGCCATTTTTCAACCAATACATGAGATGAGCAGTCAAGATGGTATTTTATTATAGGGTGCACAAGTAGTAGTTCCTTCACAAGGAAGGGAACCATTCTCGGCGGAGTTACACAGTGCCCATCGGGAACCTCCCGAATGAACTCGATAGTGCAGAGTTATCTTTGGTGGCCGGGGATGGATGGCGATATTGAAAAGGTGGTAAAACACTGTGTGCAATACCAACAGCTACAGAAGTTGCCATTGGCAGCCCCATTACACCCATGGGAGTGGCCTGGTAGATCCTGGGTGAGATTACACATAGATTATGTCGGTCCGTTCCATGGAACCATGTTTCTACTGATTATAGATGCTCATTCCAAGGGGTTAAATGTTTATGAGGTAAAGTCGCCAATGTCAGATGCTACTATAGAAAAACTACGCCAAAGCTTCGCTATCTATGGATTTCCAGAGGTAATTGAGTCAGGTAATGGTACTGCGTTTACCAGCACTGAGTTTCAACGATTTATCAGCCTCAATGATATCAACCACGTGAAGACTGCACCGTACCATTCATCATCTAACGGACTGGCGGAAAGAGCAGTACAAACTTTTAAGGCGGGAATGAAAAAGTTAACAGGTAAATTGTTGGAAACTTGCTCGTTTCCTATTTCACTACAGAACAACTCCCCCCGCCCCCCCTCCCCCCCCTCCCCCCGACACTACGACAGGCAACACCTGCAGAATTACTGATGAGGCGCCATCTTCGAACAAGACTCAGCCCGATACTTCCCAATTTGGTGGGGAAGGTGGAGAAAAGTCAAGCCAAAAAGCGACTCATGATTTGCATAGTCATGAGTGACAATTTACTGCTGGGGAAGCAGTATATGTAAGGAATTTCAGTGGAGGATTGAAGTGGTTACCTGGTAAAGTAAGCTCTGTAACCGGGCCATTGTCGTACCACATGGAGGTGGAGGGCCAGATCACCCAGAAGCATGTGAATCATTTAAGAAGGGAGATACCCCAACACAATGATGTTCCACCTGTAACCATTGCTGAACCTGTGGTTCCTGTTGAAGTTGCTCAGCCAAGGATAGACATGTCCGATGTCTCTGTCAGAGTGGAAGACACTGAACTGCCTGTGTCTAATGGGGTACCTGATGTTAATGCGGTTCCAGAGAATGTGGTTTCTGCAAAAGAATCGGAAGTCATGGAGCTACGACATTCCACACGGATCAGGAAACCACCTGAAAGACTGACCTTAAAATTTCATGACCTGTGTAAATATTGTAATGTCATGAGATAAATATCCTTGTAAAAACAAAATGTGTTGAAAAGTTAAAGGGGGAGGAACATAGTAATTATAGTTTTGATAAATATAGGACTGTAGCTTTAAGAATAATCCTGTATTTTAAGATCACATGATCTGTGTAAACCAATGAGTTAGCAGCATGGGGAGCCTCTAGGAGCGAGTTCTTCTTTAGTTATAGAGTTTGATGTACACATGTGGTTGATGCTGCTGTGTTGTAAATAAAGTTAAATGTATCCACCAAGAAAAGTTGGAAAATCACCTCTATAACAGAGAGAAACTTCCAGGTGGTGGTGTTCCCATGCTTCTACGTGGTCGAGGACATGGGTTTGGAAGGTGCTGTCTAAGGAGCCTTGGTGAGTCCCTGCAGTGCATCTTCTAGATGGTACACACTGCTGCTACTGTGCATCGGTGGTGGAGGGAGTGAATGTTTGTGGATGGGGTGCCAATCAAGCGGCTGCTTTGTCCTGGATAGTATTGAGCTTCTTTAGCGTTGTTGGGGCTGCACTCATCCAGGCAATTGGGGTATTCCATCACACTCCTGACTTGTGCCTTGTACATGGTGGACAATCTTTGGGGAGTCAGGAGATGAGTTCCTGGTCTCGAAATTCCCTGCCTCTGCATGGAGCAAATAGATCCAAAGCATGCTACATCTACCACATGTCATGCCTTAAGATTACTCCAGTAACACATCCAAAAATATTCTCTTCTGAAAGAATGTGAGGGTCCTTAAGGGAGTGCAGAGGAGATTTACCAGAATGGTTCCAGGGTTGGGGGATTTTAACTACAATAACCTTGTAAAAGCTGAGGTTGGAGAAGCTGGGGTTGTTCTCCTTGGAGCAAAGGAAATTGAGGGGAGATTTGATAGAGATGTACAAGATCATGAAAGGTTTAGATAAGATAGACAAAGCAAAGCTGTTCCCACTAACTGATGGTACGAGGACTAGAAGACACAGATTAACAATTTTTGGAAGAGAAATGACGGGGAGATGGGGAGAATGTTTTCACGCGGCAAGATCTTTCTGCCCGTGAGGGTGATGGAAGTGGAGACCATAATGATTTCAAAAGGAAATTGGATGGGAACTTGAGGGAAATGAACTTGCAGGGCTACAGGAATAGAGCGTGGAGGAATGGGGCTGACTGGATTAATCTTCAAAGAGCCAGCATGGATTCGAAAGGCCAAGTGGCCTCCATCTGTGCCATAGTGACTCTCTGGCTAAAAGCATTTGAATGAATCAATAGTTACTGCTCCCACCGTCTATCTCAGAATTCTGTTCCATAGATGGGCCACTCACTCACTGAAATATTGTTCCTGAAGATGAGTTTTGTATTAAACCCCATCAAGTACAGGCCTTACGCTGTGGTTCGACAGAGATTGCTAACATTCAGTGCACTACTCTGTGTCCTGATCTGTTTTGCTGATGGATCAGCTAAGTGCCAGGTCATTGGGTCCTCCAATTAATCCAGCTTCGCCCAATTCTTTGATTGTGACAACCAAACAAGCAAATATAATAGAGTTCTCGGTTGCTCCCTCATTACCAGAAAGGCAAAATACTTCATGGCATCTCAGGAGTATCCCTGTCACCCATGGATAGATAGCCTTTCTGTCTTCCTCTGACAAGTTATTTACATCAATTAACTTTCCTTCTAACGATGTCCATTCCAGACACACACAGCAGCCTGCTTCAGGTTAACTGATGGATTGCCCAATCTCAACTGATCGGAGTAAACAAGGAACAGACTGAAGTCATTACGGTGAAAATACTTGAAGATATTGACCGAACCCAATAACCGAGGATCAAGGTGAGAGAGGTTTGTTACATTTGCTGCATCCACATTGTCACTGCTGAGATTCCTCTAAAACGCATGCTTGATTTTAAAGAAATTTCCCTTCTGCGTATTGTTTCAGAAATAATGCAAAATCTGTGTAATGATATCAACCAATCTCTCATGGCGTTGTCCATGTATGCCTCTGACGTGGTGTTTTATGATGGCAGGAATGTTGTCCCTTGTGATCCACATTGTATTATTCCCTTGTTGTCTTTAAGGTGGCCAGTTCCTGGAAGGCCAATGGAATCTGTTTTTTTTTCATTCATCCATGGGATGTGGGCGTCTCTGGCTAGTCCAGCATTTATTGCCCATCCCTAATTGCCCTTGAGAAGGTGGTGGTGAGCTGCCTTCTGGAACTACTGCAATCCCTGTGGTGTAGGTACACCCACAGTGCTGTTAGGGAGGGAGTTCCAGGATTTTGACCCAGCGACAGTGAATGATCGGCGATATATTTCCAAGTCAGGATGGTGAGTGACTTGGAGGGGAACTTCCAGGTGGTGGTGTTCCCCATGTGTCTGCTGCCCTTGTCCTTCTAGATGGTAGAGTTTGGAAAGTGTTGTCGAAGGAGTCTTGATGAGTGCTGCATTGCATCTTGTAGATGGTACACACTGCTGCCACTGTGCGTCAGTGGTGGAGGAATGAATGTTTAAAGTTGTGGATAGGATGCTGGTCAAGCGGGCTGCTTTGTCCTGGATGGTGTCAAGCTTCTTGAGTGTTGTGGGAGCTGCACTCATCCAGGCAAGTGGGGAGTATTCCATCCCACTCCTGGTAGATGGTGGACAGGCTTTGGGGAGTCAGGAAGTGATTTACTCACCACAGGATTCCTAGCCTCCGACCTGCTCTTGCAGCCACAGTATTTATATGGCTAGCCCAGTTCAGTTTCTGGTCAATGGCAACCCCCAGGATGGTGAGAGTGGGGGATTCAATGATGGTAATGCTTCTGGATGTCAAGGGGCGATGGTTAGATTCTCTCTTGTTGGAGATGGTCATTGCCTGGCACTTGTGTGGTGAGAATGTTACTTGCCACTTGTCAGCCTAAGCCTGAATGGTTTGGTTACTGTAAATAGCACAACTCCAATTCCACATAGTGTTGCTATTAGTTAGGGAAGCTTGCAGATTGGCTGGAGGGCTTTATAAATTGCTGTCTCCAGGTTGGAATAGACCAGTGTGAAATGATAGCCTTTCAATTTTATTTTACACTTGGCATTGTGAAGTTTGAAGTATGAGGTGCACTGGCCAACTGAGGTCTGGATTTGAAAGAATGGCAGACAATGCTTCCCAGTGTCATTGAATACTTCATCTGCTTTGATCCTTTCTTGTGCACCATGGATCTAGAAATGCAAGGGTTAGCAACACCACGGGGAATAAGTATCAGGTCAAAGCTTAAGATTTTTCAGATGCATTTTTAAAAATTTATTTGGATGTGGACATTGCTGGCTGGGCCAGGATTTCTTGCCCATTCCTAATTGCCCTTGAGAAGGTGGTGGTGAGCCTCCTTGTTGAACTGTTGCCGTCCATGTGGTGTAGGCACACCCACAGTGCTGTGAGGGAGTGATTCCCAGGATTTTGATCCAGCGATATTGAAGGAACGATAATATTTTTAATGTAGGAACTGATGGGTGCGCTAATACATCGGTTCTTGTGCAGGAGGGACAATAGCAAGGTTAGGTTGAAATCCACCTTGTAAAATGGAATCCATCGAACCTGCTGATGTGTGGGTTGGTAAGAAACAATAAACTTTATTTGCAGAGCTCCTGAAGAGGATACATGCTTGTACTGAGACCAAGGCTAGAAAGCTCCACCCCTAAGGGGCTGATTCGCCTGTACAGTCACATGATCCCCATAACAGGATGAAAGGTTTAACTTACAATTACTACATTCCTCCCCCTTTAATTTTGTTTCACCACTCTTGTTTACAAAAATATCTTAACCCATATCGTATTAATTCAACAGTGACATCAGGAATGTCTATTCTTTGTCGGCCTGGCACCTCAGGGATCAAAGGTTTGACTTCGATTTCAGCTGGATTAACTGGTTGCTGGAGTGTTTCTCGACTTCCGAGATGATCCAGGTGCTTCCTAACAATCCTGTTTTCCACTTCCACTTGATATGACAAAGATTCTGTTTCAGAGACAATTGTACCAGAAACCTGTCTCGGTCCAGTTGCAAAATTTCACACAAAAACTGTCTCTCCCACAGTAAATATTCCATTTTTACTGTGAACAGCATGATTCACTTTCTGGCTACTCTGGTTCTTCTTCACCTTCCCCTCTGACTTAAAGAATACTAGACTCAATCTTGTTCGAATTCAGTGTTTCATTAGCAATTTAGAAGGTGTTGAACCAGTGGTCACACAAGAAGTCATACTATAGTTGAAAAGAAATCTTGAAATTCATGTTTCTAACGTTCCCCCTGTTAGTTTCTTCATGCCTATTTTAAAAGTTCGTACTGCTCTTTCTGCTAACACACTGGATGAGGGATGATACGGTGCTGTTCTGATATGTTTAATCCCATTTAGGTTCATGAATCTCTGGAATTCTGTACTAGTGAAAGCAGTACCGTTATCCATAGCAATGACTTCTGGTGGGCCATGCACACTAAAACAGTGATGCAGATTTTCAATAGCTGCACTCGATGTCGGTGATCTAACTTCACACACAACCATCCACTTAGAATGCATGTCGATGATCAATAAAAACATGGTACCTAAAAATGGACCTACATAATCTATATGTAGTCTAACCCAGGGTAGACCAGGACACTCCCACGGATGCAGTGGAGCTGAAATGGGCAACTTCTGCTGTTGCTGGCACTGGAGACAGTGCTTCACCATTTTTTCCATATCACTGACTATACCCGGCCACCAGATATAACTACGTGCGAACATCTTGATTTTAGCCATTCCAGAACTATGAAGTTCAGTCACTAGTGGTTCTCCTCCTTGCGAAGGGACGATGACTCTTGCTCCCCGTAACAAGATCCCATCTTGACAACTTAGTTCAGATCTATGGGCAAAGAACGGTTTTGATTCTTCAGAGACTTGTGCATTTGACCATCCTTGTTCTCGGACTCTTGATAAAATTGGATCCCGGTTTGTCCAATTCTTTATCTGTTTCGCACAGACTGGTGAGGAGTCCAGGAAATTCAACACAAGTACAACTTCTTGAGGTACTGGAGCATGTGTAATACTATCTGGCAAAGGGAGACAACTGAGGCCGTCTGCATTTGCTATGTGCACACCCGGACGGTGCATAAACGTGTACTCATATGCAGACAAAATTAAAGCCCATCTTTGAATTCTAGCAGAGGCTATTGGTGGGATTACCTTATCTTCACTAAACAAACCTGACCGTGGTTTGTGATCTGACACTGTGGTGAAGTGTCGACCGTGCAAATACTGATGAAACTTCTTTACTCCAAATACGATAGATAAGCCTTCTTTTGCAATTTGTGAGTATCCTTTCTCGGCTGCAGAAAGGGCTCTGGATACATATTCTACTGGCTTTTCAGATTTGGTTTCTGTTTTTTCTTCTTGTGTTTGCCGTGGGGTTTTGTCTCGTTCTTCATTTTGATTTCACAGTCGGCCAAATTTCTCTCTGGAGAAATCATAACTTGGTTCAGTTCAGGGGCCGAGATGCCCATTTGCATTTTGGAAAGTTCCGTGACTTTCCCTTCTAATGCCACTTTTGTCTCAATCAATTGATTCTTCAGTTCCTCTGACTCTCTTTTGTATTTTTTTGTCTTCCTCTTGGAACATTGAACATTGTTGAGTTTTTTCTGCCCACTGTGTCTTCAGTTGGTTCAGAGTGGCACTGCGTTCGTTTAGTTTCTTTATATGATTCTCCTGTGGAACCAACTCTGACCTGAGGGGTCCTTGCTTCCTGCCAAAGTCTTATAGACTCATAGACGCCTGCAGCACAGAAGGAGGCCATTCAGCCCATCGTGTCCACACCGGCCAACAAAGATCTGACTACGCTAATCCCGTCTTCCAGCGCTTGGCCCATAGCCCTGGAGGCTATGGCAAGGCAAGTGAATATCTAAATACTTCTTAAATGTTACGGGAGTTTCTGAATCAACCACCCTTTCAGGCAGTGAGTTCCAGGCTCCCACCACCCTCTGGGTGAAAAAATTTCTCCTCAACTCCCCTCTTAGCCTTCTACCTCTTACCTTAAACCTATGCCCCTTGGTTATTGACCCCTCTACTAATGGAAAAAGTGCCTTTCGATCCACCCTATCTACGCCACTCATAATCTTATACACCTCTATCAGGTCCCTCTTTTTTCAATTAATTCTTCTATCTCATTCCAGAAGACACCATCATATTCCCTTCTCAACTCAGGATTTCCTCCTGTTCGGGCTTGAAAAACTTCTGACCAGACTTTCAACCAATCACAGCCCAGAAGGCTCGGTCCTTCTCCTGTTACAACAATTATTGGCAGCTGAGTTGTCTGTTGTCTGTATGATGCAGGTACAGAGGTGATGCCTTTCACCTGTATTGCTTCTCCTGTATATGTGTTTAACTGAGCAGCGATATTCTCCAAACTCAAAGGCTGGGTACCTTCTCTGAGGTATTTAAAGATGTTTTCTCCCACCACTGTAGTCGATGCTCCTGTGTCCACCTCCATGAGCAGAGGCTTTCCATTTACTTGAAGGGTAACAGTGAATGGTTCGGTTTTCCTGGCCTTCAGACTGTGTAGGGAATAAACGTCAGCCTCAGTAACTTCTGGCTCATCCATATTGTGCACTTCATTTAACTTGACCTGCTCTCTGAATGGCTGCCTTGATCTCGCCCTGCACTGTTTAACAACATTCCCCTTTTTGTGGCAGTAGTGACATTCTGCCCCTTTAAATCTGCAGACTTCGGGTGCATGATATCCCCCACAACGGTAACACTTCAACCTCTCGATTACTGGTGAGCTGCTTCCAGTATTTCTTTTGGTTTTTCTAGCGGTAGGGACTGTGTCCCGCTTCATGGTTTTATCCCTGGTTTTTGCGCCATGCCGGATGGCAGGTTCCTACCCTAACTGAAGAACGGCGCCATGTTGCACACTCTGAAAAGCCTGTGGGCCCCTCTCAGTGCTCTCCATTGCTAGCGCTATCTCCATGGCGCGCTTCAGGTCTACCTCAGCTTCTACAAGCAAATGGTGCTGAATGGCATCGTCGTATACACCAGAAACCAAACAATCGCTCAACATGTTGTTTAAAATATCACTGAAGTTACAGTGTTCCGTTAACTGTTTTAACTTTGCGATGTACATTGTGATTGACTCACCCTCACTCGAGAGTTACACTTGAATCTTTGCACGATCACCGAGGGTTTAGGCTGAAAATGTCCCTTCATGAGGTCGACTAGCTCGGTGTGGGATCTGGAATTTGGTGCGTTCTGAGCCGTCAGGCTACGGATTAGGTTATGTGTTTTGCTCTCGCAGACACTTAGGAGAATTACCTTCTGTTTCTCCTCCGCTGTTATTCTGTTAGCTGCAAAGTAGAAACCTAATCGCCCTATATGCTGACTCCAGTCCTCGACGGATGAGTCGTACGGGTCAATGCTGCCAAAGCGAGGCATTGCTGGCGAGTATACTTTTCTTTCTTCCCTTAAAACAAATCTAAATACTCACAGTCGCGAGGCGAGGTGCAGTGTCGGAGCTATTTATCCTTCTCACCAATTGTAATAAACTTGGATTGCCGGGCAGGTTCCTTGTTAGAAACAGTAAACTTTATTTACAGAGCTCCTGATGAAGCTACATGCTCATGCCGAGACAAAGGCTAGAAAGTTCCGCCCTGTAAAATAACCCACGCTCAGGGCTGATTCGTCTGTCCAGTCACATGATCCCCAGAACAATACGAAAGGTTTAACTTACAATTACTACAGCTAGCTTCCCTGGTTTGTGGATAGGTAATACCTAATGCAGACACATATTTTTACTCAGTTAATCAAAGGGAATCAGAGTTCTTGTCTTGTGCTTTCTCTTTCCGTTAGACGACAGAAGAGAAATTAATGGGGAGGAGGCATCAAAGTTTCCTCAAATGGAAAGGAAATTGATGGGATTTATGTTACAAGGGTTGCTTTCTGTCTGATTAATCTACTGTGAGCAATAAGTAACTTGATCTTCCTGTTTTAATGGCCAAGTGAAGCATGACAGCGAAGCTTCAGATAGGAAAGTAAACTGATCTTTCTAGAAAATGCTGCAAAATTCTCGGCAGCTTAGACAACACCCTGTGAAGCAGGAGAGAGAGACCGACAGTCTCTGCCCTCCTCCGATTCTTCTCTCTTGAGCATTGCCATTTTCTATCGTTCCACTGTTGGTGGCCATATCTTTAGCAGCCTCCAACCAGGCTCCAGTGTTCCCCAACCTCTCGCCTTTCTTCATTTCCTCCTTCCAGGCGCTGCTGAGAACACACTTCTTTGTCCAAGCTTTTGGCCAGCTGCCCTTGTGGCTCTTCGTCTAGCTCAGTATCTAACCTTTGTTTGTTTGAAAGCTCATTGGCACCTTTTAATAAGCCGAAGCCACTTAATAAATGCAAAAGTTGTGGTTGTTATAGGTGGAGCCCTCCTTTTGAGACCTTCACCCCCAATCGTTGTGTCCTCTTCCTATTCAAAGCCTTACCCAGAACCCCCTGAGGCGACATTACAGCCTCTACATCAATAGCTTCTTGCGATACAACAATTTGAATGACCTCCTCAAGGCTTGGCAATTCTTCTAAGCTCCTCCTTTGCCCTGTACAATTGCAGCAAAACTTTCTTACTTTGATGCTCCAACCCCTTTGCAACAGAAGTCCCTGTACATACCATTTGCCTTCCTGACTGCTTCCCCCACCTACATATGAGACTTAAACAAGTGTTTCTTTGCCATCCCTTGGGTGACTTTTGGCAAAAAATAAAAGCAGGGCTGGTGAGGTCAGGACAAGGCGAGTCAGAGCTTGCACAGCGCCTGCCCCTCCGCGTTCATCAGGAACTTTACAAAATTGTCCCGAAACAGACCCAAGAGCCTTCAATGCATATTTGAATCCAGAGTTACCGAACAACAGCCAGGGTCAATAAGGTGGCAATCATTGCCAGCAAGACAGATTAGGAGTAGTGCCTCGCTCTCAGAAATTGGCACTCGCCGTGTTTAACAACCGTGTCCCCATCCAGTCCAGCCCACCACCCCTCCCCACCCTCACCCCCACCATCCCCGCCCCAGCACAAAATGAGTAGGAAGCACAGGTATTTGTAAAGGTTGCTCCTGGGATAAAAAACCTTTCATCCAAGCTGAGACATTGGCTCTCAGTCCATGGATCCTGCTGCATATTTCCGGCAATTTCCCTTTTAATTTCAGATTTCCAGAGTTCACTGTATTTTGCATGGGACTGATGCAAGCCCCCTTCCCCTAATTCCTAACTTCCCCCCCCCGCCGCTGCCACACCTGACCACATGTGGCATTGGGTCCCTGACAGACAAATGAATAGTTTGGCTCAGACCCAAACAAACCCCGTGTGAACTTTCTGCATGACAAAGGAGAGCAGGCTGGAATCCACCTTCTGATACATCCAACGTCAGGCTGGAGTTAAGCTTTTTATCTGAAAGTTAATATCAGGCAGATGGTTGATCTCTGTGAATGGGAGTGGGGTAGCTGCGTGCTTATATATTGCATTAATTATCCAGACTAATTGAATAAGCTGAATGCGAACCCATGTACCAAGAGCCAACTCTGAATTTTAGAGTCGTGTCTTTCGAGACAAAAACAAATTCACCATCCGCACATTGATATAGAACATATGGTTCAGCCGGAATAGAACGACAGGATGTGGCTTTGCAGAGAGACTGAAGACCTGAATTTAACCCCTGAAAACTATTTCTTCCATACACAAAATAAATCCTCAGTTCTGTCCTGTTCATAAGCTTTGTCCAGAATTGTATTGTATTGATCCTAACAATTTATACACCAGCTACCTGGAAGACGAAACAATATTTATTAGGTAGTGAACCTGTTTGGCACAGAACAAGTGATGGGGAAAAGATGAAGATTCTGCTTTTAATTTACAGTGTTACTGAAGAAGCAGGCATTCCTGTTTGATGTACCATAACTCCTTCAAGCTCTCCCTTGCTGCCAGCTATTCCATTCTGGCTTTCTTCCTAATGCTTTTAACTCAACCACAGGTTGACCTGCGCGTCCCACCTGCTGAAAATTGAAGGCTTCACCGTGCTATTTCACACCACTTACCTGCATGGAGCACCCAGCAAATCCTCCTTCCCTCTTCGACAAGTGGTAAATATTGCACAGTCACTGTTACTGTTCAGGCTAAAAGTGATAGCGAGATTTATTTACAGATGAGACAATTATAAAGAAGATTACAAACACAAAACTGTAGTTCAACGCTTGACTTGCACAAAACATAAGCTCGACCACCATCCAAAGTCTTTGAAGCTCTTTCCTGAGTCATTTACTTCAATCTCTGATGAAATGTCGCAAAAATCAATGATAATCACAGAGAGAAATGCTCTTTACCACGTTTGTGTGTAAATTGACAGCCAAAGTGAGGCACTGGATATACATGAAAACCTGTGCCTCATGCACTTCGTTCGTGCCTCTGAGTAGCAGGTTCCCTCCGAAGATCAAAGAGAGGTGTTATGAAGCATCAGGCTATCGAAGAATGTGGATCATTTCTCCCATTCAACATCTGTGCAGCAGACTCTCATTGTCTCATTTGGCTGCCCCTGAATACTAATGGTGATTCTGCAATATTTGTAGTAAGAGGTGTCTGGGACATATAGGGTTAATGTGGGACTGTGTACAGTCCCGTCCACACAGTGATGTAAGAGAGCACATGACCCACACCTAGAGGGCAGTGTGGTATTGGACAGAGCTGCATGCTGACCCAAGCATGTATACAGCTCCGAGCTTGTACCCTTTACTGTATATTTGTAAATAGTTCTAAGAGTCAACGAAGACTTACAGTTAACCTATTTCAGACTACAAAAACTTCATTAAAACCTACTGAGATGTAACCAACACCCCACAACAATATTTACCACCCGATGAAGCAGGAAGGAGGAGTTGCTTGGCGCTACGTGGTGTGAAATAGCACGGTGAAGATTGTAATTTTCAGAAGGTAGGGTGTGTGGGTCAACGTGTGGAAACTGCGTACGTACAGGAGTTTACAGAGTTGGGAGGAAAGCCAGAATGGAATAGTTGGTTGCCCTGCATGGAACGAAAATCATACACTCTGTAAGCTCACATGAAGTAATATTTCAGAGAAACCATCAGATGGAAAATTTTTCAACAAATTTACCTGCTTGGTTTCTGGCCAGCAACAACCAAGACCACAACCGGCTAACTATAACCAACTCTCCGCAAACCATCTGCTGTCTATCAAGAGCATTGTGTATTGTTTTCCTACACCCAATATCACTACAACAAGAGAAATTGGGAAGATTTTCAGTGTTGCTGGGAAAAGGGAAGATGATTATTTGTGTCCTTTACGGTGTCTTAACTTGGCTGTCCTGTGCCTGGTACCAATGGGCAGAGCACGTTCCACCTGAAAACCCAATCGAGGTCCAAAGTACTCCAGAGGACCACCATCCTGAATTTGCACAGCCTCCTGTTCCGTCCATTTCCAGGACCATGTAGAGAATGGTGGCCTGGCGAAGCAGGAACAAGAGAAGGGCCCATAGGTTTGTCGCTGCGAATTTCGGAGGCAGTGAAAATCGAAGGTAAGGCCCTTTAAGGCTGAGGTGGAGAATTTTGTACCTGCAGCTGCTTTCACACAATCGTTTTTAAAAAGTGGAGCTTCACCATAAAACCACCTCATGCAAATGGATCGATGCCAGAGATGTTGTCGTAACCCAGTCTCCCTGGCAATGAAATCTAACCCAGCTTCGTTTGAAAGGAGTAACCACTGCTGGATATCTTTCACACACTGGGCTATCGTCGCTCAGATAATCTCAACTGCGTACAATAAATATACTGCACACGTCAAATACTACGGATGCTGGAAATCTGAAATCCAAACAGAAAATGCTGGAAACACTCATTGGCCCGTCACCTCCTTGCTCCAGGGCATGGTAACTGGTGGGTATCCCAAATAGGTGCTGGGGAACCCCCGACCACCTGTGGCCCCCAATTACCCAGCAATTGCCTAAGAAGTTGAAACTCCTGTTGGGCAATTGCCCTGCATCGGGAACCATCCGAAAGTACAATTTACATCAAAAACTTTGGGTGGTTCCGACTGTCCTACAGTAATAGTTAACCAGAAAATGTTAGAAGAATTAAACCCACTTCTATCTCGTTGGTAACTATAGTACTGACCCCCACAGGATTCTTCCCAGCCCCCCGACTCACCTATGGGACACCCCCCCAAACCACCTGAACCTCCCCTCCGACCAATCCCATTCCGACCCACAGGCCCCCACCCCGAACAATCCCCCAACTGACCCTAACCCCGATCGACACCCAACTGACTACCTGACCCCACACCCCCCCACTGACCACCCAACGCCCGACTGACCACCCGAACCCTTTCAGCCGACCCCCCCACGACCACCCAACCACCTCAATGATCACCCGAGCCCCCACCCTTCCACTGATCACCTGACCCCCGCCCCGATATTGACCACACGACTGACCACCCGATCCCTCCACTGACTAACCCCCCCGAAACAAGCCCCACCACAGAACCCCCTCACTGACCACCAGACCCTCACACCCCACTGGTCAACCAACCAACCCCCCCCCAACTAACCACCCAACCCCCTCTGACCGAACCCCCAACCACCCAACCATCTAACTGACCACCTGACCCCACAACCCCATTGACCATATGACTGAACACCCAATCCCTCCACTGATCAACCCTCAACCACCCACACCCCCCCGAAATAAGCCCCCCCGACGGAATTCCCCCCCACTGACCACCAGAACCCCACACCCCACTGATCACCAGAACCCCCCCCGACAACCCTCCCGACTAAACCTTGCCCCCACTGGTCATCTGACCATCTGACCCAATTCCACCCCCCACCCCCAACAATCCTACGTACTTACCTGACAATCGTACCTTCTCCCTGGGTTCTGAAAGTGGCTGGACCTTTAAACTTACCTGCTTTACAGCAGCTGGTGCTGAGAAAAGGGCACATGGCTTCCTTATCTCCAATGCTGCAGGCCTTGACTGATGGCCTCAGGAGTGTGTTGCCCTACACCATCCCCGCCAGGCCTGAGTCGGGAGGTTGGGTGACTAAGGAGCGGCTGGATTTCCAGCTAAGTAACTAGGAGCAGAGTGGCAGTCCGCCTCTGACTGCCGCCCCGCAGAGTTTCAGGCCCCATCATGATGACCTATTGTCAGAACAGCTGGCAGGGTGAGTATTTTTAAACCAGTGCGCAGGATGAATATATTCTCGGTTAACCTGCTCTCTGGGTTACGTGGTCAAATTAGTTGAGGGCACTTTGGAAATCGGGCAGCTGCCTACCCATGGTTATCTTTCCAAAGTAAAAACAGTTTGCTTTTATTCTCCTTCCCCTCCTGCTGTTGTGTGTTTGTTCAATTGTCCTCTCATTGACATTCGAAGACTGACTGCTGCTCCAGCCTGTATAGCTGGGCTGGCGATTGGGCTGATGATAAATCGGAATGTTTTCTCACCCAACTTTCACCAGCTCGCCATGTCTGCTGGTCATTCCGGCCATTGGTGTAACCGATCATTCTGGCAAAGCCTTTGGACAACTTGCTGCCACAGTGTTCACCATCTGTCAGGTGTACCCATGTATCTGTCCAGTGTACCCATGTATCTGCACAGTGTACCCATGCATCTCCCAGTGTACCCATGCATCTGCCCAGTGTACCCATGTATCTACCCAGTGTACCCATGTACCTGTCCGGTGTACCTATGCATCTGCCCAGTGCACCCATGTATCTGCCCAGTGTACCCATGTGTCTGTCCGGTGTACCCATGTACCTGTCCGGTGTACCCATGCATCTGCCTAGTGCACCCATGTATCTGCCCACTGTACCCATGTGTCTGTCCGGTGTACCCATGTACCTGTCCGGTGTACCTATGCATCTGCCCAGTGCACCCATGTATCTGCCCAGTGTACCCATGTGTCTGTCCGGTATACCCATGTACCTGTCCAGTGTACCCATGCATCTGCCCAGTGCACCCATGTATCTGCCCAGTGTGCCCATGTGTCTGTCCGGTGTACCCATGTACCTGTCCGGTGTACCCATGTATCTGCCCAGTGCACCCATGTATCTGCCCAGTGTACCCATGTATCTACCCAGTGTACCCATGCATCTACGCAGTGTACCCATGCATCTGCCCGGTGCACCCATGCATCTGCCCAGTGTACCCATGTATCTACCCAGTGTACCCATGCATCTACGCAGTATACCGATGCATCTGCCCGGTGTACCCATGCATTTGCCCAGTGTACCCATACGTCTGTCGAGTGTGCCCATGCATCTGTCCGTTGTGCCCATGCATCTGTCTGGTTTACCCATGCATCTGTCCGGTGTACCCATTCATCTGTCCGTTGTGCCCATGCATCTGTTCGGTTTACCCATGCATCTGTCCGTTGTGCCATGCATCTGTCCATTGTGCCCATGCATCTGTCCATTGTGCCCATGCATCTGTCCGGTTTATCCATGCATCTGTCCATTGTGCCCATGCATCTGTCCATTGTGCCCATGCATCTGTCCGGTTTACCCATTCATCTGTCCGGTTTACCCATGCATCTGTCCGGTGTGCCCATGCATCTGTCCGGTGTGCCCATGTATCTGTCCGGTGTGCCCATGCTTCTGTCCGGTGTGCCCATGTATCTGTCCGTTATGCCTATGCATCGCTGCTCACAAGGAAGGGCTGACAAGCGGAATGATAAGTGGCATCAAATATGCTTAGAGAAGTTTGGTTTGGATGTAATTGTGCTCGGGAAGCTGCCAGTTCACATTGCATATTGAAGGAGGTGCCTTTGAACTGATTTTTTTAGATTGAAAGAAGTGAGGTAAAAGATTGCAACAAACGGACAAAGTTTGCCATTTGCGGCAGGTTGGTCAGGAGCTGAGAGGTGGGTTTTGTTATGCTGTACCTTTAAGGAGCGCATCTAAAACTGTTGCACATCACCAGTGAGGATGTGATTTACTATCTCAAATAATCATCAGGCAGATGGTAAGAGTTGCCCTAGAGACCAGACAGGTTAACTCACCTCCCACACAATGTTGAATATAGCTTCATCTCTTCAAATAAAAGAACACACTTATCTGAGTTCCCAATTATCTTCATGTGGTTGGTGTGTTTGCGTAAGTTAGAAAATACAAAAGGTTTGCTTCCCAGGTCCTCTACCAGTGCCTTCCCATTTCTTATTTAAAAACAACTTGTTTACACTTTTCCATCAAATGAAATTGATTCTTCTTGTCCCCGTTTCTGGATGGAAAAGAGGAGTGAAACCAATACCCTCTGCAGGGCCATGCTATGCGCCCCAGGACACCTGACGTACATCTCCAATATGTGGCCATGTCTGGCAGGTAGGATATTCCTTTCCCTGTCATCTACTCCAGCCCTACAACCCTCCAAGATCTCCAGTTCTGGCCTCTTACACATCCCTGATTTTAATCACTCTACCATTGGTGGCCAAGCCTTCAGCTGCCTGGGTGCTGAGCTCTGCAATTCCCTCCCTAAAACTTTCTTTCTCTCTATCTCTGTCTCCTCCTTTAAGATGCTCCTTAAAACCCACGTCTTTGCTCAAGCTTTTGGTTATCTGTCCTCACGCCTCCATCCTTGGCTCCGTGTCAAACTTCACTTGATAACTCTCCTGTGATGTCCCTACTCGGGACATTTTCCCACATTAAAGAAACGATATAAATGCATGTTGTTGTTGTTCAACACCTTGCGTATGTTAATGAACGGTCTGACAATTCTTTAAGGACCTCTCAGCAAAATTCATCAACTCTGGACTCTATCCCACCCCATTGTTTATCTGACAATACAGGTAGCCCAAGCTGGGCCCACACTAATGGGGCAGACTGCCTTTGGAAGCAGAACAGCCACCCAGAACTTAGCCCAGTTTCCACAATGAAGCCCTCAGCCCAATTTCAGGCATGTCAGTCACATTCACTGTCAGTTAAACATCTCCAAAAATTGATTTTTTTGTGGGGGGGGGGATTGATGTGGCATTCTTTGGTAATGTTACGTTAATTATATTGCACAGGTGAAGGGCAGGGCTGAATTAAGTACTTTGAGCAGAGGGGATAGCTGGGACACTGGGCTGTGTGGGAGGGGAGCTGTGAGACTGAACAAGCCAAGAAACAGTCAAGAAAAGTTCTCCATGTCTTGGTTTCTTCTTCACCAACCAGCTTGGATCCTGTTAACATCCTCATCTTTGGTAATCTGCGGCAATCACAAAGTGGCAAGAGCCTGAGATTCCAATGGACCTTCCCCATCAGTTTCCATGGCTTTGGCAGCAGGTAGCAGAAGAAATCGACGCATGATGTGTTTTTTCAGCTCTTTGCAGGATTGGCTGCCGGGGCTTCGACCGACAATCAGGAGAGTCACTGCAGGCATTGATGGCACAGCTGATGTCGCCGTGACGGCTATTAGATATTGTCATTAAATATTGATGTACTCGATCTTTTCATCTGACTGGCAGAGGCCAGCTAATGGCATTTTTAACTGGTAATTGCTTACAAAACAGTAGATATTTCGAATACATTAGATATTTCGGATTTGAATCTAATTAAGGTAAATCTTGTTAGGCTACTCTGATTGTTTGCTGGACTTGTTTACATCCACACAATGTCCCTTTGGCCTCTGCTCACTGAGGACAGGAAGTAACTGGAGGCTGCTTGGGTTGGTTTACACAGAGTGAAAACAGCACCATTCGGAGAATTGGCTGCAAGGCAGTGATTCCCGGATTAAACAGAAACAATAAACTCTCAGCTCGGCAACTTAGTAACAGACGGCTCAGTCTGCATCAGCCCTGCAAACCGGTGTAAGGGACAAAAGCAAAATACTGCGCAGGCTGGAAACCTGAAATAAAAACGGGAAAGGCTGGAAAGAGGTCAAAAGGTCAAGCAACCTCTGGAGAGGGAGAAACGCAGAGTCAACGGGCAGAACTTAGTCCGTCACCCCAAGACGGGTTTGATGGCGGGGCAGGGCATTAAATAGGGAGGGAAGGCACAGGGGGGCGATACCTTCCCACCTCTGCCCTGATTAAGTCCAGAGCAGGAAGTCTGGTGAACATCCTTCTGCTACTCTGTTCATTACAGTTTGTTGGAAGGATGGAATAGCTGCTGTTCAGCACCTCCGTTGAACATATAATTCAGAAACAATTCATTCCCTCGAGGAACTTGACATAATTCCCATCCCCTGCACGTGACCAGCTCCCATTCACATCCCATCTCCTGCTCCCGCCCACAGGTACACTTGAATAGTTAAAAGGGTCCCCTGTGAGTGTGTTAATATCTCTGGGCATCCTCTGGGAGTATGTCACATCCTCTGGGATTGTGTTAATAGAACAAAGAACAAAGAACAAAGAAAAGTACAGCACAGGAACAGGCCCTTCGGCCTTCCAAGCCTGCGCCGATCATATTGCCTGTCAAACTAAAACATTTTGCACTTCCGGGGTCCGTATCCCTCTATTCCCATCCTATTCATGTATTTGTCAAGCTGCCTCTTAAACACCACTATCGTACCTGCTTCCACCACCTCCTCTGGCAGTGAATTCCAGACACTCACTAACCTCTGCATAAAAAACTTGCCCCGCACATCTCCTCTAAAGTTTTCTCCTCTCACCTTAAATCTATGTCCCCTAGTAATTGACTCTTCCACCCTGGGAAAAAGCTTCTGACTATCTACTCTGTCCATGCCACTCATAATTTTGTAAACTTCTATCAAGTCGCCCCTCAATCTCCGTCGCTCTAGTGAGAACAATCCGAGTTTCTCCAACCTCTCCTCATAACTAATAACCTCCAGACCAGGCAGCATCCTGGTAAACCTCCTTTGCACCCTCTCCAATGCCTCCATATCCTTCTGGTAATGTGGTGACCAGAATTGCATGCAATATTCCAAGTGTGGCCTGACCAAGGTTCTATACAGCTGCAGCATGACTTCCCAGCTTTTATACTCAATACCCCTGCCGATGAAGGCAAGCATGCCATATGCCTTCCTGACTACCTTATCCACCTGCATTGCCACTTTCAGTGACCTGTGGACCTGTACACCCAGATCCCTCTGCCATTGATGCACTTAAGGGTTCTGCCATTTACTGTATAATTCCTACCTGTATTAGACCTTCCAAAATGCATTACCTCGCATTTGTCCGGATTAAACTCCATCTGCCATTTCTCCGCCCAAGTCTCCAACCGATCTATATCCCGTTGTATCCTTTGACAATCCTTTTCATTATCTGCAACTCCTCCAACCTTAGTGTCGTCTGCAAACTTACTAATTAACCCAGTTACATTTTCCTCCAAATCATTTACGTATACTACAAACAGCAAAGGTCCCAGCACTGATCCCTGTGGAACTCCACTAGTCACAGCACTCCATTCAGAAAAGCACCCTTCCACTGCTACCCTCTGTCTTCTATGACCAAGCCAATTCTGTATCCATCTTGCCAGCTCACCTCTGATCCCGTGCGACTTTACCTTCTGTACCAGTCTGCTATGAGGGACCTTGTCAAAGGCCTTTCTGAAATCCATGTATATAACATCCACTGCCCTTCCATCGTCGATCATCTTTGTCACTTCCTCGAAAAACTCGATCAAGTTAGTGAGACACGACCTCCCCTTCACAAAACTAATACGCCCATTTGCTTCCAAATGGTAGTAAATCCTGTCATGAAGAATCTTCTCCAACAATTTCCCTACCACTGACGTAAGACTCACCGGCCTGTAATTTCCTGGATTATCCCTGCTACCCTTCTTAAACAATGGAACAACATTGGCCATTCTCCAGTCCTCTGGGACCTCACCCGTAGCCAGTGAGGATACAAAGATTTCTGTCAAGGCCCCAGCAATCTCCTCCCTTGCCTCCCTCAGTACTCTGGGGTAGATCCCATCTGGACCTGGGGACTTATCCACCTTAATATTCTTCAAGACAATATCACAGGACATTGCCTGGGAGTGTGTTAATAGCGCAGGACATTGCCTGGGAATGTGTTAATATCGCAGGACATTGCCTGGGATTGTGTTAATATCACAGGACATTGCCTGGGAGTGTGTTAATATCGCAGGACATTGCCTGGGAGTGTGTTAATATCGCAGGACATTGCCTGGGAGTGTGTTAATATCGCAGGACATTGCCTGGGAGTGTGTTAATATCGCAGGACATTGCCTGGGAGTGTGTTAATATCGCAGGACATTGCCTGGGAGTGTGTTAATAGCGCAGGACATTGCCTGGGAGTGTGTTAATTTCGCAGGACATTGCCTGGGATTGTGTTAATATCGCAGGACATTGCCTGGGAGTGTGTTAATATCGCAGGACATTGCCTGGGAGTGTGTTAATATTCACAGGTCCTCCCAGTCTGAAAGGTTTCAAAGCTTTACACACTCACTGTGCAGCGTTACAATAAACATTCTCCCCCACCCCCACCTTGAGTGAAGAAAGACCTGTGTTTTCAGCTTCTGCGGAACCAATTGCAAAATGTGAATTACTTTCTTTGTCACATCTTGCTTTATAGCTTGCTGCCTCGAAAATCATCTTTTTACAGTCAATACCGTAGACACCAGACGAAAGTTGCAAATATTAATGGTCACTTGAAAGCCAGAACGATGGATATCACTTCAGGGAGTATCACTTCTGTCTCAGACAGGAACCAATACAAAAACTATGATAAGCAAATCTAATTAAATCAGTCCCTGGACATAGCTGATGCATATTTCTGGAATAGGAAACATAGGAGGTGAAACAATACTAAGCTCTCTGTCCATGCACCAGCTGGGACTGGCTCCTTCCACAGCCATTGGGGTTTACAGACATTTGCAGACAATTATCGACACACCCATGGGACCCTCTCTCTGCAGATACTGTTACAAACCCCTGGAATTCCCCTGAAAATATTGACACAATCATGTGGAGCCCCTTCATTCTGTGTCAACAGCCCCCGCACCCCAACAACTACCCCGAGTCCTGAACAGATACTAGTATACAAGCTTGTTTCCCTCAGACCCTCTCTCTGCAATGCCTTGGTTTCCTTAATGAAGTCACTGTTTACCGCCTCTATGTCATCTGGTTTAATGTTTCTCATTCGGACTTTGATTGCATTTGAGTGGTCTGTGCTTCAGTGTGCAATAGTCCCGGTGTTGCCATAGAGGCAGAGGTCTCTCAACGATCATTCTCCCATTCTGAGTCTGAAGAGGATTGCATTTCCTGGAATTTTTTTTAATTCTTTCACGGGATGTGGGTATCACTGGCTGGGCCAGCATTTATTGCCCATCCCTAATTGCCCTCAAGATGGTGGTGGTGAGCTGCCTTCTTGAACCGCTGCAGTCCATGTGGTGTAGGTACACCCACAGCGCTGTTAGGGAGGGAGTTCCAGGATTTTGACCCAGCGACAGTGAAGGAACGGCCGATATATTTCCAAGTCAGGATGGTGAGTGGCTTGGAGGGGAACATCCGGGTGGTGGTGTCCCCATGTGTCTGCTGCTCTTGTCCTTCTAGATGGTCAAGGTCACGGGTTTAGAAGGTGGTTAATTTAGATGGTTAAGGGGCGCTTTGACCAAAGTTCAAATCTTAAGAGAAATTAGGGATGGGCAGTAAATGCCGCCCTTACCAGAGATGCTCAGATCACAAGAATGAATGAGAAAAAGGTTTTCAAAGATACCAATGGGAAACCGATAGGGGAGAAACTATTTCCATCTGTTGGTGAATCTAGGACTAGGGGGAAAAGCATTAAAGCTAGAGCCAGACCTTTCAGCAGTGAAATTAGGAAACACTTCGAGACACAAAGGGCGGAAGAAGTTTGGAACTCTCTTCTGCAAGCGGCAGTCGATGCCCGATCATATTGTTAATTTTAAATCTGAGATTGATAGATTTTCGTGACCTCAAATTATGACAGGATATGGGGCATGGCCGAGTTCATAGAGTTAGGGCCAGAATTTTTAGCTGGTCAGGCGGGCGCGCACCCGGCCTGACTGAACGTAAAGTGACGCTCGATGACACCGGGCGAGCATCCCGACGTCACCGCACACTCAGGCGAGATTTCGGTCGGTGGGTATGCTCGGAGTCAGCAGCGCGCCCGCCGACAATTAAAAGGCCGATTAAGGCCATTAAAAAGGTAATTGAGTGAAATTACGGTTGGCGGGCCGGTGAAAAGGCCAAGCAGCCTGTCTATTTTTCATGGGCGGGATGAGGTCTCCAACATCAAATAAAATAAAATAAAAATTTTAAAATTTAATTAATAACATGTCCCTGCTCAGATGACAGAGTCACATGAGGGGACACGTCTTATAACATTTTTAAAATCTTCATTTTCAAATGTTTAAAACTCTTCATCTCCCTGGGGTAGCTCTGCGCCTCAGGGAGCTTTTCCAGCCCACACCCACACCCACACACACACACACACACCCGCACCCACACCCACACGCAGGCACAAAGCACACGCTCACTCTCCTCCCCCACCCCACACATGGAGCGTCAGCCGCGCACCACTCACGCTGGGCGGGCCTTAGTTGGTCCATCAGCGTGAAATCATGGCCCGGCCCCGATCGCAGGCGGCTTCTCGCCCACCCCCGACCACCCCCGCCCACCCCCGCCCACCACCTCCTACCCCCGCCCACCCCTGCCCACCCACGCCCACCACCTCCTACCCCCGCCCACCCCCGCCCACCACCTCCTACCCCCGCCCACCCCCGCCCACCACCTCCTACCCCCGCCCACCCCCGCCCACCACCTCCTACCCCCGCCCGCCCCCACCCACCACCTCCTACCCCCGCCCACCCCCACCCACCACCTCCTACCCCCACCCACCCCCGCCTGCCCTTAATCACAGATCAGCCACAATCTCATTGAATGGTAGAACAGTCATGATGGCCTGAATGGCCTCCTCCGCCTCCCATGTTCCGGTCAGCATTCCTACCTCAACTAACACCACCATCTCAATCTTATCCGGTCACTCATGTCGCTGCTGTGCGTGGAATCTTGCTGTGCCAAAGAACCCATGCCCATGTAACAGGGATTGCGTTTCAATGTAATGCACTGAATGTGAAATGCCTTGGGGTAATTTTGACAGATGAGGTGAAGTGTTATATAAAGGAAGATCTTTTGTGTTCTAACTTTACTCTTTTGTTTGTATCACTGAGCTTTCTATAAACTCCTTTTGGTATTGTTTTGTGAATTCTCTCTCTCAGATCATCTCTCAGCTGATCTGTAGCTGTTGGTTTGTTTGGGGTTTTGATGTGGCTGTTCTTCACTTTCCCCCAGTCTCTCTCCAAATGTTTGCCCTGTCATGAATGAACAGAAATTTTTCCTCCAAGTACTAACAGTGAAGACTAAGCAGGGCAGCAATTGCATGGGAATGCCACCATCTCTAAGTTCCTCCTCGAGTCACTCACTATACCATACCTACATATGTGCTAGAAGCAGGAGTAGGCCACTCAGCCCCTCAAAACTACACCACCATTTAATAAGATCATGGCTGATCTGAATGTAACCTCAACCCCACATTCCCGCCTACCCCTGCATAATATTTCACCCCCTTGTTAATCAAGAATCTATCCACCTCTTGCCTTAAAAAATATTCAAAGACCTTGCTTCCACTGTCTTTTGAGGAAGAGAGTTCCAAAGACTCACGACTCTCTGAGAGAAAAAAATTCGTCTCTGTCTTAAATGGGCGACCCCCTTATTTTTAAACAGCAGCCCCTAGTTCTAGATTCTCCCACAAGGGGAAACATCCTCTCCACATCCACCTTGTCAAGACCCCGCAGGATCTTACATGTTTCAATCAAGTTGGAAATATATCGCCTTTCCTTCACTGTCACTGGATCAAGATCCTGGAAGTCACTTCCTAACAGCATTGTGGGTGTACCTACACCACACAGACTGCAGCAGGTCAAGAAGGCAGCTCACCACCACCTTCTCAAAGTTCCGGCCTTGCCAATGACACCCACTTCCCAAGAATGGATTGTATGAAACATTGATTAGTAATGTCAGGCCCCGATAAAAATTGAGAATTGGGTCCTTGGATCCATACGATTTAATTTGCATGACACTCATTGCAATAATCATTTCTCTCTAATAACTCCCTCAAATTGCCACCTTGTGCCAACTGAATCATCTTATTCCTGCAGGTTACTGGTATCTCCAGGAGCCATCACTCCTAGAGTGATTTTAGCCTTTTTATTGTGTGTGAATAAAATGTGCCGAGGGGAAAAATTTCATTGCCTGAACAAAAAGTATGATTCAAATTGCCGGTAATTTCCCTGCGGATCAGCATCTCTGGATGGTTAAAGAGCTCTGAAATAATGAAATAATTCTCGACGCTTTGCCAGACAGAATGGCCCAATGGGGAAATTGAACCCATTATCAGTCTTCGTTACAACATTCCCCACTAATTTCTGGGATTCTAAATCCATAATTCCGACTGAGTTACTAAACGACCGCACGATTGACAAACCCCACAACCCTTTTAAATACCCTTGAGGTTGAGGCAAGCAATGGGATTGGGCCCACCTGTTTGGGTAACCCTGTGGCTTGTCGAGTTCTCACTCTTTCTCTCAGCTCTTCCTCAGTAATCACGCCAAGAGTGCGCCCACGGTTGTTTTAAAACCCAAGCTGGGCTGGGCTTCAAAACCTTTTGGGGTGAGCAGCGCCAGGGACGCTGATGTTCACCGTGTCTCTGCGGTAGCGCTCGTGCCCTCATTCCTGAGCGGGGTTCAAGCTCCCATTCCCAAGATCACCTCGGAGCAGAATTTTACGGCCCTGCCGCTGCGGGGGGCGGGGGCCATAAAATGCAGCGAGCCGTTGGAAAGCCTGTTGACCGCGGTAGATCCCGCCGGCACAAAATTTCGCCCATCGTTTCGACCGGCGCTGTCCAATACATGAGCTACATGCGGCTAATTGGAACTCCAAATAAAGGATAAGAACGAGCCATTGTTCTCGGGCATGTAACTTTAATGCTCATATTGGCGTGGGTGAACTTTAACCTTTGCGTGAGTTTCTTGGTGAATGAGACAGGAAGCACAACATGCAAATATTATTTGATCATGGTGAGCACTTTTATTTCCTACACTATTTGATTATGAGTCATGGCAGACGTTTGTTAAGTCATTATTTACATATAAAATATTTCCCTGTATGTTGCGTGAGCTTTTGTAAGGTGCTTTCCACTAAAAGTAGCACGTGACTGAAACATTATCACTGCGGCGACTACAACTGTAGCTCGACAGCACTTTCCATTGGACAGCAGAGATCTAGACTGACATTCCAGTGTGGTGCAAGGGGATGTCCCACTGCCTTTCAGATGAGGCCCTACCCCAAGGTGCCTTCGCTTTCTCAGGTAGATGGAGAAGATACCATAGTATTTCGAAGAAGAGCAGAGGAGTTCTCCCTCCTGTGTCCTGGGCCAACGTTTACCCCTCAACCAACATCACTGAAACAGGTTATCCAGTCACGATTACGTTGCTCTTCCTGGGATCTTGCTGTGCACAACTGGCTGCTGCATTTTCTGCCACCAGTGGCTACATTTCAAAAATAATTCCTTGGCCGTAAAGTGCTTCGAGACGTCCTGAGGTTGTGAAAGGCGCTATATAAATGCAAGTCTTTCTTTCATTTCACCCTCCCGACGATGTTCATTTTCCCCTGGGAACTGAATCATTTTCAGCCTCTTCTGTGGGGAGGTTTGTGGAATTAGCCTGATTAGTGTGAAGCCTGTGATTGTGAAAGCATAGACGAAGCAGACTAACCGAGAAGCTGACACAACAGGAGACCCATTTTAAAAAAGCTATGCCATGAATTCAGCCAACCTGTAGTCGAAGCAGTTGCTAGAATGCCAATCCCTTGAAAGCTGAGCAGTCGTCTACAGCCCATTACCACTTGTGTAATGAGGAGAATAATTGTTTGACAACCAATAATGGGCGATAGTCTCCTTTAATAGTGCCCTTAATCTGTCCATAATTGAGGCAATCAGAATTCAGGCTTTTCAAGTGCTGAAGGAGTACAAAGTTGAGTCATTTGGGGAGGCGAGAATGAATACTTCATCTTCCTACCAAGCCCCTGACCTTCAACCCTGCACAGGAATGCAATGGAACTCGTGAAGTAGGGCATCTTAACCCCCTTCCCCCCAATCAGATGGCCACACACCACCCCCGGACCCTGTGGACGCACATTCAATCAGTCACTGTCATCTGCAAATGAGCTCGATCGTTGTGCATTTGGTCGATGCACTTAAAAAAAAAACAACACCAAATCTTTCTGTCTGACATCCTGATTAGTTTGCAACTCTTACTTCGTACATGTTGTTGAGTGATCCTGGTTTGATTAGATATAATCCTTGACACTGCTTGTTCACACAAGGTCAACTGCATCATTCCAGTGGATTTTTTTTTCTGTTCCTTCATGGGATGTGGCAAGGCTCAGCATTTGTTGCCCGCCCCTAATTGCCCTTGAACTGAGTGGCTTGCTAGGTCATTTCAAAGGGCAGTGAAGAGTCAACCACATTGCTGTGGATCTGGAGTCACATGTAGGCAAGACTAGGTAAGGATGGCAGATTTCCTTTGTAAAGGACATTAGTGAACCAGATGGCTTTTACAATGACTGGTGGTAGTTTTCTGGTCACCATTACTGAGACTAGCTTTCAATTCCAGATTGTATTAACTAATGGAATTTAAATTTCACCTGCTGCCATGGCAGGATTTGAACACCTACCCCCAGAGATTTAACCTGGTGTTATGACAGCGGACTAGCGGTACCAATTACCTACGGGCAACCTGAACTTTTTAAGGAAGATATGTGTTTTTTTATATAAGAAATACAAGTAAAGACACTGAGCAAAAGATGGCTGATAATGTAAGGTGACCATTTCCTGAAAAATCCCTATGTGGATTACACTTGGCCGACTGGTCCTAAGAGGACATGAAGTGTCACACCTGAAACGTGTCATGGCCTTCTTCAAACAGAGACATTTGAAATGGAGCTAGGAAGGATGCAAAAGACTGAACTTTAATCTCCCGTGGTTGCAGAGACAAAAGACTGATTTGCACGACTCAGCAGACATCCAAAATCCATCTCCCACTGAGATGAAAAGAGCATTGACTCTGGATGCGAGTTATAGATGTTCCCTTCCGGAATGCAGGGAAGAATCAGTTAAAAAGCTGGTGTGCTGGTGTGCGACTGTGTGTGACAGCAAGCAGAAGAACAAGTCAGCCACCCCTCCCTGTAGCTTGTTGCGAAGGATCTCTTTCTCTCTATGTGATACTGGAGGCAAAGCTCAGCAGAAGCCACAATCTAAAGCAAATAGGACAGTCTTTCAGCCCCCCTGCAGAACTAAGTGTCTCCAAGTTGACTTCAATACTGCCAAAGTCAGCCCTACCAGAATCATCCAACTTAACGGCGGCAATGTAATGTCATCTATACCTCACGGACAAGCCAGAGATTGATTTGTATATTTTTAAAACTTTTATTTGGACTCTTAACTTCTCATTTCTGATTCCTGACACCAGGGAGAACTCCTCTGCTCTTCTTCAAAGTAGCATGGTGTGTTGCATTTTTATTATTTTTCTTTGGTTTTAGTGACTAATAAACTTGCTCTTTCTTTGACCCAAGAAAGCCTGGTTAAATTGTTTCCTTCTAAAAATATAAGTACATTTAGACTGTGAAAAGGTACCCACGGGGGCAAGGGATCCCTTTAAAATTAACCTTGTTGTGACCAACCGAGGGGGTTGAATAAAGAAGGGGAGCCAGCTCATTCCCCCTCACCCGGGAGCGTAACTAAATTGGGGCCCAGTTTGGGAAATTAACAAACTGGGGGACCTGGCCAGGATCCCTGGCTTTACTGGTCCAGTGACATTACCACTTGCCCGAATCTCTTCGTTGTTGGGGTGGATGCAATGCTGACCAAACAAAAAGGCACGGGCTACCTGGATATCAATAAGGCGATGGGAATAGGCCCGGTTTTCAGATAAAAATAGACCGAATCAAGAATACAATTATGAAACTGTTTGGGACGTGCATCACCACAGAAAATTTTGATTTATTTGTCAAAAGGCCAGTGGGCCTGTTTTTAAATAGATGATTTTGGAGAATTCCCAAAACACCTCCAGCCACTTTAACCCTACTCTCTGCTTCCCTAAACCTCTTCATCACACAACGTCTCCCCTCTCCCACAAAATTCTCTTCAAGACCTTTTCAATGGCCTCTCTCTTCATCTTGCTTTCCTCCCTTACTCTCCGTGAATTCTCTTCTTTGTCAAGCAGCATCCTGGTGTGTTTATTCTGTAAGTTCAATTAAATTCAAATGGGCAGGGACCCGTTCTCTCAAACAAAAGGAATATGCTCAAGCCTGGCACATTTTTTGAATTACCCAGGAACTTGGGGAGCCTACTGTTCCCCGTTGCTTGCTCCATGGCAACGCCTCTGCCAATCATGATCAACTTGCCAACCTATTAGCTCCCTTTTCTAAAATACAAACAGAAAATGCTAGTAAAATTCAGCAGGTCTGGCAGCATCTGGTGGAGGGAGAATCAGAGTTAATATTTCGAGTCCATGTGACTCTTCTGTACCTGTGGTACAAATTGTTGTGATCGTTTGAAATTAGGCATTCTTGCATTTGTCCTGATGAGTGCAAGACGTAAAGCCTCAACAATGCATCTCCCTTTTCAGCAGTATTCAAATTCAGTTTGATTGAATGTGACCTCTGAATCAGAAAATTGGTGCCCCTCAAATCATGTCTATCCATTGTGAATTATGGTACAGAAACTCTGTAGGATTTGCATTGTCATCCATCATAAGATCAGCGGAAAAGGGAGTTACTGGAGTTTCCAACAACGGCAGGAGAAAATTCCGGAACAAATCCTTAAAAAGAAATTAAAGTTGTGTGCATTTCCAGTCTCCTTTAGATGGATAATTAGAGTAATAGTGAAAGCATGGATCTTAGCTCTGGACAAATTTAAACCCTCCCTATATCTGGTTCATGGTTATCAATGTTATCTCTCAAATGTTAAAAGCCCTTGAAGTGGAGGTGAGGCAATCAGACCAGCACAGCCCCAAATACAATCCTCTGGCTCTGAGACTGAGGAATTGTAATTTGCTTGCAGATGCTAACTGAAAAATAACACTCAAAGAAGCCCATTTAGCAAAAAAAGCTTCACTGATGGGACTGAGAATGGGAAAGAAAGAAAGATGTTTTATATTTTTCAACTTACAGAATGCTCAAATGTGCCTACACTGCACTGACTGCGACAGCTCAAGAAGGCAGCTCACCACCACTTTCTCAAGGACAATTGGAGATAGAAAACAAAAATGATGGCCTTCCCAGCGATGCTCATATCGCATGAATAGATTAAAGAAAAAGACCCAAAGCACTTTACTGGAAGTGTAGACACAGCTGTTATATGGGTAAATCGGGCAACCAGTTAACAGATAATGTCGAAGTCTTAACACATCTTTGGAAAACACCACACTGACCCTAGGTCTGGGTCATGTGTCTTCTTACATCACTGTGTGGGCGGGAGTCCCGCCCACACAGTGATGTAAGAAGACACATGACCCAGACCTAGGGTCAGTGTGGTGTTTTCCAAAGATGTGTTAAGACTTAGACATGGCTCCCTGCCTGTACCCTTTACTGTATATATGTATATAGTGACAAGTACCTCATAGACACTTGTTGTTAACGTACAGAAGACTACGGAGACTTCTTTAACAGACACAACCCGTAACCAGCACCATCCCAACAGACAGCAACAAGGTAAATGACCAGTTAATTTGTTTCTCACTGTGTTGCTTGAGGGAGGAAGGCGGGTCAGGACTGAGGAGAAGTCCCATTCTCTTCTGTTTCTGTTTTGCTTGTGTCGACCTCACAGGCCAATCACAATCATCACGAGCTAAACTAGGCATGATGCAGCCATGGTAATCCTGACAATTCAAACTTTTAAATGGAAGTAATCTAAAGATGGATCTTGAGGATTTCCAGTGATAGGACTGTGGCTATTTCCTTTGGCAACTTATTGCCATGGTTGAAGTGGATTATCATCCTAACCCACTTTTTGGGACTTATCTGGATCAGGCATACCCCTCGGATGATCACTCTCACTCAAGGTTGAGAAAGACAGGCTTCACAGACAAATAATTGGGTCTGAAAAGCTGATCTAACTCTTCCTGAAGGAAAAGAACCACCAGAAAATATTACCGCCCTCTAGATAGCCTTTTAAACATGTTTTAGCCAGATTATAACAACCCAGATATTATAAGGGTCTAGGTATCTCTCCTCAACAATGTACCTCTCCACTGAGGAGCGTACAGAGATGGGTCTCCGAGTTTAGATACGGACTATATGAGACAATACATTGTCTAAATTGTACAAAAGTTTCCTAAAGACCGAACATGCAACTCACTTTTGATGGCAATCGCAACATTGATAGTTCCAGGAAAATAAAGTATAATCTTGTTTCTATCAGAGAATCTGAGTCTAATTAATGTTACAGAGAGATATCTGAGATATCCATCGGTGTTTGAAGTAGTAATTATCTTAAATCCCTGAGTAGAAGGCTATCAAATGTAGCAAGATACCTCTATCCAAATTAAAGGGAGAAGTATCATCCCTACACTACAGCAGCTATGCCTTTACCTCAAGAGACACTGGAATGAATCCAATGAATTTAAAAAACCTACTGCGTGGCTCAATATTTATACCATACAAGAGCTGAACCAGCAGGAAGCATGCTGAGCACTCTTACTGGACAACATCCTTTGTTTTCGTAAACATACTTAATTATAATCAACATCCTTCAAGCAAACAGGACACCGAGAGGTGTAGATAATAGTCACGACACTCAGTTTCCAGGATTCAGCTGGCAAGTTATTTAGAGTCATCGTTCAGATTACCCATTGTTAGATTATGGTACTTTACAATTTATCAATGCCTTGCTGTTGTGATATAGAGGTCGGTTCCTGTTTCTTCAGAACTGCCTTGTGTCAGAGGGTATACCATATCCTATGCCACAGGATGTTGTTGTCCTTGTGCACACAATTATGCCCAGGTGTGTCCATAAACTTTTAAACCTTTATCCAAGAGGTGAACTCTGCTTTTAATTTTTAATCCCTACTTCATAGGAGAATCACTATATTTAATCTTACAACTCTTTATTTATAACTGGATTCTCTTATAAATCTGTATTTACAGTTGCATCCCTTCACACACCCCTCTTGACCAGCATGAGCACCAACAGCAAGGGTAGGAGGTCTCAAGTAAGTGTTGTCCACAAGCAAGACATTCGCCAGAGTACCAACGCCTATCAAATGAGGTCTCAGGTGTACAATAAACACTTTAAATACCACGAGATGTACAAAAGTCTAAGCATGCATGACAGCAGTGCTCCTCTAAACTAACCCCGGACTAACCTTTAGATTCATTACAAACCAAACAAATCTTTGAACAATGATGAGTTAGACAAAATGTCATCAGCCTGAGACTGTCGGATGAATCAGGGTGCAGTCTCAATGCCTGATGAACTGGGTGAGGTTTGAAATGCTGCGCTAGGTCTATGAAGATTAGTAATAGTTGAATGCAGTTGATGAGATGGAGGGTTCAGAAGAGGTGCAGTGGGCTTATATCAAGGCTGTTCAATGCTGTGATTAGATGCCAATCTCAAACTATATTATCAAAAAGAAAAACTCTGCAAAGGTAACGGCACCATTGAAGAGAAGTTACTACTTCTTAACCAAAATGAGGACCACGACCCCAATCACAGTGAGCACTGGAATGATGTATGGGAAGACACCAAAAGTACTTCTAAATGCTCCTGACACAGTATCAGTGATCCATTCAATTGTTCATTTAGTAACAGAAGCTAACCCTGTCGTTGCCTCCTACATTCTTTGACCTGTCGTCTGAAGCCAATCTGGAGCCAGGCAAATATTATTTAACTCAATTCGCGACAGAAAGTGTTGTGCCCTTCTAACGGTATCCTTGACTGAGTAATTGGTAAAAGTAAGGATCAGTTCCATGCTCTGTAACTGGCTAAGAACCATGCTACGTTTGCTAAGCTTAATAGGTGTATAAATAGAATGATGGGTAGAGGAATTTCTAGATCTGAAGAACTTTCTATATTGGAAAGTGTGTCCACAACAAGGGACATCTTTAGAGGCTGTTATGATCCAGGTGTCAAGTCCAGACCACAGTCAGAACTCCTGGAAACCATGATGATCGTATAGGATCCATTGTAGAGGTGACAGGGCAGTTTGCCTTCTCTGAATCATTGGTTAAACTTCTCCCATTTGTGACAGATGAGGAACCCCTGATCATGACATTCCTCCACATGAAGAAAACCATATTCTATGTGGGTGGAATTGGAAACGGCATTATCCTCCAAGCATGAACGGACCATCCAGCCACACCTCCAAGTATTCTGAAAAGAGTCAGAGTAACAGTTTGAGAAGCAAAGTACTGTTGAATTGTAAGGAAACCCACTATCAACAGGGAGTAAAATCTTCAGGTGCCAAATGGGGAATGATGGAGTTGTATGAGGGACATATTGCTGAGTGGGGGATGTGGACCCGAACACACCTGATTCTCAGGGCGATTCTCAATGATGCCACTTGATGCCCTGAGAGGAATATGTCTGTGTTGGTGAAGATGTCATCGCGGTGGGAAGATCAGCAGTCGCAATGCAGATGGTGGATGCTTTCCAATCCCATCAGTTTGAGGGTAGGTTTTCTGCTGGTCCATAAAGTAGCAAAGCCCCACCTGCTGAAAGCAATGGCCCTGTTGTGCCTTTCCACCCATCCGGAGATCTGGGTTTTCTTTTTGAAGATTGCTCATGGTTGCAGTAAGTCTTGCAACCAGTTCACCTTCCTTTTGAACTGATTGCATTTCAAGAGTCTCAGCGAAGACTCTGATGTCAATCTCAACCTGCGTAGGCTGATAAATAGAGCCATGTGAGAACACAAGTGGTTGAGGCTGAGGGATTGAAGTGATGCCAAGAGGAAGTGGTACCTTCATAAGAGCAGACGTGCCATTATAGTTGTTGGAAAATGATGCTTCCGAGAAAAAATTGTAGAATCCATGGTAGAGTTTGGACTGCTGTCCTGGGAAAGAAGGTCTGGAAACAAATCTTCTGTCAGTTGAGTTTGGGTGTAAGAAGCATGTTTACCAATCGTTCTCCTTCCAGCCACTCGCCATCCTGACTTGGAAAATATATCGCCGTTCCCTCACTGTTGCTGGGTCAAAATCTGGGAACTCCCTTCCTAACAGCACTGTGGGTGTACCTACACCACATGGACTGTGGCGGTTCAAGGAGGCAGCTCACCACCACCTTCTCAAGGGCAATTAGTGTTGGGCAATAAATGCTGACCCAGCCAGTGAAGTCCACGTCCCTTGGAAGTCTTTGAATATTTTTAAGGCAGAGGTGGATTGATTCTTGGTAAGCAAGGGGGTGATAGGTTATCGGGGGGTAGGTGAGATGCAGATTTGAGGTTACTATCAGATCAGCCATGATCTTATTAAATGGCGGAGCAGGATCGAGGGGCTGAATGACCTACTCCTGCTCCTTGTTCATGTGTCACCTGTTCACCTGCCCTTTGAATCTATTGTACGTGGTATGCCTGTTGACATGGATACACTGACAATTTTCTGTCTTCATCCTCAAATGGAGAATGTCCTGCCAAAGCGATTTATGTTTCATGAGTTTACTCTTATGATTGGTAAAGCCTGTTTGTTCCCAGAACACTAAGTCCTGGCTGTAATGACTTTTACAGTAGTCACTATCTGTACAGATCAATGTGGGTTTAACAGGTTCTGCCCCTTCTAAAGCACACTCTAGTGCTGCTGCTTCAGCTCAATGCTCTGTACTGTGGTCAAAGGGCATGGATAGTAATTCTTCTGGATGAAAAGATTGGGAGTCTCAAAGCCGCTCCTAGTATCCCCGTCCCAGCTGAGGAATGTTGGGATGTCACTTTTTTTTTTCAGTCACCATCGATGACCCATCACAGTAAATAACCTGATAATATTCTGCAAGTGATCTCATAGGCAATTGTTTAACTCCTTTCTCCATATCATCATCCCCCATGATGGGGAGGTACTCTACGTCATGTCTGAGGTTAGGAGTTTGAAAATGAGTGTGGGATCACTCGGGACTGAAGTCCATTCATCATATCGGATGTGGGTAGCTTTATTCTCATCAAAGGCCATCCTCAATACTGATGTTCCCCTTGAAGGGGTCGTGCCTTCATGAGGCATTGACCTACCATAGTCACGACTCTTCCTTTTTTAATGTACCTTCTCTCAACATTGTAACAATTATAAGAATGGAACTGAACAGGGATAATGTGATTCTCATTGTGTAAAACAGCAACTGCCACTTTAGGTGATGTCCTGATGTGAATATTGAGGGGAAGTTGTAAGTCCCTTTGTTCTAGGTCTATAGCGTCCTGTACATCACTGCATAATTACTGCAGTTTAGAGAAATCATCTGGTGAGAAGACGAACGGTCCTTTCATTGCCTGACCCAGTCTAACATACAGGAGTACAGAGAGCTCAGCAAAGGTTGGTGTAAAATATTTAACAAAGTACAGGGGTCCTAAACTCTCCTGTAGATTTTGTACCCTCTCATCCTGAGGATTAGCCTCAATGGTGCCTTGGGCTCTAACGGCTCCATCAGCATCAAAACCTCCCATCTCAAAGACAATTGTGTGGAAGTATTGGAATAGGATAACCTTCTTGAGTAAATCAATTGTTTGAGTTCACTCATAGGAAGACTCGGCCAATTCCGACAGCCATTCCCATTTTGTCAGGACCTAACGTCGGCTAGGATTATAAGAAATTACTAAACCTTGATGCAAAATCAAGGGAGTTCCATTTTAAGTTCTACAAGGCCTGATCAGGGACTTGTTGTCTCTAGATGTTTAAACCTGGGTTTTGGTACCACTGTCAGTAAAACATTCCTTCTATACTGAATAATCTAAAGGATACGTTTTAGATATAAACATATGTAAGGATTTCTGTATCAACTCAAGTCCCACATTGGACACCAACTGAAGTGGATTATAATCCTTGCCCCTTTTTGGGGTTATTCCAGATCAGCCCTCCTCCTCAGGTGATCGCACGCAATTAAGACTGAGAAGCTCCACAGACACATAAATGGGTCTGAAGAACGGATCCAACTCTTCCCGAAAGAAAGGAACCCCCAGAGAATATTACCGTCCTTCAGATAGATTTCTTGACACATTTTAGCCAGATTAGTCAGGTGTACAATGTTATGAGGGGCCTAGATAGGGTAAATAGGAAAGACTTGTTTCCCCAGCTGAGGGGTCAATTACCAGGGGGCAAAGATTTAAGGTAATTGGTAAAAGGATTATAGGGCACACAAGGAAAATCTTTTTCACTCAGCCTGGAATTCACTGGCTAAATTAGTGGTTGAGGCTAAAACATTCAACTCATTTAAACGGTACCTGGATCTGCATCTGAAGCACTGTAACCTGCAAGGCTATGGACCAGGTGCTGGAAAGTGGGATTAAAATTAGCAGCTAGTTTCTTTATCATCTTTTTCTGGCCGGCACAGACATAATGGGCTGAATGGCCTCTTTCTGCACCGTAACTTTTCTATGGTTCTATTATAACAACCCAGATATTATAAGGGTCCAAGCATCTCCCCTCAACAATGTACATCTCCACTGAAGAGTGTACGGAGATGGGCTTCCAACTTTGAATACAGAATACTACATGAGACAATATATTGTCTAAATTATACAAAAGTTTGTTAAAGAACCAAACATGCAATTCACTTTTGATGGTAATCATAACATTGGTAGTTCTAGGAAAAGAAAGTATAATCTTGATCCTAGTAGAGAATCCAAGTCTAATTAATGTTACAGGGAGATATTTAAGATATCCAACAGTATTTGAAGTAGTATTTACCTTAAATCCCTGGATGGAAAGCTACCAAGTATAGCAAGATACCTCTGTCCAAATTAAGGGGAGGGCTATCATCACTAGACTACAGCAGCTATGCCTTTACCTTAAGAGACACTGGAATGAATCCAATGAATCTAAAAATCCTACTGTGTGGTTCCAATATTCACATCATAAAGGAGCTGAACCAGTGGGAAGCATGTTGGGTACTCGTGCTGGACAACATCCTTTGTTATGATCAACATCCTTCATTTTAATCAACACCCTTCAAGCAAATAGGATACTGAGAGTTGCCACATTCAGTTTCCAGGATTCAGTCCACAAGTTATTTAGAATGTCATGAAATTAACTTTTTTTACATTATATTCTTGTGGTTTATTGCAAAGTAGGTTTATGGGGGTAAGTATAGCTGGGCCTGTGTGTAATTTAATTACATTTTTTAGTCAAGCAGACTGCGAGCTTTAAATCATTAAAAGAAGCTAGGTGTTTGACATGCTAATGAGTAAACATGGATGCTGGCTTAGTATGTAAGGTGCGAAGGGAATTTGCATTTTTAGATAAATGAAGGGAGATTTGGATTTCAAAGGCATCTTAGCCTGTTTACAACTAGCCAGATAAGCAAAGCTAAGGAATGTGTTTATTTTTCCCAAAGTTACTGACAATATATATTGGCAACATGACAGTTTTTATATTATGAGGAAGATACAGTTTCAAAGACATATGGAATAATAGAATTTACATATTAAAAAGAGAGAAACATACACAAAGGAGAATGTAAGGCTATGTGTCACAAGGCCATGTAAGATCTAACCAGAGTGTGTGAAATAATGTTAATGAAGCCTCCAGCATTTGTGCATGAGTCTGCTATGCAACGAAACTGAAGTTGAGGAAAAGCCATTTGGAATTCCACTGTCCAGGGTGTTGTGTTAACTTGCTGAGTTTGTTCTAAATCTAAAATCTTTTGGACCGTTGCCTTAAAGAGGGTGTAACCTGGGGGGTCAGGTTAATTAGGAATTTTAGGAGTTATTATAGTAGTAATTAATTTGTAGCCTTATGTACATGCTTGAAATCTTTTATATTTTGTTAATAAGCATTTTAATTTAATTTTTAAACCCCTAAGGGCCTTGGTGGGCTTATTACTTCTATATTCAGTGCACACATCTCATAATAGATACAAATTGTGAAACCATTGTGATAGCATGACCAAGTTTCTCTCATGTATTTGATTCACCTGGTACAGGCCACATCATAACAAGGGTCATGCTTAATGTTATCCATTGTTAGATTGTATTATCTTATAATTTATCAATGCCTTGTTGAGGTGATGCAGAGGCCAGTTCCTGTTTTTTTCAGAACTACCTAGTGTTAGAGGATATACCATACTCCATGTTGTTGACCTTGAGCACATAATTATGCCCAGGTGTGTTTCTAAACTTTTAAATCTTTGTCTAGCAGATGAACTCTGCTTTTAATTTTTAATCCTTACTTCATAGGAGAACCACTATATTTAATCTTATAACTGGATTCTTTGATAACTTCATATTTATAGCTGCATTCCTTCACATGGGGTCTTTTACAGCCACCTGTGAGAGCAAAGAGGACCTGGGGTTGTGAAAAGTGCTATATAAACACACCCCTTGTCTTTCTTTACATTGCATTGGCAGCACAGGAACCAGCCATTCAACCCAACAGGTCCATGCTAATTTCATCTCTTCCCTCTCTATCTTTCTTCCTTCAGTGGGGAATCACAGAATAATATTTTTCCTCATTATCTTACCTCAGACATGTAAAACCTTGGTGTCTATTAGCACGAAGTATAAATGTAAACTTTGTTTTCACAGAGCATTTGTACACAGGTAGTTGAGATTTATTCAATACAGAAGGGTTGAAGAAATATATACATGCCATCATTTTGCATATTTGAAGTTGACTGGCTATGAAATTCAATTCACAAGATCTGGTTATGCAGTTGAATCATTCTGCTGATCCTGTGCATAAATTTTTCATTGGAATTTATTCGTACATGTGCTGAATAAGAACATCTTTTTTTAAATGTAATCCGAGGCCACTGAAGGGATAATCTGGAAATGAATACATTCAGTTTGCAGCTATCTATCTGCACTCATCTGTTTGTGCTGTGCCTGGTTAATTACCCAACTGCCCAACCTTTAACAATGGATTACTCTGACTTAAAGAAAATATTTTTAGGGCAGAATAAATTAAAATTATATTATTCTCTGTATGATAAGATTTGAAAGGACTCATTAATTCAGTGCCCCTCTCTGAATATGTATCTATGTATCTGATACACATCTCTCTTTCTCTCCTGTCATCTGTGCATCTAATTGAGGCTGGTTTACAACTGTAATCTCCCATCTCAAGATGAACCTTGATTAATTAAGCGAGGAATACACAATTTATTGTGTTGTCACTTGGGAGACAGAAGAAAAGATTCATTCTTGTTTTCTACTTCATGTCACTGGTAACAATTGATCCCCGTTATAAAAAGCCATTCAGAATTGGACTTCGTTCTTGTACTGATGGTAAAATGTTGCCTTTTACATCAGCTGAGCAACAGATCTCAGCCTGATATCTACACAGTCAATGGGGATACATTTTAGAATTCTGCTACCTTCAAGGACTCAATGTTACATGGTAAAGTATCTGAGAATTGGCATTGCTTTTCGGAGATAGTTTGGTACCTTGGACAATGCAATGATTCTTGGACACAGTTTGGTTGTTCTAAGCCAATTCCATTGTCCTACTGTTTCAACACTATTAGGGAAATCCGAAATCAGGACACCAAGTTCTGTTCATGCCAGCAAATTAAAAAATGTAGGAATTAACCGGGCAATTGATTTCATCTTTATGGGTCACATCTCCTTCATCAGTGCTTGTACACAAAGAGTTGTGTCTAGGAAAGCAATGGCTCAGGAGAATCATATAGACCCTCCAATCTTTACATCCCTACTCCAACCACGCGATCCTTTGTGTCTGTCCCAAAGAGGTACATCACCCCAAACGTGGTCCCTGAGGTTTCACATTATGTATCTATGAGGCCCAAGAAGACATAAAAATAGAAAATGCTGGAAACACTAACCAGGCCCATCAACATCTGTGGGGATGGAAACAGAGTTCATCGGAACCGAGAAAAGTGAGAAACGCCATAGGTTTTGAGCAAGTGAAAGTTGGGGGGTGGGGTGGGTGTGAGAATGGGAAGAAGAGCACAAGAGAAGGTTTGTGACAGGCTGGAGATTAAATGACAGAAGACTTCATGGTGCAGAGTATGCAAATAAAACAAGAAACAAAATACATGTGCCTGGAAGAGGTGTGAGTAACAGGATAGCAGCCGTCCAAAAGGAACTAAGGAAAAAAAAAAGAGAAAAACGAACCAGCAAAAAAAACACAATGCAAAATAGGGGCAAAGGTTATGTTCTAAAATTGTTGAACTCAGCGTTGAGTCCAGGAGGCTTTAAAGTGCCCAGTTGAAAGATGAGGTGCTGTTCCTCCAGCTTATGTTGAGCTCTGTGTCAGCTTCTATAAGCTTGAAGAATCCTGATTCACTTGATGCAATGAAATGAGTGGTTTTATTGCTGCCCTCCCAAATACAGCATTAAAATGACCAGACATCAACACCATCCTGTTATGCTCCAGGTCACCTCCTGAGTTCGTAAGCCAGCTTTTGCAACTGCTTAGCTACCTTTTCAGGAAAGCTGAACTTCCCCTTAAACCCTGACCCAAACAGACAAGAGCTCAGACCACAGCCAACGCTGGAGACTGATGACAATTTGTACAATTCAAGTCCTTAAATTGCCAAGGGAGCAATAAAATGTGGGAACGTTTCACCAAGAATCAATTTTGAGGGAAAGACTTGAGTAGGATCGCCAATAAACTACTTGGTCGGAATTTTGCGTCCGAGGTGTGGCGGGAACGGGGCTATTCTGAACTCCTGTGGCTACGGCTGGACCGTAAAATCCCGCTGGCCTAAAATTCAGCCCCTTGAGATTAACAACGGTGAAATAGTTGACTTTGTATCACACGGTTCTGGTGATTAACGTTAAATCCATTTTTAGATCATATGCTTTTCACAATAAAAGTTGCGAATCAGGATTCTTCAAGCTTATAGAAGCTGACACGGAGCTCAACATAAGCTGGAGGAACAGCACCTTGTCTTTTGACTGGGCACTTTAAAGCCTCCTGGGCTCAAGGAATGGCTAACAACTATCATAATTGCTGTGTTACATTTCTATGTCCAATAGTAATAAATCTGAAGATCTGATGGATTCCAGCCTCAGTCAAGCATATTGATAATGCTAACCCTGCATAATGGAAACTGACAACAATTAAATCAATGGCTGGTTTATTGAGGGTAATATCCTGATCCAGCAGATGGGAAAATGTTCTAATGTCATTTCCTTAATGCTCAGCAATCACTGTCTGCACAAATCTGTAGACAGGCATTTAGAGAAATGGATGTTGAGTTAACACAAAGTAATGGATTGGAGAGGAGCATTTCCTCTCCCAAGTGTCTAATTTCTGTATTTGTCAGGTTTCAATCCACGTAAGGTTTTTGGTATTTTATTTCCTCTTTGGAATAGGAAGACAGAGGGAATTTGGTGAAAATTTCACATCATATGAGCCAAACTGATAACCCTCTCGGGCACAGAATTGTTCATGTTGCAACATTCTGCTGTGTCATTGACCTAAGGCCAAATGGTGACATTAGCACAGACACTTAAGATGTTTATACAGCTTTCGCCTCACTGCTATTTTAGCTGCAACGTTAACCCAACATTTATTAAATCAGAGGGGTCAGTAATACCACACAAGCTAATCACACAACAGTAAACTATGGCCTCATCATCAGAATATAGAAACAGGCCATTTAACTCCTCAAACCTCAACTTCCCCATTCCTAACTCCCTCAACTTCCCCATTCCCAACACCCTCAACTTCCCCATTCCCAACTCCCTCAACTTCCCCGTCCCCAACTCCCTCAACTTCCCCATCCCCAACCTCCCACAGAGAAAGCAGGAAAAGTCACTTCAAGCTTTCTAGGAAAGGTCACCAAGCTGATTAGTTGTGATTGGCACAGAATCTAAGGTAAGTTACACTTTATGCTCAGGTAAGATCTGAAGAAGCTGATGCTCAGCACATGCTCGATTGTGCTTGTCCCTGAAGCTGCCATCTCTGAAGATCAACAGGACCATGGCTCTTTGAGCAGCTGTTGGCGTCAATTTTCTATGCCCTGTCCTTACTCTGAACTTCAATGGCAGTTTTCGGATGCACTTTGACGTGAACCAGTTTCATCCCATCAAGCTCCCTTTGTTTATATCACCATCTTTTTCACCAGGTTGGTGGCTAGTTATCCAAACCAGATGAAAACTCAGCTGTTAACAACAGGCAGTGAAAAGAAAGAAAGGGGCTGCATTTCTATAGCGCTTGTCTTGACCTCAGGATGTCCCAAAGCACTTTATAGCCAATTAAGTACTTTTGAAATGTTCCTACCTTGTAGGGAGCACGGTAACCAATATGCACACAACAAGGTGTAAAAAACAGCATTGTAGATAACAGCCAAATAATCTGTTTTTTCAGTGATGTTGATTGAGGGATTTACATTAGCCAGAACACCAGGAAGAACGCCCCACTCTCCTTTGAAATAGTCCCAGGACACTATGTTCACCTGCCTCAGTTTAACGTCTATCGAAAATATGGCACGTCCAACAGTGCAGCATTCACTCAGTACTGCACTGGATTATAAACCTGGATCGTATGTGTGACTGCCTGTGGTGGGATTTGAACTAGCAGTCTTCTCACTCAGCGTCAAGTGTGCTTCTGACTGGATGCCAAAATTAGTTGGCAGGTTTTTAACTCTTTCATGGGACGTGGGCATCACTGGCTGGGCCAGCATTTATTGCCCATCCCTAATAGCCCTTGAGAAGGTGGTGGCGAGCTGCCTTCTTGAACTGCTGCAGTCCCTGTGGTGTAGGTACACCCACAGTGCTGTTAGGGAGGGAGTTCCAGGATTTTGACCCAGCAACAGTGAAGGAACGGCGATATATTTCCAAGTCAGGATGGTGAGTGACTTGGAGGGGAACTTCCAGGTGGTGGTGTTCCCATCTGTCTGCTGCCCTTGTTATCCTGGGTAGTAAAGGTTGTTAGGAGCGCAACCGATGTTATTCACTGAGCAACCCACAGGGAAACCTGTCTTACTGATCAAAACTTTTTTTTGTATTTGAAAACAAAGGGAAAATTACTGATCCCAGAATCATAGAATCCCAGTAATACTTTCATGGTTTTAAAATTAGAAGATTTATAACGAGAAGAAAAAAAATGAAGCACACAAGATTAAAATTACACAATTAAATAGTCTTACAAAACATCCCCAGCCCCCACCCCAAAAAAAAAATCCCCACTTGGTCAGAACACAGAAGTAAACTGCTTGGCAGCAGCTCCCTCATAGATTTTTAACCATAAAAATCCAGAAATATTACCCAAGGCAAAAACTGTTGCTACTTTAATAAAGTACACCAGGCGACTTCTCTCTCTCTCTCCCACTCTGCTGTGGAAAAATTCCAGAGGAAGTTCAGGAACAGACTGCTCTCTGTAAACAAAGACTTCTCTGGCTTGAAACTGGGTGACTGCTTCAAATACACAGCTTTTCACAGCACAGATCTGGTCTCAGGCCATCTCCCCCACACAGCCAACACAACTCAACTAAATATCTTTCCTTAAATATCCTTTTCCCCTTTGATCTTAGACTCCAATGTGCTAAGCATCTCTTTCAACTCAATTCTTCCCAAGATATAAGAATCTTTCATGTTTTCCTACTGCCTCCAGGTTCAGGTAAAATCAAATTTAACAACCTTCCCTTGTTTACTTAAGAAACTTTTCTAATTGTAAAAGTTCCTTGTCCCTTCTAAACATTCCTTTGAAATTTAACAGCTGGAAAGTCAAGTTCCCACTTAACTTATGAATGCAAATTACAAACCCAACCTATTTACTTGTACGTTAGATTTCACCATAGCTTCTCATTACAAATGCATGCATCTAGTACTTTACTTTTCACCTCTCTGCTCCCGCAGACAAGCTTCCTTTACTAACCTGTCCCCATTTTCATTACACACACACTCACACTCTCAGCCTTCTTTATAGGATACCACAATATTTCCAAAAATATTTTTAAAGTAACGTCTATCTTCACAAGGTCGTAGTTTTTGGAAGGTGTTGTCAAAGGAGCCTTAGCCAGTTGCTTGGGTAGTGCATCTTGCAGATGGTACATGCTGCTGTCCATTGACGTGAGGATAAAATCTCTCCTCCTGACCCTTTCTTCCTTTTCCACCCCCTCCCTCAACCCACCCACTGCACACACATTCATATGTCATCTTCAGCTCGGAGAATGGGATTAAATAGATGACTTGCATCCCACCTAGACCGATCTACTTGAAGATGTTTCCCACCCTTCCCTAAAACTGGCCCAACTTTGGAAGCAATCGCAGAAGCAGCATCTGGTTTTGGAACTTGTGTTGACCTCCCTACTCAGTTCCAGCTGCCTGTCTGTTCGGGAAGATATGATTCATTCCAGATGTAGACATGTTGCATTTATTATTCCTAATTTGTTGTGGTCAGCATCATACACTGGATTCCTTCAATTGGGAGGCTGAGGGATTCGAACATAACCACAGTAAACAAGAGAGACCCTTGTTAAAAATATTACTAATTAGATAATTACTACTTGCCTCTGCAGAGTCCTTACGCACAGAACATCAAGCATGCTGCTTGTAGATCATTCAGTTGCACAATAATCGCCTCAACATTTACTGTTTGAGATAGAATGGCACATAGATTGCTTAGAGAATGAGCTGCTTGATCATTTTTATATGCAGATTTTATTGACCCAGATGAATTTGTCATTGCTGATGTTCACAGTGGTTCAAGGGTGGATTAATATTCCTGTGGCCGGTCATGCCATATCCAGACTTTAACAGGGTGCCAATCTCATGAGGTCAGTCCATAATAAGTACCTCTGCCAACAGACTGAAGGCAAACTCAGCAGGCATTTCACTCGGGTACATCTCCCAACAGCCACTCGTACAGCTCTCCGCCACATTGCCCTGGACCCTGTGCCTCGGCCAAACTGGATAATTCTTAAATTAATCGCATCCCAGATGGATACAACAAAGAAGCAGGCAATTCAACACATCAACTGTAACGATGCTTTTCTCCACAAACCACCCAGTCTAATCCTGCTCCCCACTCACTCCCTGCACTCTTTAATATCCCATCCAGTCTAATCCCACTCTCCCGCTCACTCCCTGCACTCTTTAATATCCCACCCAGTCTAATCCCACTCTCCCGCTCACTCCCCACACCCTTTAATATCCCGCCCAGTCTAATCCCACTCACCTCCCAACTCCCCACACCCTTTAATATCCCGCCCAGTCTAATCCCACTCTCCCCCTCACTCCCCGCACCCTTTAATATCCCACCCAGTCTAATCCCACTCTCCCCCTTACTCCCTGCATCCTTTAATATCCCACCCAGTCTAATCCCACTTTCCTCATTATTCACCACACCCTTTAATATCCCACCCAGTCTAATCCCACTCTCCCCCTCACTCCCTGCATCCTTTAATATCCCACCCAGTCTAATCCCACTTTCCTCATTATTCACCACACCCTTTAATATCCCACCATGTTTCCTCCTGCTCAAACCCCTATCTTGGGTCTCAGCTCCACTTTGCTGCTCCATTCCTATATCCTTTAATTCCCTGAGTATCCAAAAATCTATGAATACCCTCAATGACTGAGCACCACAACCACCTGGGATAGAGAATTCTAAAGATTTACAACCCTCGGAGTGAAGAAATTTCTCCTAATCTCAGACCAAAATAACCGACCCTTTCTCCTGAGATTATAACCCCACATCCCAGATTATAACCCTGTGTCCTATATTATAACCACGTGCTCCAGATTACGACTCTGTGTTCTAGATTATAACTCTGTGTTCCAGATTATAACGCTGTGTTTTACTTTACAACCTCATGTTCCAGATTATAGTCCTGTGTTCCAGATTATAACCCCCGCATTCTATATTATAACCCTGTGTTCCAGATTATGACCCCGTGTTCTAGATTTGCTCAGCTCTGTGCTTCAAGCAGCCAGCAGTCTGCTCTGCTTGATTGTCTTTGAAGCCCTCACCTCATCTTTCCGAGCATTGTGCACATGAAAGTTTAACGAATATTGAAGTTGAGTATTCATGCAGCTTCGTAGGACATCATCTTCTGTAAGTGTGTGCAGGTTTAATTTAATCATAGCAGGATAACAATGACACATCAGTCTATTTCCGAGGCAGCATTTCTGTGCAATCGCTGAGCTAGTGTCACATTTGATTGCCAGTTTCATCAGTCATCCTGCCGCAGTTATCACTGAGTATCTGGAGACAGAGAATATCATTTCGGGATATTATCACGTCAGAGATAAATGATATTGTAGGAAGTTTGGAATGATGGAGTGAAATCAGTAGCTTTACACGACACCAGGGCTCGGGACGGATGGAAAATATCCTTGGAATAAACGTGAATAAAAGAGGAGATGGTTTGAAACATTGGCGTAGAGAAAGTACAATAGCATAACAAATATCTTCATCGTCAGGGCACCACAATGACAAAGCAACACTTCTGAATGATTTTCCTCAAACTTCAAATAATGTAATAGCTGTTAAAATTCAAGCTATTCAGTTCAGGGACCTTTAAAAGTCTAATGAGTATAACAGAATACAGGCAGCTCGGGTGAGATGATAAACATCTCCACTCAGGAATCTCACAGTGGCTACATTCTTGGTTCTGTCACTCCATTTGTTATCTGCTTGGTTTCAGTCATGGCGATATTCATCAAACCGCTCAGCGGCCCAAGTCGTGCATCTTCCCTGGAGCGCTCCCGGGATAGATCACAAATAGGACGGTGGTGAAGGTCAGACCTGTCAGGTTTTCCTGTCATCTGAAACTGAGAGGCAACTTGTGAAGGGGAGTTAGTGATCCCAATGATTGATGAGTTATCGACTCCAAGTTTTGGGGAGTCAGGAGGTGAGTTACTCCCCGCAGGATTCCCAGCCTCTGACCTGCTCTTGTAGCCACAGTATTGATATGGCTGGTCCAGTTCAGTTTCTGGTCAATGGTAACCCCCTCCAGGATGTTGATAGTGGGGGGATTCAGTGATGGTAATGCCATTGAATGTCAAGGCAATATATAGACAAACAAAAGCAGCTGTTTTGTGCACAGCAAGATCCCATGAGCAATACACAAGGTGAATGATCAGATTTTGTTTCTCGTGGTGTTAGTTGAATGAGGAGTTTCACCAGGGCCCTAGAAAGTTCCTTCTAATCATGGGAACTCTTTCTTCCACCAGAACAGGACCAGGCCTCAGTTCAACATCTGACCTGAAAGACAGAGGGCGGAATCGGGCATGTTCGGAGGCATGAGCGGACAACATGGCGAGAAGGCCAAAAATCAGTTTCACCACCTCCTGAAACCAGTCAGCGATTGTCCGCTCCGCCCACTGATGGTGGGTCGTGTTCACCACCCTCAGACATCGGGAAACTCATTGTAATACATCTGCAGATCGTTATAAACCCAGCCCACCGGACTCATCCCGCCTCCCCCTCCCCCCACTAGATCGTCCGCCCACGCCAACGTGTTCCACAACAGCACGTTAAAGGTGTGCATTTGGCGGACTGCACTTTGAGGGGAACTTGGAGACACAATAACATTACTAAGCTTGCCCTGGTCACCTGTTGGACTTCAAGGTTGAGGCAGCTTTGTGGATGGGGGCGGCCAAGGGCTGCCCTGTAGCTGAAGGTAGTGCACAAGCACATGTGGGGTGGGGGCGTGGACGAGGGAAGTGGCCACACGTTAGGGACACCTTGTATAAAGTGACCATTCCTCTGCAGCTGAGACAGTTCAGGCACAGCCACATTGATATGATTGGAGTCGGGTCTCTCACTTATCTGCCCACTCGAGGCATCAAAGTGCCACCAAGTGCTCCAGAGCTTTTCCCCACCCCCGCCCCGGCACAGAATACAAATTAATGAGTGTTTTAGTGGACTGCAGAACAGTTGGACGACTGGGCGTGTTGTACAATCCCCTTGCTGTAGCTGGCAGGGGAGCAGTCACTGGTGGACACGCTCACAGCTCCATTAAATGTCAGCATCCGGTTTGGACCTGTCTCCCCCATGGTTTAAGCTAACAGTGCAGCCTTGCAGTGTGGGTTAGGAGAATGCCTGTCCCTGAGCTGGGAGCACAGCCTGCAGCCCAATGGGCAAAGCTGCTGCCAATCGGTCAGGTGGAGAGGGGCAGAGGTGGGTGGGGTTTTGGACAGCCATGTAGTGCACTAAACTCTGACCATCCAAGTGGTGGCCAGCACTCTCCGGGATGCATTAAGGGACCTTCAGACTTAACCAAGACAGGTTCTTAGCACACCCATGCGAACCCATGCATCTCTCTCTTTCACCCTGTAAAGGGGACTACATCAGGATCATGGAACCTGGTGAACTAGCTGTGTGCTTCATGATGTACAGAGAGTGAAGATGATTGGGAAGAGAGCGACGGAGGCACCTAGCTGCACCAAGGGAGGAGCAGCACCCTCTGGAAGAAGGGGTGGCTGGGGCTCCTGCACACGCCACTGAAGAGTCACAGTGAGACATCGCTGGCTGACGCCTAGCGACACCCAGGGTCCATGGACAACACCTTTCGTTCCTGCAGATGACCGAGAACCAGTGTCACCGAAGGCTGTGCAGGTCTAGGGAGCATGTCTCTGGTCACATCTGCCAGCTACTGCAGGATTTGGTGCCACGTGGATATGAAGGGCGTCCACTGCCTGTGGCCGTGAAACTGACAGCGGCGTTCAATTTCTACGCCAGTGGCTCCTTTCAGGGCTCCACAGGTGACCCCTGTGGGATTTCACAAGCCTCCACCCACAAATGCACCCATGAGGTCACGGATGCTATCTTTGCGAGGGCACACAACTTTGTGCATTTCGCCCGGGACCAAGAGAACCAGGGTGCAAGAGCGATTGGATTTGCCCAGATCTCGGGATTCCCACAGGTGCAGGGTGCGATCGACTGCATTCACGTAGCGCTCAGATCTCCGTCGCAACAAGGGGTCACATCAGCCACAAGGGCTTCCATTTGCTGAATGTGCAGCTACTGTGCAACCACCACAAACGCATCCTGCAGGTCTGCGCATGTTTTCCAGGGAGTGTCCACAACTCCTACACTCTCAGTCGGTCACAGATTCCTGGCGTCTTCCAGGGTCCACAGAGGCTGCAGGATTGGCTCCTCAGGGACAAGGGCTACCCACAGAGGCCGTGGCTGATGACACCCGTGCAGCAGCCTCAGGCTGCAGCAGAGCGACACTATAATGAGGCTCATGCTGCAACTTGCATCTTGGTGGAGCAAACCATCGGGATGCTGAAAATGAGGTTCAGGTGCCTGGTGGAGCCCTGCAATATAGTCCACAGAGGGTGTCATCTGCTGCGCCCTTTACAACCTGGCATTGCAACGGGGAGAGGAGCCGGCTGAGGAGGAGATGCAGGAGCTGGGGGATGCCGAAGGTGATGAGGGTGAGGGGGTCCTCGTGGGTGATGGGGATGAGGCCCTCACACTGGCCAGATGAGACAGGCGCACTCGGGAGGCCCTCGTAGCTGCTAGATTTGTGGAGGATGATGATGACATGCAGTGAGGACACTCCATAGATCCTCACATAGCCTCTGTGAATGTCTGACTCCTGTCTGGCCAAGGGCAGCTCTTTTGCTCTCCGTGATCAGGGACATATCATAGAGACGCAGCCATGAAACTTTAAACATCTGATCCTTTGTCCGCCTTCAGCATCTGACCCCTTCAGGAGCACAGCGTCACTGGTCACAGATGCTGAAGAGATGGGGGCCAGACTCACCTCAAAGGTGCTGAGAGGACACAGAGAGAATGATGGAACTCTGTGGAGCCTGCCCACTACATTCTGGCAGCAATGACCAGCACCGCCAAGGTGCAGGCATCAGTAACGTGTCCAGGGAGTGTGAGGCTGGACCATCACTCTGGTCTGAAGGCTGCACAGAGCACAGGGAAGAGGCACTGGACTGAGACACCTGCCTTTATATTGTGCAGGAAGGTTTCACATCTGAGTGACAAGAACACTGCTCATCAGAACAAGGAGCCATAGGCAGGGAGACATTCTTGGGAGTTTATTGACAATAGTGAACATTATGTACAAGTGATCAATGCCCATTGCCAGGCTGTGCAACTATTTTTACTTAACATCCCTAACCCTGCCGCTATGTCTTGATGCTCCCCAGACATCCATAGTGGAGGTGGAGGCAGCCTGCTGACTGTGATGCCCTGTCTGTGATGACTTTGGTGGGCGTCCTCTGGAGGGCCGAGACTTGGAGGGTCCCGGCCTGTTTTCGGGGTCCTGCTGTGTGGCAGTGGCTCCCTCCTCAGCCTGTGGAGCTGGAGCTACTGAGGTCACAGGAAGAGGGGATTCGGATGGGCTGGACACTCCCAGAGTCACCTGGGTGGATGGCCCCAGGGGTTACACCTGCTGATCCTCCTCCCTATGGGTGCCCGAGGGCCCCTGGCTGACTCCTTGAGGAGAAGGGGTAGCTGGAGTGAGATCGAGCTGCCCCTCACCCCTCTCGCGTACACACTGTTGGAGGCCAATGATGGCATCAGCGATGGAGTTGAGCCCGCGCAGCAGGGCAGGAGTGACGTCCTGGACCAAGGTCTCCATGGCGACTGTCATCCTGCCAGTGTTGCCCTCGGTGCATTGGCATACCGGCACTATCACCTCAGAGTGAAGGTGGACAGACTCCTCCATTGTGCCTTCAATCTGAGGAGTGCAGCGGACATCCCTTCCTGATATTCCTGAGTTTGCCTTTGCAGCTCCAGCAACTGTGACATGACCGAGACCAGAGGCTCCTCATCTGACTCAGACTCAACAACGTTCTGGCCTCCAGCAGTCCTCCGAGTGCCGGAAACCTGGGAAGTCCCTGCCGCCGCCTGCAGTAGATCAGACAGTGCGATGTGTTCACCAGATTGTGATCCCGAGGCTAATCTAAAGCTAGGTCCCACCGAGGTGTGTGTCTCTGCGCTGGTGGAGGGTGTGGGTGAGGCTGTGATGGGTCTTCAGGGAGGGAGTCTCCAGATTCCTCTTCAGAGGTTTCTTCGGGGCTTGTTTGGAGGCCCTGGGTCGTGGACTCCATTGGCTGTTTCCCAGATGGTCCTGTGAAAGCAAGGGGAGAGAATTAGTGCCTGACAGTGGCCTGTGAAACAGGGACACATCACTCACGGCATGGTTATCTGATGGATGTTGCACTGCTGGATCCTCACTTGGTAGAGCAGCGCCGACCTCACCGTCAGCACAGGACCGGTCCCGGTCATCGCCGGCCAGCTGGATGGCTCTGTTTTCAAAGTCTATGGGGACCTTGATTTCAGAGGTCTGCAACCTCTCCCTCCTGTTGTGTGCCAGCTTGTCCTGCATGGATAGAGATGGAGAGAGTGTAAGCAGGATGCCTGCCGGGCCAGATGATAAGTATGCCTGACGTGTGGGTGGTGAGTGGTCCCATGGATGGGATGAGGGCAATGAAGGTCTGTGTGAGAGAGTGAATGGTGATGCCCCTTGAACCAGCATAAGAAGATAATAAATAGGAACAGGAGTAGACCATTCGGCCCCTCGAGCCTGCTCCGTCATTCAATATGATCATGGCTGATCTGTTTGTTTGGATTTCCACATTCCCATCTAACCCCGATAACCTTTGACTCTCTTGCCGAACAAGAATCTATCTACCTCTGCCTTAAAAATATTCACTGACCCCGCCTCCATCGCCTTCTGAGGCAGAGAGTTCCAAAGTCGCACAACCCTCTGAGAGAAAAAATTTCCCCTCATCTCTGTCCTAAAAGGGCGACCCGTAATTTTAAAACAGTGCCCCCTAGTTCTGGGCTCACCCACAAGAGGAAACATCCTTTCAAAATCCACCTTGTCAAGGCCGTTCAGGATCGTGTATACTTCAATCAAATCACCCCTCACTCTTCTAAACTCCAGTGGAAACAAGCCCAGTCTGTCCAACCTTTCCTCATAAGACAACCCACTCATTCCAGGTATCAATCTAGTAAACCTCCTCTGAACCGCCTCCAATGCATTTACATCCTTCCTTAAATAAGGAGATCAAAACTGCACACAGTATTCAAGGTGCTGTCTCACCAATGCCCTGTATAACTGAAACTCTTTCGAGTTATCAACAGTCACAGATTGCAACCCTTTCAAGTACAATCACAGTTCTTGGTTTCTGGGAGTGGGACACACACCCACAACCCTCTGATTCAAAGGCAAGGGTGCTATGAACTGAGCCACAGCTGACACCAAGCATAACATCCTTTTATGTTCAATCCCTCTCTTAATAAAGGATTAGCATTCCATTAGCCTACTTAATTACTTGTTGTACCTGCATATTAACTGTTTGTGACTCATGTACTAGAACACCTAGATCCCTCTGCACCTCAGCCATTCTCCATTTAAGTAGGATTCTGCTTTTTTGTTCTTCCTGCTAAATTGAACAACTTCACATTTTCCCACATTAAACTCCATTTGCCAGATCTTTGCCCACTTGCTCAACCTATCTACATCTATCTGCAATCTCCTCATGTCCTCTTCACAACATACTTTCCTACCTATCTTTGTGTCACCTGCAAATTTAGCTACCACGTCTTCACTCCCCTTCATCTAAGTCATTGATGTCAATTGTAAAAAGTTGAGGCCCCAGTACAGACCCCTGTGGGACTCCGCTCAATGAGTGAGATCCCTGTGGATGAGTGATGGGTTTGTGACTGTGTGAGTTGAGAGCAATGAGAAGAGCGACTTACCCTGGTGGAATGGAGAAGATCATTCATTCTCTAGTGGCACTGGGTGGCTGCCCTCTTTTGAAGGGCATTGGTGCTGACCACCGCTGTCACCACCTCCCAAGCCATATTAGTGAGGTTACTGCCCACCCTGCGGCCAGAGCGGGGGTAGAGCACACCCCGACAGGCCTCCACTGCATCCAAAAGGTGCTCGAGGGACGCATCATTGAACCTGGGGGGGGTGGGGGGGCGGGGGGGCCGGTGTTTTTGCCTTTCAGGGTCATGTATTCTTTGCAGCAGTCGTGGGCTGGAAGCACTGAGATGTGTGCGTGTGGCTGGACTTTAAATATGGTGCCCGGTGTGACGAAGTGGAAAGGTGATGGTGTGGTGGGTGAATAGAAATGGCGTGTTTCCGGGGAAATGCATAATTAATGCAGCGGGTTTGGGATGATACGGTGTGAAAAGCCGCCATTGCGGCCGGCACCCGCTACCACACTGAGCACAAACCTGGGACGATTCCTCCCAGTGCCTCTGGCAGTGCAGCACTCCCTCACTCCTGCACTTCGGTGATGGCCTGGATGAAAGCCCAGGAGTCCAGCTTGGACTCTGTTTGTGCGGCATCAAGAAGTGAAAATTTTCGCCTGTGGAATGAAATCCTGTCCCTCACAGACTTGTCTTCGGAGAAGTGAAATATATTGAAAGGTTTTGAAAGAGCGTTTTGTGAAAGAAACTCTCCAGTGGTTGATGCACCATTGACTGAAGGACAAGCTGAATGTCATTACTGGAAGATTGAAGGGCAAATGTTTCTCAAGCATAGATTACTTCACCAAAAGTGGTGATTGAGGCAGAGAAAATAATGGTTGAACAGGGAAGTTGGATAATTGTTTGAAAAGCTTGAATATAAAGAGAAAGAGGATTGAACGAGTCCAACAAGGTGTTAGCTAACATGCTGAGCTTTCTTTGTGCTGTAAGGTCGATGACTGATCGGCCTCCTCATCAGCTACCCTCCATTCGCAACCCCGTCCTAAACTCAGCTGCCCAAGTTCCAATCACCCACACGTGGCTCACAACGCACCAGAACCTCCATTTTCAAATTCTCATCTTTGTTTTCAAATCCTGCTATGGTTGTACCCCCCACCTCCCCCAGCAACACTGTCACCCCCCCTCCGGGATCTCTGCACTCCTTCAGATCTACACACCGCCACACCACCCCTCCACCCCCAACCTCACCACCCCAACTCTCTCTGCCCCACCATTGACAGCTATACTGCCAGCTGCCAGCTTCCTAAGCTCTGGAATTCCCTCCCTACAAACTCCCTGCCTCTCCACCTCTCACTCCCACAGACTCTTTAACCAACATTTTAGTCACCGTGCCAATGCCTCCCTCTTTGTCTTGGTGGTCAATTTTGTCAGGTTGTCCTGTTTGCAGCACCAGTTAACGCTGCTCTATCAATACTTTGTTATTGAGTCCCAGATACAGCTTCCCTTCCTTTGTTCAATGATTTCCAGTGATATCTTGTGGCACGATGACGTTACTTGTGCTGCATGTAGTAAACACACAATAGCTTCCAGTAATTCCTCTCAGTTCAAGTCTCATACTTTTCACACTCAGTGTTCTTGCAAAGCTTCACCTGACACTTGCACCTCCTTCTTGTTTAATACTTGCCTTGCATCACTACAAATTTTCAAGCACCAGTCGAGTTTGTGTTTAGCAATTTCTGTCACAATGATGTTTACAGATTCTCCTAAACGGGCAATCTCACTGGACTTCTTGCGTTACAGTCCTTGCGAAATGTGGCTGACTTATTTTGCAGTGATTTTTATTGCAAACTGATTCAGTTGGTGTTGGTCTCTATGGAGAATTAAATCATATTAGGAATGAAAGCCTGCTGAAGATCGCTTGACATGTCACATCACAGGAACCATGTGTATGATCTGCTGAATCTCAGGAATGCTGCTTCTATTACAGTCTTATTTAGTCACGGATAAGAGACATATTTTTACCATGAAAAGGCCTGCAAACGGAACCTGCAGTTGTATTGCCGCTTCTCTGGCCAAGATATTCCAGAGGCCTGAGACGGTTCTCCCCACACCCGATCTCCCCCTCTCTCTCCCTCTGTCTCTCACCCTCATGTTCATCTCTGAGCTTCCTCAAATCGTCACCACCCCTTCTCCTCCCCCTACAACGCCCGTGTTTCTAAAACCCAACTTTATTTTTCTTTATCCTTTGTCACAGGATGTGGTCATTGCTGGCAAGGCCGCCCTTAATTACCCTTGAACTGAGTGGCTTGCTCCGTCATTTCAGAGGGCAGTTAAGAGTCACCCCATTTCCCTCCCTCTGCCACCTGCCCCCATCATTCAGGGTGCCCTGACACCATTGCCGTCCATCTAAGCCCCCTGCAAACTGTGCATTATTTTAGGTGCTTTGTCTTTGGCACACACTTTAACAATGTTACTTGCTAAAATTGTAAACATCTCAAGATTCAAATGTGGTTGATGTCAATGCTCCCCACTCCCACTCTCCCCCCCCACCCCCCACCGCCACCCCCCCCACACCCTGATCCTTCACCAGCCTAAACCATTGTGCTTCCATTGTCGGAGCCCTTGCCTGTGACTCAGTTGGTGATACTCTCACCTCTGAGTCAGAGGGTTGTGGGCTCAAATCCTACTCCAGAGCCCATAATCCAGGCTGACACTGCCAGTGCAGTGCTGAGGGAGTGCTGCACTGTCAGAGGTGCTTTTTTTTTAACGATGAGATGATAAATTGAGGCCTCGTCTACCCTCTCAGGTAGATGTAAAAGATCCCATAGTATTGTTTTGAAGAAAAGCTAGGGATTTCTCCCCGGTATCCTGGGCCCATATTTATCCCCAAACCTGTTGGAAAAGTTTGTTTGGTGTCTCACTAAGAGGCCTGGAGACTTGAATGTTTAAACATAAACCATTTATTGTCAACCCATAACCATGTACATAACCCAGGCACTGCCACCATGCTAGCTCCTTCTCGACTCTACACACAATCTACCATCATGTGACACTCTATAACATACTGTGGTGGCTACTGCTCTCCAGTCCCATGTTAACCCTTGCTCTGCTGAACATCCTTTACACTACAATGGCATGCTGCTCTCACTTAAAGACACATTCGACAAACCAACATCACAAAAATAGGTCATCTGGTCATTATCACGCTGCTGTTTGTGAGGTTTTGCTGTGTGCAAATTGGCAGCTGTATTTCTTACCTTACAATAACACTTTGAAAAATTCTTGATTGGATGTAAAGCACTTTGGAACGTTTTGCAATATTCTTCCTTGTTACCCCTGGCTTTTCTTCACTTTTGCATAGAGACCTGCTGCCCTCTACAGGGAAGGGCTTGAAAAATCTCTTGCAGTTGCAAGTGCTTCAGTCCTGCCCCTGGGGTCTCTTCCTTTTCGCAGCTCCTTGGTCAGTGAACCCAGAGCCAAAGGATGTTCCTACAAATATAAATATCCCCAAATATACAAATGCTCCTCTTTGCCTTGAGGCTGCCTAGGGTTGCCAACTGTGATTAAATGTATTCCTGGAGGTTTCATCACATGACGACCCAACACTCGAGCTCTTAGTCGGCCAACACAGAACCACAGAATTTTAACGGCACAGGAGGAGACTATTCGGCCCATCATGTCTGCACCAGCTCTCCAAATAAGCATTATGACCTAGTGTCGTTACCCTGCCTTTTCCCTCTACCCCTGCACATTGTTTCTATTCGAATAATCATCTAATGCCCTCTTGAATGCCTCAGTTGAATCTGTCTCCACCACATTTCCAGGCAGTGCATTCCAGACCCCAACCACACGCTGTGTGAAAAAGTTTTTTCTCACATCATATTTGCTTCTTTTGCAAATCACTTTAAATCTGTGCCCTCTCACTCTCGATCCTTTTATGAGCAGGAACAGATTCTTCCTATCTACTCTATCCAGCCCCCTCATGATTTTGAACATCTCTATCGAATCTCCTCTTAACCTTCTCCTCTCCAAGGAGAACAGTCCCAACCTCTCCAACCTATCTTCATAACTGAAATTTCTCATCCCTGGAGCCATTCTTGTAAACCTCTTCTGCACTCTCTCCAATGTGTTCACATCCTTCCTACAATGTGGTGCCCAGAACTGTACACAATACTCCAAGTGAGGTCTAACAAGTGTCTTATATAAATTCAGGCTCTTCCTTATCGACCCGTATTTTCCCATGCGACCACTAATTCTATTCTATAGAATAATTGTTTCTAGAATCTTCCCCACCACTGAAGTTGAACTGACTGGCCTAGTAATTGCTGGGCTTATCCTTACAACATCTTTTGAACAAGATGTTTGCAATTCTCCAGTCCTCTAGCACCTCCCCTGAGTCTAGGGAAGACTGAAAAATTATGGCTAGTGCCCCTGCAATTTCTACTCTCACTTCCTTCAATATCCTTGGATGCATCTCATCCGGTCCTGGTGTCTTGTCAACTTTAAGTACCGACAGTCTATTCAACACTTCCTCCTTATCAATTTTGAACTCTTCTAGTGACAGAGTTTCCTAGTTTGTCACCATGGCCTGGGTAGCATCTACCTCCTTGGTAAAGACGGATGCAAAGTATTCATTTAATACCTCAGCCATGGCCCCTTCATCCATGTGTAAATTCCCTTTTAGGTCCCTAATCGGCCCTACTCCTCCTTTTACCACCCTCTTACTATTTATATGCCTATAGAAGACTTTGGGATTCCCTTTTATGTTGGCTGCCAATCTTTTCTCATAATCCCTCTTTGCTTCCCTAATATGCGTTTTCACCTCCTCTCTGAACCTTCTGTATTCTAATTGGTTCTCAATTGTATATTTTACCTGACACCTGTCATTAGCACACTTTTTCCTTTTTATCTTAATTTCTATCTCGCTTTCCATCCAGGGAGCCCTGGATTTGTTTGCCCTACCTTTCCCTTTCAATGGAATATACCTTAACTTCACCCAAAGCAATTCTTTTTTGAAGGTAGCCTATTGTTCAGCTACAGTTTTTCCTGCCAATCTTTTGTTCCAGTCTCTCTGGCCCAGCTCCGTTCTTGACCCATCAAAGTTGGCTCTCGTGTTGTTAATTATTCTTACTCTGGATTGCCTATTGTCCTCGTCTATCATCATCCTCAAACATACAATACAATGATCATTGTCTCCTAAATGTCCCCCCACTGACACTTTATCTACTTGGCCCACTTCATTTCCAATAACCAGGTCCAACAATGCGTCTTTTCTTGTTAGATTGGACAGATAACTTCTGTCGAAAATTCTCCTGAACACAATCTGGGGACACCTGCCCATCTCCGCCCTATACATTATCACTGTCCCAGTCTACATTCAGGTAATTAAAAACCCCCATTATAATGACTCTATAATGCTTGCATCTCAGTAATTTCCCTGCAGATTTGTCCTCTTAATCCTTCTCAATATTTGCCAGTCTGTAGACTACACCAAGCAATGTAATTGCACCATTTTTGTTCCTTAACTCCAGCCAAATTGATTCTGTCCTTGAACCCTCTGGGACATCCTCTTTCTCCAGCACTGCAATGCTCTCCTTAACACATCCATCCTTGTGACATCCTGCCTTCCTACGCCAATTGGAAAGCAAAAAGACTGATTACCCTATTGGATGATACTTGACTGTCAGCCAAACAGCCTTTTCCCCCCCATTTTCAATATTTTTATATCTGGTAAAGAGAAATGTTCAAAGAAACTTATGAGAAAAAAACAATGTTTTTTAACGTCCCGATGCTTTTTCTCCAGGTTGCATGCAGCAGTGCCTTGGGGATCCAGGAACTGAGGATTAATCTCCAGGGGAAGGGCTGCCTGCAGTACCCAGGGGAGAAATCACAGTTGGGTGTGGAGGGGTATTTTCTTTCAACACTTTGATTTCTGAGTTATAAAAAGTATTGGAAATATTGGCTGTTTGTCCTAGAATTATCCAGTCAGGTAACGGAGAGGCTCCTCGCTTTCCGATTTGGTTGTGGGGAGACAAGGATGGATGTGTCCGGCGGCCAGTGGTCGGAGTGTGGGGGCAGGGCACTCGAAGGTGGGAGGTCATGTGATAAAACCTCCAGGAATACTTCCAATCTCACTTGGCATCCCAGCCTGTGATGGTGATTCATTCTTGGACGCACTGCAACTGTACAATTCAGACAGTGACAGTGCACAGAGGTGAAAACTAAACTGTCCATCTGAAAAATCCCACCCACAATTTGAAATTGTTAGATTTGCTCAGTTAGGCACCTAAATAGCTCAGGTTCATTCACTACAGTGGGAGCCGAACCGCTATTTTCACTGTGGCTATATTGCAAAAAGGACATAGAGGCACTGAGGTTCACTGCAGGGAAGTGTGAGGTGATTCAGTTTGGCAGGAAGAATATGGAGAGACTGTACAAAATAAAGGGAGGGACTCAAAAGGAGGTGCAGGAACAGAGGGACCTCGGTGTATATGTACATAGGTCATTGAAGGTGACAGGGCATGTTAAGAGAGCAGTCAATAAAGCATATAGTACCTTAGGCTTTATTAATAGGGGCATTGAGTACAAGAGTAAGGAGGTCATGTTGAACTTGTATAAGACACTAGTTGGGCTTCATCTGGAGGACTGCGTCCAGTTCTGGGCACCATACTTGAGGAAGGATGTGAAGGCATTGGGGAGAGGACAGAGGAGATTCACAAGAATGATTCCCGGGATAAAGACCTGTAGCTATGAGGATAGATTGGAGAGTTTGGGACTGTTTTCCTTGGAGAAAAGAAGGCTGAGAGGAAACTTGATGGAGGTATTCAAGATCCTGAGGGGTATGGACAGGGTGAATAGTGAGAAACTGTTCCCAATCAAGGGAACATCAAGACCTAGTGGGCGCAGATTCAAAATAATTGGCAGAAGGAGTAAAAGTGGAGTGAGAGAAAACGTTTTTCATCCAGAGGGTGGTTGGAGTCTGGAGCGAACTTCCTGAGAGGGTGGTGGAGGCAGGTTCAATCGAGGTATTCGAAAAGGAATACAATTACTATCTGAAAAGAGAGAATGTGCAAGGCCACGGGGATAAGGCCGGGCAGTGGGGCGAGGTAGAATGTTCTTTCAGTGAGCCAGTGCAGACTTGATGGGCCGAATGGCCTCCTTTTGCACTGTAAAGATTCTGTGAGTCACAAGGGATGATACCAGATCCGAAAGGCTGTACCGATTGTGAAAGATTGAACGGGCTCGGGATCAGATCATTAAACTTCCTGGTGTGAGCAAACCTGAATCCCCACATTTGTAACTGAACATTGACACGCAGTGACATTCTTAGTGTTACCAAACCAGAGTAAACGAGAATACTCCGCGATCTGAAGAGAATATTCCTCTCCGTGAGGTGATTTTACAATAGCCTTATAGTCATGTCATTAATCATCGATGGCTGGATTTTCCTTGCTTGTTTTCATAACTGCTTTCTGGAGATAAATTACATCAGGCCAATATGAAAGTGATTTCAAACTCACGGGCAACTATGAGAGCAGCTGACAATGATGTATTAATTTTTGAGGGTCGCACAGAAAACTCATTAAGCGTCGCTACCTCACTGCGCGCTGTGTTCTGGGCAACCTTTCTCTACCCCTATGTCACACTGTCGGGAAATGTGACACTGCTCATTAATCCTTGCCCTCTCTGTGATCACTTACTTGTCAGTCTGTGATTACACGAGTTCACACATTGACCCTCATCACAGTGAACACTGATTCTGATCTCCAGCTAGCATGAAATTTGTCTGGTAGGGTGACACCAGGAAGCCAGTTCTCTGGGAAGAATTCCTTAATTCAATTTACAGCTCAGTTGAGTTCGACGTCTCTGTTAGTTCTCCTGTTTGGGATCTGGGTGGTATTGGCCCAGTTTCAAATTTTATTCGCAAATCTTCACTCTGGAGCCACCATTATTAGACTGAATTGTTCTTCTCTCCGTATCACACCCCATTTCTAAACCCTACCCTTGTCAACCAACTCTAGCAACCCCACCCCCTCTACCCATGCCTCATCCCCGAAAACCTCAGTTCCCCAACCCACCCCACCTCCAAACACTTCACAACAAGTTACATTTAAAGTGTAGTCACTGTTGCAATGCGTACGAACATACATACAAACGTACGAATTAAGAATAGGAGGAGGCCACTCCACCCCTCGAGCCTGCTCCCCCATTCAATAAGACCATGGCTGATCTGATTGTAACCTCCTGCCTACCCCCGATAACCTCTCACCCCTTTGCTTATCAAGAATCTATCCAGCTCTGCCTTAACAATATTCAAAGACTCTGCTTCCACCGCCTTTTCAGGAAGAGAGTTCCAAAGACTCACGATCCTCTGGGAGAAAAAATTTCTCATCTCTGTCTTAAAGGGGCAGCCCCTTGTTTTTAAACAGTGAATCCTCGTCCTAGATTCTCCCACAAGAGGAAACATCCTCTCCACATCCACCCTGTCACGTCCCCTCAGGATCTTCAAGGTTCCAATCAAGTAAATCAAGCAGGAAACACATCAACCAATTTATACACAGGAAGCTCCCACAAACAGCAATGTGATGATGCTGTTATCATCTGTTTCAGTGATGTTGATTGAGAGATAAATATTGGGCAGGACACGGTGAAGAACGCCCATGCTCTACCTCCAATAGTGCCACGGGATCTTTTCCACCCACCTGTGAGAACAGGTGAGACTTTGGTTTAACATTTCATCAGAAATATCTCTGAAGTTTACAAGAAGTATGAGCATAGAAATGGTGGGTCACCCCAAGAGCTTTTAATTAGCGTGTGAGTATGTTTGTGAGTCTGTGTGAAGTGTGTGTGTTTGTCTGTCTGTCTGTCTGTGTCAGTGTATGTGTGTATCTCTGGCTTTGTCATTGTGTGTGCATATGGTGTGTGTGTATATGGTGTGTGTGCCTCTGTGTCAGAGTGTGATGTGTGTGTGTTTGTCTGTGTGTGTCTGTGTGATTCTGTCTGTGTGTGTCAGTGTGTGTGCTTGTATCTGTGTGTGAATTTGTGTTTTCTCATTCACCTATTGAACCTTCCGATTGACAGCATGACTGGATGCTGCACAGAAACGCATGCACAGTGTGCAAAAGGATTGAAGTATGTTATGATATGGCAGGTGGTATCTGGCAGGCTGACCAAATCCCAAGGGGCAACTTGATCACGCTATCACAACGATTTTGCAATTTGTATTTAGTGCAAGAAGGTTTGTGCACTGAATTCAGAAGTAATGAGTCCACTACCACCTTTAGAGACTTTAAAGATCAAATTAAAACATTTATTAACAAAAGAAAAGAAAACTTAAACACACAAGATTACAGTTACATAGTTATATTTAGTCTTATAACAGTTCTCACAAGGTTTCTACTTAACTGGACTCCCAACTACACACCTGTTTCAGGCAACAGTCCAAATAGATTCTTAATTTATAAAACATCCAGTAATATTACTACAAGCATCCACTATTGCTGTAAGGGAGGTATTTTACAGCTCTTCTCTCTCCCTCTCACTTTTCAATGGAATTCCAAGGCTTCTAACAAAACCTTGTGAAGATGCAGAAAATTTGGATTTATTTTAAAGTCCTAGCCAGGACCAGCAGCTAAGGCGCCAAAGCATGCACAGACAATCACAGCCTTACATGAAAGCTAAAAACCTGTACAAAGGGCTCAGCTGTAAATTTGCAATTAGGAAATGGGAGACACACACGGGCGGGGACACGGGATGACTCGATCAAGAAATGGGGAAGGCCATTTAACACCGTCTGATAGCCTTGAGCCACATCCAGTCAGCCCCCGTAAACCATTTGCATAGAACAAACATACATTCTTTGCTATCTTCAAAAGGACAATGCCAGTCTCTGCACTGCAATTACTGTACAAGAACACAATTATCAGCCCACCGGGGGAGGGGAGGGGGCGGGGGGGGTCATTGTGCTGTGGCCTTTATCTAACTAATACCAATTTAAGTTGTAACTGATAGTAAAAAATATATAATCTGTGCTCATTTGAACCTCGGTGGAGAAGCGCCTGGATTGCCCATCGTTTGCTCCCCACATGCGTAATAAAGGAACCAGCTGAGTATTGCATCTGGACTCCGAGTGTTGAAATTTTGCACCAGAGTATTCCTCGGACCTTTCACTTGCATTCTGGAACAACAACTTCTCCAGGGTGGCTATAGGCTGTTTTTTTATAGATGTTTCACACAGTGCACCTTTCAAGGTCTCACACAGTCACCTCCATATTGCTTTCCATCTTTATTTAAGTATATTTCCCCCCCTTTTGATCTATAAATTCCATTGTTTCAACCTTTCTTTGGAAGTCACTTTTCCCAGAATATAAAAATCTTTCATGTTGCCATTATGGCCAGCACTTACAGGAAAAATAAACTTAATAACTTTGCCTTATTTATCTTGCCAGTTGTCAATATCTTATCATGTCCCTTTGCAAATCAAACAGCCTCTCAACTTATCTGCAAATTCCATTCACAATGTATCTGCTCAGAATTCATCCTAGCCTACCCATCACCATTTCAAATGATTCAAACATTGCAGTCTGACTGTCTGCAATTTAATTAAACTAGACACACACGCACGCACACACACACATACACACACACAAATATACATACATACACACTCACAAACACAAATATACACACACACAAACACAAATATGCACACACACAAACACAAATATACACACACACACACTCACGCACACACACACAAATATACACACACAGACATTCATGCACACACACTCACGCACACACACACTCACGCACACACACACTCACACATGCATGCACACACAAATATACGCACATACGCGCACAAACATACACACACACTCACTCACTCACACACATGCGCAAACACAAATATACACACAGCCATGTGCACACAAACACAAATATACAAATATACACACACATACAAATATACACGCATGCACACACATAAATACACACACACGCACGCACACAAATATACACACACACGCACGCACACAAATATACACACACGCACAGACACAAATATACACGCATGCGCACACACAAATATACACACACACGCACACACACGCACAAATATACACATGCATGCACACAAATATACACACACACGCACGCACACAAATATGCACGCACGCACACAAATATATACACGCACACAAATATATACATACACGCATGCAGGCACACACATACACACACACAAATATATATGCACACACGCACGCATGCACACACACAAATATACACGCACGCGCACACACAAATATACACATGCACACACACACAAATACACACACACACACAAATATACACACACACGCACACAAATATACGCACACACAAATATACACACGCACGCAAATATACACGCACGCACACAAATATACACAAACACACACACGCACACAAATATACACACACATACACAAATATACACACATGCGCACGCATACAAATGTACACACACACGCATGCACACAAATATGCACACACGCACGCACACAAATATACACACACTCACACGCACACACACAAACACAAATATACACACACAGACATGCGCACACACACAAACACAAATATGCACACACACTCACGCATGCACACAAATATATACACACGCACGCACGCACACAAATTTAACACGCACACACACAAATATACACACCCGCACATACACACAAAAATATACACACAGGCACACACACAAATATGCACGCACGCACGCACACGCGCACACACAAATATACACGCACGCACACACACAAATATACAGGCATGCGCACACACACACAAATGTACACACACACGCACACACACAAATATACACACACACACACAGAAATATACACACACTCACACGCACACACACAAACACAAATATACACACACAGACATTCATGCGCACACACACATACAAACACAAATATACACACACACTCACGCATGCACACAAATATATACACACACGCACGCACACAAATATACACACGCACACACACAAATATACACGCACGCACACACACACAAAAATATACACACAGGCACACACACAAATATGCACGCACGCACACGCACACACACAAATATACAGGCATGCGCACACACACACACAAATATACACGCACACAGGCACGCACACATACACAAATATACACGCATGTACACACACTCACGCACACACAAATATACACATACGCACACACACAAACATGCACGCACACACGCACGCACACACAAATATGCACGCACGCACACACATGCACACAGACACACAAATATACATGCACGCACACACATGCACGCAGACACACAAATATACACGCACGCACACACAGAAATATACACACGCACACAAATATACACACACACACAAATATACACATGCGGACGCACACACAAATATGCACGCACGCATGCACACACACAAATATACACGCACTCACGCACGCACACACACAAATATACACACACGCACGCACACACACAAATATACATGCACTCACAGACGCACACACACAAATATACACGCACTCACGCACACAAATATACACGCACTCACGCACACAAATATACACGCACACACGCACACAAATATACACGCACTCGCACACAAATATACACGCACTCACGCACATAAATATACACACACACACGCACACAAATATACACGCACTCGCACACAAATATACACGCACTCACGCACATAAATATACACGCACGCACACACACTAATATACACGCACGCACACACACACAAGCGCATGCACACACACACTCACACACATGCACACATACACAAATATACACATACACTCACACTCACGCACACAAAGATACATACACTCACACACACACACACAAACACAAATATACAAATATACACACACACAAATATACACGCATGCACACGCACGCACACACACAAATATACACACACACGCACACAAATATACACACACACGCACACACACAAATATACACACGCACGCACACACACAAATATACACACACACACACACAAATATACATACACGCACACACACAAATATACACACGCACGCACATATATACACACACACACATGCATGAACAAACATATACACACACACTCACAAATATACACACACGCATGCATGCACACACACAAATATATATGCACGCACACACGCACACACACACACACATATGCACACACACTCACACATGCACGCACACATACAAATATACTTGTGGGCACACACACACATACACACACACTCATGCTTGCACGCACATACGCACAAATATACACACACGCACGCACACACACAAATATACACACGCATGCACACAAATATACACACACGTGCACACACACAATTATACACACACGCATGCTCGCACACACACAAATATACATGCACACACACCCGCACACACACACACACACAAATATACACACACACACTCACGCATGCACGCACACACAAATATACATGAACACACACTCATGCATACACGCGCACACCCACACATGCACACACACACACACAAATATACATGCACGCACACACTCACACACAAATATACACGCACACACCCTCACGCATCCCTGCACACACACACAAATATACACACACGCGCACACGCACACACACAAATATACATGCATGCACACACGCACACACACACAAATATACACACACACACTCACGCATGCACGCACACACAAATATACATGAACACACACTCACGCATACACGCACACACCCACACATACACACACACAAATATACATGCACGCACACATGCACGCACACACACAAATATACATGCACGCACACACGCACGCACACACAAATATATACAAACACACAGACACGCACACACACAAATATACATGGACACACACGCATGCACACACAAATATACATGCACACACACGCACGCAGCACACACACAAATATACATGCACGCACACTCACGCACACAAATATACACGCACGCACACAAACTCATGCACGCATACACACAAATATACACACACACGCACACACCCAAATATACATGCACGCACACATACTAATATACACGCACACGCACTAATATACACATGCACACACACACGCACGCAAATATGCACGCACGCACACACTCACTCACACACGCAAACACACAAATTTTCACGCACGCACACACTCACGCATACACACAAATATACACGCATGCACACACACACAAATATACACGCACGCACAAAAATATACAAGCACGCACACACTCACGCACGCACACTCACAAATATACACACACACACACGCGCACACAAACATGTGCACACACACACTCAAATATACACTCAAACACGCACACAAACAAATAAAGATGCTTGCACACACACATACGCACGCTTGCACACACACAAATATACACACACACACGCACGCATGCACACACACACGCACGCGCACACACAAATATACATGCACGCACACACACGCACACACACACAAATATACACACGCACGCACACACACGTACACACACAAATATACACGCACGCACATACACGAATGCATGCATGCACACACACACACGAATGCACGCACATACGCACACACACACACATGCACGCTAGCACACACACACCCAAATACACATACACATGCATACACACACAAATATACACGCTTGCACACACTCTCACATGCACGCACACATAAATAAACACGCACGCACACACTAACGTACGCATGCACACACACAAATATACACGCACGCACGCACACGCTCATGCTTGCACACACACGCACGCACACACAAATATACACACATGCACACACACTCACACACACATGCACACACGCAAATATACATGTACGCACACGTGCACGTACACACACACACGCACACACAAATATACACTCACTCACGCATGCACGCACACATACAAATATACAAGAACACACACATTCACGCATGCACGCACACACACAAATATACATGCACGCACACATTCATGCACGCCCACACACAAATATGCACGCACGCATGCACACACACACACAAATATACATGCATACACACACTCACGCATGCATGCACGCACACAAATATAAATGCACGCACACACTCACGCACACACACAAATATACATGCACGCACGCACTCACGCATGCATGCACACACACACAAATATACACACGCACACACACACAAATATACACGCACACACAAATATACATGCATGCACACACACGCACACACAAATATACATGCACGCACACACACAAACACACACAAATATACATGCACACACACGCACACACACACAAATATACACACACACACACGCGCGCACACACACACAAATATACACACACACTCACTCATGCACGAATGCACACACACAAATATACACACACATGCACACAAACAAATATACACACGCGCACAGACACAAATATACACACACGCACGCACACACACTAATATATACACACGCATGCACACACTAATATACACAAGCACACGCGCACACACAAATATACATACATGCACACACACGCACACACATATATACATGCATGCACACGCAAGCGCACACACACGCAAATACACACACACACATATGCACACATACACATACACACACAAATATACAGACACGCACGCACACCCACTAATATACATGCATGCACACACATGCACACACACAGATATACACACACGCACGCGCACACACGCACACAAACACAAATATACACACACAGACACGCACACACACAAATGTACATGCACACACACACACACACACACAAATATACATGCACACGCACACTCATTCACGCACACACACAGACACGCACGCACACACACAAATATACATGCACACACACACAAATATATATGCACGCGCACACTCATTCACGCACACACTCACGCACCCACGCACACACACACACATATACATGCATGCACACACACGCAAATATACACACATGCACACACACAAATATACATGCATGCACACACTCACGCACGCACACACAAATATGCATGCACGCACACACTCACGCGCACACACACACAAATATACATATGCACGAACGCACACACTCGCACGCACGCACGCACACACACATGCACACACTCACGCATGCACGCACAAATATAGACACATACACACTCACGCACACATGCACACAAATATATACACACACAAATATACACACACACACACGCATGCACGCACACACACAAATATACACGCACGCACACACACAAATATACACACACGCGCACACACACTAATATACATGCGCACGCGCGCACACACACACACATGCACGCACGCACATGCACACACACACGCATACACACACACAAATATACGCGCACACACGCACAGACGCACATGCACAAACACATGCACGCACACACACGCACGCACACACACACATGCATGCATGCACACACACAAATATACACACACACTCACGCACACACACAAATACACACACACGCGCACGCACACACACGCGCACACATACACACGCACACACACAAATATACATGCACACACACACACACACACGCGCACACACAAATATACATGCACGCACACACTCATGCATGCACACACACAAATATACACAAATATACATGCACGCACACACTCACGCACACACACATGCACGCACACAAATATACACACAAATATACATGCACGCACACACACGCACACACACGCAAATATACACACACACACACGCATGCACGCACACACACAAATATACATGCACGCACACACACAAATATACACGCACGCACACACACAAATATACACACATGCGCACACACACTAATATACACGTGCACGCACGCACACACACACACATGCACGCACGCACACGCACACACACACATGCACGCACACACACACACAAATATACGCGCACACGCACAAACACATGCACGCACACACACGCACGCACACACACACATGCATGCACACACACAAATATACACACACACTCACGCACACACACAAATACACACACGCGCGCACGCACGCACACACACACTCACACACACATGCACACACGCAAATATACATGTACGCACACGTGCACGTACACACACACACGCACACACAAATATACACTCACTCACGCATGCACGCACACATACAAATATACAAGAACACACACATTCACGCATGCACGCACACACACAAATATACATGCACGCACACATTCATGCACGCCCACACACAAATATGCACGCACGCATGCACACACACACACAAATATACATGCATACACACACTCACGCATGCATGCACGCACACAAATATAAATGCACGCACACACTCACGCACACACACAAATATACATGCACGCACGCACTCACGCATGCATGCACACACACACAAATATACACACGCACACACACACAAATATACACGCACACACAAATATACATGCATGCACACACACGCACACACAAATATACATGCACGCACACACACAAACACACACAAATATACATGCACACACACGCACACACACACAAATATACACACACACACACGCGCGCACACACACACAAATATACACACACACTCACTCATGCACGAATGCACACACACAAATATACACACACATGCACACAAACAAATATACACACGCGCACAGACACAAATATACACACACGCACGCACACATACTAATATATACACACGCATGCACACACTAATATACACAAGCACACGCGCACACACAAATATACATACATGCACACACACGCACACACATATATACATGCATGCACACGCAAGCGCACACACACGCAAATACACACACACACATATGCACACATACACATACACACACAAATATACAGACACGCACGCACACCCACTAATATACATGCATGCACACACATGCACACACACAGATATACACACACGCACGCGCACACACGCACACAAACACAAATATACACACACAGACACGCACACACACAAATGTACATGCACACACACACACACACACACACACAAATATACATGCACACGCACACTCATTCACGCACACACACAGACACGCACGCACACACACAAATATACATGCACACACACACAAATATATATGCACGCGCACACTCATTCACGCACACACTCACGCACCCACGCACACACACACACATATACATGCATGCACACACACGCAAATATACACACATGCACACACACAAATATACATGCATGCACACACTCACGCACGCACACACAAATATGCATGCACGCACACACTCACGCGCACACACACACAAATATACATATGCACGAATGCACACACTCGCACGCACGCACGCACACACACATGCACACACTCACGCATGCACGCACAAATATAGACACATACACACTCACGCACACATGCACACAAATATATACACACACAAATATACACACACACACACGCATGCACGCACACACACAAATATACATGCACGCACACACACAAATATACACGCACGCACACACACAAATATACACACACGCGCACACACACTAATATACATGCGCACGCGCGCACACACACACACACATGCACGCACGCACATGCACACACACACGCATACACACACACAAATATACGCGCACACACGCACAGACGCACATGCACAAACACATGCACGCACACACACGCACGCACACACACACATGCATGCATGCACACACACAAATATACACACACACTCACGCACACACACAAATACACACACACGCGCACGCACACACACGCGCACACATACACACGCACACACACAAATATACATGCACACACACACACACACACGCGCACACACAAATATACATGCACGCACACACTCATGCATGCACACACACAAATATACACAAATATACATGCACGCACACACTCACGCACACACACATGCACACACACAAATATACACACAAATATACATGCACGCACACACACGCACACACACACAAATATACACACACACACACGCATGCACGCACACACACAAATATACATGCACGCACACACACAAATATACACGCACGCACACACACAAATATACACACATGCGCACACACACTAATATACACGTGCACGCACGCACACACACACACACATGCACGCACGCACACGCACACACACACATGCACGCACACACACACACAAATATACGCGCACACGCACAAACACATGCACGCACACACACGCACACACACACATGCATGCACACACACAAATATACACACACACTCACGCACACACACAAATACACACACGCGCGCACGCACGCACACACACGCGCACACATACACACGCACACACACAAATATACATGCACACACACACGTACGCGCACACACACAAATATACATGCACGCACACACTCATGCATGCACACACACACAAATATACACAAATATACATGCGCGCGCACACTCACGCACACACACATGCACGCACACACGCACACAAATATACACACAAATATACACGCACGCACACACACGCACACACACAAATATACACACGCACACACAGACACGCACGCACACATAAATATACTCGCACGCACACGCTAATATACACGCACGCACACACACTAATATACACACACACTCACACACACTCATGGACGCACACAATTATACACACACACACTCACGCACGCGCACACACTCACGCACGCGCACACACACACAAAGCCACACACACACAGTCCCCATAAGCCTGCTTTAAAGTATCCCACAGTAATATTAGGAGGGGAAAAATGATCTTTCCTTTACAAGCAACTTGAGCAATGTAGAACACAAATGTGACGTAGTTCGTCGAATGTCACAAGGGCAGTGCCATGTGACATCACTGAAAGTAACTGTTTTTCAGTCGTCTTTGCTTGTGCCCTTTTTGTAATACTCACATGGCCAATTTTCATCTGTGAGAGTTGACACCAAAGCTATTTTATTTTGACCTGAGTTCAGCTTAGGTGCCTGTTTTATAACCTGCCCCTCACTAAAATCGATTATCCCACAAACATGAATGTGGGGTATTGCTGTGCACAATTTGGCTGCCACATTTCCTGCATTACCAGCACCGACTACACTTCAAATCTTTCTCCTCTGCCATAAAGCGTCTTGGGACAGTCTGAGGTCATGAAAGGTGCTACATAAATGCAAGATGTTCTATCTGTGTGAAATTCATTGTGAATTGCTACTGATATGTGCAATATTTCAAAGTGACTTAATATGCAGCCGCAAAGAATGCAGTCTTTGTTAGCAAGTAGGATTTACAGTAGAAATATCAATCCAACAGAGATATCGCACTTCCATTGCCTCCTTTATGATGCTGTGCCTTTCATTTACAATCGAGCCAGTGGGACTCTCAAACTGCCATATATATATATATATATACGAGCTGTCTGAAATCATTTTAAAATGATAAGAATTGTGAGCCTGTCAGACCAGTTTTAACTCATCACAAGTTAACAGAATTAAAATTCTTGATCTTAAACCAGTACAGAGCATGTGAAAAAACTCAGCAGGTCTAACAGCATCTGTGGAGAAGGAAACAGAGTTAACATTTCAAGTCAGTATGATTCTTCTTCAGTGCATCGGACTCGAAACATTAACTCTGTTTTTCTCTCCACAGACGCTGTTAGACCTGCTGAGTTTTTCCAGCATTTTCTGTTTTTGTTTCAGATTTCCAGCACCTGCAGTATTTTGCTTTTATCAAAGCGTGTGGAATTCGCTTGCTGTCATATTGTCTTCCTTTACTGCCTTCAGCTCCTGTCAAATGCACCAGGGGTCTCATTTTCTCCGGCCTTTATTTTTACTGCACTCACCAATAACTCCGTCACACCACACTCCCATTGCAGGAGAATATTTGTCACCAAAAACATAAGAACCATAAATAAGAACTTAAGAACTAGGAGCAGGAGTAGGCAATTCAGCCCCTCGAGCCTGCTCCGCCATTCATTACGATCATGGCTGATCTCATTTCGGCCTCAACTCCAATTTCCCGCCCTCTCCCCATAACCTTTCAACCCGTTACTAATTAAAAATCTGTCTATCTCCTCCTTAAATTTATTCAGCGTCCCGGCATCCACTGCACTCTGAGGTAGTGAATTCCACAGATTCACGACCCTTTGAGAAAAGTAATTCCTCCTCATCTCTGATTTAAATCCAACACCCCTTATCCTAAAACTATGGCCTCTCATTCTAGAATGCCCCAGAAGGGAAAATATGCGCTCCACATCTACTTTGTCTATCCCCTTTAGCATCTTATATACCTCAATTAGATCTCCTCTCATCCTTCTAAACTCTAGCGAATATAGGCCTAAACTGGTCAATCTCTCCTCATAAGCCAAGCCCCGCATCTCTGGAATCTCAATCTAGTGAACCTCCTCTGAACCACCTCCAATGCAACTACATCCTTCCTCAAGTAAGGAGACCAAAACTGTGCACAGTACTCCAGGTGCGGTCTCACCAATGCCTTGCACAGTTGCAACAACACTTCCCTATTTTTATACTCTATTCCTTTAGCAATAAATGCCAAAATTCCATTTGCCTTCCTTATTACCTGCTGTACCTGCATACTAGCTTTCAGCGATTCATGCGCGAGGACACCCAGACCTCTGCACTGAAGCATTCTGAAGTTTCTCTCCATTTAAATAATAAGTCGCCTTTTTATTCTTCCGACCAAAATGAATAACCTCACACTTATCCACGTTAAACTCCATCTGCCAAATCTTGGCCCATTCACCTAACCTGTCCATATCCATTTGTAAATTTCTTATTTCTTCATTGCAACTTACTTTCCCACCTATTTTGGTGTCATCTGAAAATTTAGCTATAGTACCTTCTATCCCTGAATCCAAGTCATTAATATAGATTATAAATAGTTGGGGCCCAAGGACCGAACCCTGTGGCACCCCACTAGTTACAGCTTGCCATCCAGAAAAGGACTCATTTATCCCAACTCTCTGCTTTCTGTTGGTTAGCCAATCCTCTATCCAAGCTAATATATTACCCCTAACTCCATGTGATCTTATCTTGTGTATTAATCTTTTGTGCGGCACCTTATCAAAGGCCTTCTGGAAGTCCAGATATACTACATCTACAGGATCCCCATTATCCACTTTGCTTGTCACATCTTCAAAGAATTCTAGTAAATTAGTCAAACACGATTTACTCTTCATAAAACCATCCTGACTGATGGATTGCTTTTTGCCTTTCCAAATGCCCCATTACTACTTCCTTAATAATGGATTCCAACAATTTCCCAACGACAGACTTTAAACTAACTGGTCTATAGTTTCCTACTTTCTGCCTCCCCCACTTTGTGAATAAGGGCATTATATTCATATTTTTCCAATCCATTGGAACCTTTCCAGAATCCAGGGAATTTTGGAATATTATAGCCAATGCATCCACTATCTCCGCTGCCACTTCCTTTAAGACCCTGGGATGTAGGCCATCAGGTCCTGGGGACTTATCACCCTTTAATCCCAATAGTTTGCTCAGTACTTTTTCTCTAGTGATGGTGATTGTTCTAAGTTCCTCCTTCTCTATACCCTCTGCACTACCTGGCACTATTGGGGTGGACAGCAGAGAACAAGTCACGGTCAATCTGTACAGGGATCGAGTCAGACTCCACTGTGAGCAATGGAGACAAGCCCAATTAATAATTTAAAGCAGAAGATCGATAGATTTTTGCCAGACCCTAAGGGTATTGAGGGATTTGAAGCCAGAACAGGCGTATGGTGTTAGGATATAGATCAGGCATGATCTTCTGAATGGGAGAACAGGCTAGAGGGGCTGAATGGCCTTCTCCTGTATCTGAGACAGGATTGTTGTGGACGGATAAGTTAAGATGGTCTTCCTCATCTGTAATTGAGGACCTTGCAATCTAAAGACCCTCTGCTGCTGTGAAGATGCTCCCTGAAACCCAGCTCCTTGATCAAGCTTTTAGTCACCCACCTTAATATCTTCTCCCTTGTCTGACAATGCTTGTCTGACAATGCTTCTGTGAAGCACTTAGTAGCATTTTCTTACCTGACAGAATTTTGCAATGCATAAACAAGCCATTCAGTCCAAGTAGTCTGTGCTGAGCTGTTTACGCTCCACACGAGCCTCCTCCCAACCCAACTTCATCTCATTCCATCAACATATCCTTCCATTTCTTTCTTCCTCCTGTATTATCCAGCTTCCCTTTAAATGCTATTCACCTCAATCACTCCATGTGGTCGTGTGCTCCCCTACACCTCAACGTCCACCCTATTGAACCCCTTCTTCATTCTCAAGATCTCTATCAGGTCACCCCTCAGCTTTCTCTTTTTCTGATAAAAGGCTCTAGCCTGTTCAACCTTTCCTACATAACCTCTCACTTCTAGTATCCTTCGATCTTTTGTATCTCCCCCAGTGCCTCTATATCATTTTTAATTCACCCTTTCATTAAGGGATGCATTATGTAAGCGTTATTGTTAAGTGTTGAATTTGTGTATCTACAGCACCATTTACAATCTCATGTTGTGCCGCCATGGTTTATAGCCCATCAACTGAGATTTGGTATGTCGTCACTGTTGTAGAGTAAAGAGGACTGCAACAGCCACTTTGCTGAACTGTGTCCAGTTCTGGTCTCCAAGAAGTAACGGAGAGATTAAAACACAGAACCCAGATCAAAGCGGAGCCACAAACCTGATGCTCAGTGTAGGGGATCTGAGTTAATGGAGAAAGATCAGAGAAACTCCGCCTGTTCATCCAAGGAAAGGCTACCAATCCGATATGATCTTTCTCGGTGTATAATATCTCCTTCTTGGGCAGTCCCTCAGGACCAAGAATGATTTGCTTCCGCTCCGGTTCGACAGGTCCTGAGATGGCTACTAATTCCAATGCAGGATCTGCAGATTCAGCTACATGTGGTGCTTGAAGGTTATGGAGATGGGTTGTGTGGAGCCTCGTGCAACCCCCTCTGATGTCTCGACTTCACCTCTGCATAGTCCTGATGACGTCTCTCGATGTGTCCCATGCCTCCCCAAATGAACCTTCTCTATTTTCGTCAGTCACAGGCCAGGCGCATCCAGTGAGTCGATGGCGGTGTTTGACCTCTTCAGGGGTGCTTTGAGGTCATCCCTAAAGCATTGGGTTGTCCTCCTGGGAGTCTCCTGCCATGGCCTAGTTCCAAGTCGAGCAGTTGCTTCGGGAGTCAGGAATACGAGTGGTATGTCGATTGTATGTTGGTTAGTTTAGCTTCGGAATGATTCCTGAGACACTGGTGTGTTCAAACACACCTGAACCAGGTACAGTATCCATGACTGGGTGTTACACAGCTGAAGCCATGAACATCCTCACTGTCCTCTCCTAGCCATGTGCTCTCTTACATCATCATTATAGGAGGTGCTAACTACACTTTCCCACACAAACCCAAATACTACACTGTCCTGTCCAGTGGATCAGGCTGTGAGTGATTAGACCCTCGATGCTGGGCAAGTTGTCTTGGGAAGGATGCTGGTGTTGGGCTGCCTTTCTTAACCCTGGGTTTGGAGGATCCTGTGAAGCTGTATAACGTACTGCGGGACTGGGAATCTGGGATATCATGTTCACTTCTAAGGGAAAGATAAGGGGATAGAAGGTCAAACAGAAGGAAGTAATTTTAAGGCTGATGTCAAGAAATTATTCTTCAGACGAAGAGATCAACCTGTGGAGCGGCCTCTCAGATAGAGCAATGGAGGCAGGAAATCGAAAAGTCATTGAAGAGCCAATTGTAAGAGGACAAACCTCAAAACCAGAGCTGGGAGAGATGGAAGGGTTGTTAGAGTGTGGAACTCTCTGCTACCAAAAGCATTCGATGCAATCCCAGCTAAAAACCTCAGATTGATAGACTTTTGCCAGACGAAGGTATTAAGGGACATGAAGCCAGGGAGGAGGTGATGGCATAGCTGTATTGTCACTGGGCTAGTGATCCAAAGACCCAGGGTAATGCTCTGGGAACCTGGGTTTGAATCCCACAACGGCAGGCGGTGGAGTTTGAAGTCAGAAAAATAATCTGGAATTAAAAGGCTGATGACAACCGTGAAACCATTGTCGATTGGTGTAAAAACCCGTCTGGCTGCCTGATGTCCTTTAGGGAAGGAAATCTGCCATCCTTACCTGGTCTGGCCGACGTGTGACTCCAGGCCCACAGCAACGGGGTTGATCTTAAATGCCCTCTGAAATGGCCGAGCAAGCCCGTTGTATCACAATTGCTACAAAGTCTATCAGGTATATGGACTGCAGCGGTTCAAGGAGACCACTCACCATCACCTTCTCAAGGACAGTTAGGGATGGGCAATAAATGCTGGCCCAGCCAGCGACGCCCACAACCCATGAACAAATGTTTAAAAAGAAAGGTCAGATGCATGGGGTTGGGATGTAGATCAGGCATGACCTCGCTTGAATAGAACTGACTTGAGGGGCTGAATAGCCCACTCCTGTCCCAGTGGGCGGCTGAATTGTACTGGATGGATGAATTAAGATGGGCAGAATGGCTTTCCTCATCTCTTATTATCTGGGGACCTTGTAATCTAAACACCGCCACTTGTTTCCATTCAAAGAGCAGCTGGTTTATAGGACAGGAATGAAATTGTAAATGAGATAACAAGTGTACTATCAAAGGCCCTGAGCAATTTTTAAAATTTCTTTCCTGCTCAATTTAGCTGCACTGTTCAATCCCTGCTCTAATCTGAATGCACTGTTTGGGGTTAACCAGGAAACTAAAAATAAAGCAAAGAGGAAATTAAAACCAATATCAGCTGTTTGGGTCTTTCTGTTTTCATTTTCATCCACCTCTGGCCCATATCTTCTTTGGCTGGTTTGGGTTTTGCAGTCTGACAGAGTGAACAGTGCTCACATTTCACCCAACAATAGTCTTCCGGTGAATGGCTTGCTTGGTGTACATTCCGACAGTGCCGGTACCTGCTGACTCAGTTAGGTAGCATCAGAATTACCCCACCCACCAACGCACAGTAGCAGAAGTGTGTACCGTCTACAAGATGCACTGCAGAAACTCACCGAGCCTCCTTTAACAGAACTTTCCAAACCTGCGATCCCTGCCACCTAGACAAACAAAGGCAATGGGTACATGGGAACACCACCACCTGCAAGTTCCCCTCCAAGCCACACACCATCCTGACTTGGAACGATCTCGCCATTGGTTCATCTTCCTTGGTTTAATCCTCAAACTCTCACCTTAACAGCACATTGGGAGGTCTGACACCACAAGGACTGCAGCGGTTCAAGAGGGCGGCTCATCACCAACTTCTCAAGGGGCAATTGGGCAGTAAATGCCAGCCTTGCCAATGACGCCTACATCCTAAGCATGAACTAAAAGCTTGGCATCCAGCAGGCGTTGGTCACAGGTCCTACATTCAGGGCCACTGTTTTATAATTGGCTGAATGGGCCATGCTCTCTGGGCCCCAGGGGGAAGGGGGTTAGATCCAGCATGCAGCGGACAGCTGACAGGATATCATAGGTGTGTTGAATTTGGCGGAGACAAAACCATGTGCAGAGCCCATGTGATGGTCTCCAGGAGACCCTGTCAGTGGCAAAGGGTGTTGGGAAATCTGCGCCCCAGAAGCCAACTTCCAATTGTGCCTTGTGGGGTTTTTAACCAGGAGTTTGGGGACCACATTCCATGAGGAATTTATGCTAAATGCTTATGAAATGCTGGTTGGGCCTCAGCTGGAGTACCGTGCTCAATTCCAGGGACCACACCATAGGAAGGATGCCAAGGCCTTGGAGGGGGTGCAAAGAAAATTCACCAGACTCCAGGTTCCAGGGATGAGAGACTTCAGTTATAGAAAGCCTGGAGAAGCTGGAGCAGAAGCAGTTCTGAAGGAGAGTCACACTGGAGTTGAAACATTAACTCTGTTTCTCTCTCCAAAGGTGCTGCCAGACCTGCTGAGTCCTTCCCAGCACTTTCTATTTCTAATTTATTTCTTTTTAAGTTCTGTTTTTCTTAGAACAGAGACAGCTAAGAGGGTGTTTAATGGTTCAAAATGAGGGGGTTTCGATACGGTAGATGGGCAGAAACTGTTTTCACTGCAGGAGGGTCAGTCATCTGAGGACCCATCATTGCGATAAAGAACCAAAGAGGGAGATGAAGAGAACTCTTTTTCCCCAGTGAGATATGATCATTTGGAATGCACTGCCGAAAAGGATGGTGGAAGCAGATTTAATGGTAAATTTCAAAAGGGGATTCGACCAAATACTGGGAAAGAGTGTGGGAGCCCTTTGGGACTCTTTAACACATTAAAGGGCATTGTATAAATCCAAATTGCTGTTGCTGATTGATTTGGAAGCTCTGTCAAAAGACAGGCACAGGCAGGATGGCTGAATAGCCGCCTTCTGTGTTCCATCACTCTCCGATTCCAAATCCAATGCATGAAGATTCTGAAGGGGCCGTCGGAGGGTCAGAACTGAGGGAGTGCTGCACTGTCGAAGGTGCAATCTTTCAAATGAGAAGTCAAACTGAAGCCCCGTCTGCCCCCTCAGGTGGACGTAAAGTATCCCACGACAGGGGAGTTCTCCCCCGTGATCTTGCTGGCATTAATCCCTCAACCGACATCAAAAAAGCAGATAGCATTACAGTTTGTGGGAGCTTGCTGTGCACAAATTGGCAGTATTACAAAAGCAATTCATTGGCTGTGAAGCACTTGGCAGTGTCCTGAGGTTGAGAAATGTCCCATTTTTCATTCCTCAAATTTGGCCTGCTCTGTTTGAACGAGAGTGTTGCATCGGGCACAAGGCTACACGTGATCATTTCTGTGCCAATGGCTCCACTCTCCGCCTGCAGTGAAACTCAGAATCACAGAATCTTTACAGTGCAGAAGGAGGCCGTTCGGCCCATCGAGTCTGCACTGGCTCTCTGAAGGAGCATTTTACCTAGACCAACTGCCCTGCCTTATCCCCGTAGCCTTGCACATTCTCTCCATTCAGGTAGCGATCCAATTCCCTCTTGAATACCTCGATCGAACCTGCCTCTACCACCCTCTCAGGTCGTTCGTTCCAGATTCCAACCACCCTCTGGGTGAAAAAATTTTCCTCACATCACTTTTACTCCTTTTGCCCATTATTTTGAATCTGTGCCCTCTAGTTCTTGATGCTCTCTTGAGTCGGAACAGTTCTCACAATTTACCCTGTCCATACCCCTCAGGATCTTGAATACCTAGAACCATAGAACCATAGAACACTACAGCATAGAAAACAGGCCATTCGGCCCTTCTAGTCTGTGCCGAAATATTACTCCGCTAGTCCCATTGACCTGCACCCAGTCCATAATCCTCCAGACCTCTCCCATCCATGTATCTATCTAATTTATTCTTAAAACTTAAGAGTGAGCCCGCATTTACCACGTCAGATGGTAGCTCGTTCCACACTCTCACCACTCTCTGAATGAAGAAGTTCCCCCTAATGTTCCCCCTAAACCTTTCCCCTTTCACCCTAAAGCCATGCCCTCTCATGTTTATTTCTCCTAATCTAAGTGGAAAGAGCCTACTCGCATTTACTCTGTTTATACCCCTCACAATTTTGTAAACTTCTATCAAATCTCCCCTCATTCTTCTACGCTCCAAGGAATAAAGTCCTAACCTGTTTAATCTTTCCCTGTAACTCAACTCCTTAAGACCCGGCAACATCCTAGTAAATCTTCTCTGCACTCTCTCAATCTTACTGATATCCTTCCTGTAGTTAGGCGACCAGAACTGCACACAATACTCCAAAGTTGGCCTCATCTCTATCAAGTCTCCTCTCAGTCTTCTTTTCTCCAATGAAAACAGACCCAACCTCTCCAATCTATCCTCGTAGCTACAGTTCTTTATCCCGGGAATCATTCTTGTGAATCTCCTCTGTACTCTCTCCAATGCCTTCACATTCTTCCTCAAGTATGGTGCCCAGAACTGGACACAGTACTCCATATGGAGTCTAACTAGTGTCTTATACAAGTTCAACATGACCTCCTTTCTCTTGTACTCAATGCCCCTATTAATAAAGCCTAAGACACTATATGCTTTATTAACAGCTCTCTCAACATGCCCTGCCATCTTCAATGGCCTATGTACATATACACCGAGGTCCCTCTGTTCCTGCACCTCCTTTAGAGGCTCTCCCTTTATTTTATACTGTCTCTCCATATTCTTCCTGCCGAACTGAATCAGCTCACACTTCTCTGCACTGAATGTCATCTGTCACTTGTCTGCGCAATCCACCAACATGTCTTATGTCCTTTTGAAGTCCAAGACTATCCTCTTCACAGTTGACAATGTTTCCAATCTTTGTATCATCTGCAAATTTTGAAATCATGCCCTGCACACCACAGTCTAGGTCATTAACTTAAGTCAGGAAGAGCAAGGGTCCCAACACTGACCCCTGGGGAACAAACCTTCCTCCAATCTGAAAAACAACCATTTATCACTACTCTGTTTCCGGTCATTCAGCCAATTTCTTATCCAAATACCAACTCTCCCTTTTATTCCTAGAGCTAGAATTTTGTTCATAAGTCTGTTGTACGTCACTGTATCAAATGCCTTTTGAAGATCCACATGCATTACATCAACACGTTGCCTCCTCTGTTAACCTCCTCAAAAAACTCCAGCAAGTTAGTTAAACCTGATTTTCCCTTGATGAATCTATGGTGGCTTTCCTTAATTATCCTGCACTTGTCAAAGTGATTATTGATTTTGTCCCAAACTATAATTTCCAGAAGTTTCCCAACCACAGAAGTCAAACTGACTGGCCTGTAGTTGCCAGTTTTATCCTGGCACCCCTTTTTGAACAAGGGTGTAACATTCACAGTTCTCCAGTCCTCTGGCACCTCCCCTGTGTCTAAGGAAGACTGGATGATTATCACTAGTGCCTCTGCAATTTCCACTCTCATTTCCCTCAGCACCCTTGGATGCCTCTCATCTAGTCCTAGTACCTAGTAAAATCAATTTTAAGTAAAGACAGCCTTTCCTCCACCTCCTCCTTCACAATTGTAAATTGCTCTCGTGTACCAGTGACCACCTCTCTCACCTCGGTCTGGGTAGCATTTTCTTCCTTTGTAAAGACAGATGAAAAGTACTCGTTTAGTACCTCTGTTGTTTCTCCTGCCTCCACACGCAAGTCCCCCTTTTTGTCCCTAATCGGCCCTACTCTTTCTTTGACCACCCTTTTATTATTTATACGCTTAGAGAAGATCTTGAGATCCCTTTTTCTGTTAGCTGATAGTCTTTATTCATACACCCTCTTTGCTACACAAGTAACAGCACTCGACATACAGAAATGTCCCAGCGGCAGACATGGGGATGTATAGCTGAAACCAGTGCAGGTTCAAAATAAAAACAGAAAGTGCTGGAAATACTCAGCAGGTTAGGCAGCATCTGCGGAGAGAGAAACAGTTCACATTTCAGGTCAGTGGTAGTTCTGATAAAAGGTCACAGACCTGAAATGTTCACCCTGTGCAGATTCGTTGCTTTTGCCCAAAAAAGAAAATACATATCAGAATGGAATACAATTTTATTGGGAATTAAAGTTCATTAGACACAACGAGCTGAAGCATTTGAGACAACTGGCTAGCTGGCAAGGAAGATCATTGCTACCATCATCGGTTTATTTCAAGCTGTAAGAGACGAGAGGCACTCTCAGCTTCTCTTTTCCCCACCCCTCCCTGGCAGTGCTCCTCATTGACCAGGCTCACACTGGCAGCCCCCTTACAGGCTTCATCAGGCAAGTTGTGCCAGAAAGAGAAGCTCACATCCTGAGAATCCCTTGCCACTTTCATTCACACCCCTCCCCCACCCTAACCCACCCTCACCACTCAGGCTGGGCTGAGACGTGGCAGATTGTGGGGCCAAATCTCCAAACGCCCCCTCCAGCACCAAGCCTCCTCAGCATGCCTCCGATCAAAGTTCTGAATTGGCACACCTGCCCCTCACCCCACCTCCCGCTCGAATTATTTGGCCCCCTTCTTCTCCAAGGTTTTTAACAGTACATTGTCATATTCGCATTCAACACCAACACTGTCCTTTTGGCGCAACCTCTCTCTCGATTTCTTTTTGGCAATGCCATGTTTTGCGGTTTTTGGCACTGCGTAGTCATCCATGTTTGGATTGTACGGGTACTCGTGGCCTCGTGTGTCACAGTCCAAGCCCTGAAGCTTCCATGCATGACCTTTGACCTCTTCTGGGTTGTCATAAACTGAAGGAGCAGCCACTCCTTCCGGCTCATCATAGATGTGGTACTTGGGGAGGCATCTGGACGAAGATGCATTTCTGTTCCCCTGGAAGTTGCATTCATCTATGGTATCGTAGAGAGGGTCTCCAAGTTCTTGAGAACTGGGGGATAAAAATGTAGAAAATGTCATTTCAGGAACCTGATTGTCCTGTTGTAGGGCAGGCAGTAAGCCTAAGGATGGAAGGAACAATGTCTTTGCTATAGCATCGAAAGGGATGGCATAATCACACTCTGGTGCACATTGGTTATCTGGTAATTTCTTCCCGGTTGGAGCTTTGGTTGCTGCTTTTGCATTTCCACGTGAACCGGACTTGCCAACTACATCCCTCACCTCAGAGTAAGTCTGTTGGATTTCCAGGAGTTGAGGCAGATTTCCAATGGTCCCGGCCTCTGGGTAGCTGTGGTGACTCTTCACCGCCTGCCTCCAGGGGGTTGTGGAAGATGACTTTGTGGAAGGTGGATTGCAGACTGACTCCAACGACAGAGACCTCAGGGAAGGGAGAGTGGCAGCTGACATTTCAACCTTGACCTTGGCTGATTGTTGCTCTTGCTCTTCATCGAAGTCATGTTGGCCTACCTCCTCTTCCGGCCCATGAGCGGGGATTGGTAGAGGCTTGGAACTCTGAGTTTCATTATCCACACTACTAGACTGCTGATTATCCAACTCACTCTTTTGCTTCTGCACTTTGATGGCAGATTCAATAATATGAAAAATCTCATTCCCTTGTCTGGTATCAAACTCAAAATTGCCTTCTCCAGATGTGCATCGCCGCCCAGCCTCAAAGGAAAATGTCATCTAGAAACACAAAAGGCAGACAACATATTTTATGAATTTTAATAGAGCAAAAAGCACAGCGGTCAAGTTGCTGGACAAGTAATCTAGAGGTCATGAATAATGATCCGGAGAAATGAGTTCCAATCCCACCGGGCCAGCTCTGAATTTAAACACAGCTAATGAAATCAATTTGAAATTATAAAGCTAGTTTCAGTCATTCACTAATCGTCACAAAACAAACCCATTTGGTTCACAAATGCCATTTACAGAAAGAGCCCTGCCACCCTTACCTGGTCTGTCCTCCGCTATGGGATTCCAGGCTGACCCCCATGTGGTTGACTCTTAACTGCCCTCCGAAACGGCCGAGCAAGCCACTCAGTTAAATTCACAAAGGCTGCTCACCCACCACCTTCTCAACTAGGGCAGTAAATGCTGGTCTCCCAGCAACACTCACATTCCGTGAATGAACGAATGAATAAACAATGCCGAGCCATCAATGGAGGACCTTCAGTTTAAAGTGGGTGCCAATGATCATTTGATTACTATTTTCATAAATTATTTTTATGATATCCTTTCGTGGGATGCGAGCGTCGCTGGCAAGTGCAGCATTTATTACCCATCCCTAGTTGGCCTTGAGAAGGTGGTGGTGAGCTGCCTTCTGGAACCGCTGCAGTCCATGTTTTTTTTTTAATCATTCATGGGAGGTGGGTGCCGCTGGCAGTCTAACAATTGTTGCTCATCCCTATTTGCCCTTGAGCTGAGTGGCTGGCTAGGCCATTGCAGCAGGCCATTAAGATATTGCTGTGGACATGGAGTCACATGTAGGCCAGACCAGATCAGGACGGCAGATTTCCCTCCTGAAAGGGCATTCGAGAACCAGATGGGTTTTTACAACAATCGATGATGGTTTCATGGTCACCATCACTGAGACTAGGTTTCAATTCCAAATTTAATAATTAATTTGAACTCATGTTCTTACACCATTTGCCTGGGTCTCTGAATCATTAGTCCCGCGATATTACATGACAGCACCATCCCCATGTTTGTGTCGGTACCCACAGTTGGGAAAGGAGTTCCAGGACTTTGACCCAGCAACAGTGAAAGAACGGCGATATACCTGGAACCCGATCCACCACCTTCAACATGCACTCCCTCCACCACTGACGCACAGTAGCAGCAGCGTGTATCATCTACAGGATGCACTGCAGCAATTCACAACAGCACCTTGCAAACCCATGACCTCTATCACCGAGAAGGACAAGAGCAGGAGATGCAAGGGAACACAACCATCTGGAAGTTCCCCTCCAAGCCACACACCATCCTAACTTGGAAATATATCGGCCGTTCCTTCACTGTCACCGGGTCAAAATCCTGGAACTCCCTCCCTAACAGCACTGTGGGTGTACCTACACCACATGGACTGCAGCGGTTCAAGAAGGCAGCTCACCAACACCTTCTCAAGGGCAATCAAGGATGTGCAATTACTGCTGGCCCACCCAGCAACACCCACATCCTGTGAAAGAATAAATAAAAATATATATATTTCCAATTCAGGCTTCTTCATGGTTTCAGGGGCAACTTGAAGCGTTTGCATGCATTTTTCAGCCAACAAAGCCTTTTATTAATAAAATCCATGATAGAACAATATACAACAACTCTATCAGCCTCTGTTAAGGGAAAAGGCAGGTTAACATTACCAAAATAATTTGCATTTATATAGCGACTTCAATATAATAAAACATTCCAAGGTGCTTCAGAGGAGTGTTACCAAACAATATGTGACAGCAAGCCACATAAGGTGATACTAGGACTCATGACCAACAACTTTAGGAAGCATCCTGAAGGAAGAGAGAGGCAGAGGGGTTTAGGTGTTCAGGGGTCCAGGGGTCAGGGGTTTAGGAGTTTGGGGGCTCAGGGAGAGAATTCCAGAGTTGGCGGGCTCGGGAGCTGAAAGTATGGCTGCCGATGGTGGAGCGATTCAAAGCAGAGGGGCACAAGAGGCCCGAATTGGAGGGGCGCAGAAATATCAGAGGGTTGGAGGGCACTGAAGATGTTGCAGAGAGAGAGGGAGGAAAAGTCGTCACAGAGTCACTTGAGCACTTTGATTATTCAAAAAGTAACGAGAGCTGAAAAATCTGGAATTGAAAAACATAAAGATTTGAGACTAGAATTGAAGGCTTGCAATCTTAGCAATTGAAGCTTTAACCCAGCTGAGGAAGTGTTGCACCTTTGACATATGTCGCTTCTTTAGGACTGACAAACATGCATGGTCCACACAGATCTCTTGGTTCTTTGAACAAAAGTTTGTAGGTTCAAGTCCCACTTCAGAGATTTGAGCCTAGGATCCAGGCTGTGCTAGTACTGAGGGGGTGCTGCACTGTCAGAAATGCTACCTTTCAGATGAGACATTAAAACCGAGGATCCATCTGGCCTCCCAGGTGGACGGTGAAAAAAGTCCCACTGCATCTTTTTGAACAAGAGCAGAAAAATAGTCCCTGGTGTCCTGACCAACATTCAACCCTCAGCCAAAATCATTAAAATAAATAATGGTTTGTGGGAGCTTGCTGTGTGTAAATTGGTTGTTGTGTTTCTGACATTGCAACTGTGACTACAATGGATAATAAGTATTTCATTGGCTGTGAAGCACTTGGGACACCCAAAGGCTGTGAAAAGCGTGACAGAAATGCAAGTCTTTTACTTTTTAACTCCAAACGTATGGTAAAATCATAAACTGTTCAGGTATTTCTGGTTTTTCTTGCACACCAGCCTAACAATGAACAATTCGACACTTACTGTAGAAAGCTATTTTATGATATATTTTGTGCTGGTGCATCACTCGTGTTGCAAGTCCAGGATATTTTTAAATTGAGAAACCAAAGATGAAGGGGTAAGGCCCAGGGTGCAAAGAGTCGAAGAGAGATGAGGTGACAATGACCAGCTGATGCTACACTTGGGTTCTCAAAGCTTCTCAAAGCTTGAGGAGGGAAGACAATTCAGAGGTGAGTCCACGGTTGTGAAGTCCCAGGTGTAAATGCTGTCACGTTAACTATATTGTTGATAACCACAAAGTCAAGGGTTATTGGGGGCACGGGGCAAAGTGGACTTGAGACCACAATCAGATGAGCCATGATCTCATCAAAAGACAGAGCAGGCTGCAGGGCCTGCAGGATTGGCCTACTCCTGCTCCTAAGACCTATGTTCCTATTTCCTATGTTCCTAGGGAAGGGAATTATTTAATTAAGTGGTAAGAGCAGTTATAATGAGAGACTCCTGCGACAATGGGGAAATCAGCTGGAAGCAGATATATCTAAGGCTGAATCCATTATCTAGGAAAACATTGGTGACTCGTTTTACATTTCACCGACTGGCTTGGGATTGAGTTAACACCAAATGAAAATGAGCGACAGCAATGTCAAGAACAGGAATCTTGGATGGGATATTTGTAGATTAGATGAATTGGGAAAATATATATTTTTAAAGCATTAATTATGGCAATATTGAAAGACAGAGAGAAGGATGAAACAGAGAAAGGGGGTTGAGGTGCCCCACACATAAGCATACGAATTAGGAGCAGGAGTAGGCCATTCAGCCCCTCAGGCCTGCTCTGCCATTCAATAAGATCGTGGCTGATCTGATTGTGACCTCAACTCCAATGTCCTGTCTACCCGCTAAAAGAATTGCTTTTTTTTTTTATCTATTCTTTCACAGGATGGGGGCATCACAGGAAAGGCCAGCATTTGCTCTCTATCCCAAATTGCCCCTTGAAATGGGTGGCTTGCTTGGTTATGAGTCAACCGCATTGCTGGGCATCTGTAGGCCAAGCTAGGTAAGGGTGGCAGATTTCCTTCCCTAAGGGAGATGAGTGAACCAGATGGATTTTCCTGATAATTGATGATAGTTTCATGGTCACCATTGTTAAGGCTAGCTTTTCAATGCCAGATTGGTTCATTGAATTTAAGTTCCACCAGCTGCTATGGTGGGATTTGAACCCATGCCCCCCCAGAGCATTAGCCCAGGCTGCTGGATTACCAGACCACTGACATGACCACCGCCCCCATCTTCTGCTAATTTAAGCGAGCTAAAGCCTGCCAGCCAGATGATCAGTTGTGTGATGCAAGTTCCACTAGAGTCTTACCAATATGAAACCAACTTGACTTTCGTTGGGCAGAGTTACATCAACGATGGACGTAGAAATGCTCCCGGGATATGGTTCAGTGATGGGACAGCAGCATACTGCTAACGTGCTTGAATTAATTACCCAGGGACAAAGGTTCAAATCCCACCGGGTCAGCTGCGTAACTTAAATTCAGTTAATCAAATAAAACTGATCAAAAAACTAGTATCAGCAATGCTGATGATGAAACTACCGGATTGTCACATCTGGTTCACTAATGTCCTTCCCGGAAGGAAATCTGTTATCCTTATCCGGTCTGAACTACATGTGACTTCAGATCCACAGCAATGTGGTTAATTCTTAACTACCCTCTGAAATGGATTATTGCAGTTGTGGACAGTTATGTCAAGCTGCTCCAGAAAGACTATAGCACATGGACTGCAACAGTTCAAGGAAGCTCACCACCAGCTTCTCAAGGGCAACTACAGTTGGCAATGAGTGCTGGTCTTGCCAGTAAAAAAAACCCTCAAGTATCACTGTAAGGAACAGTGTCTTCTGTTACCAGGCGACCACCACCGGGGATCAATGATTGGAACGTCTAGCGAATGCATGAATATTTTAGAATAATTACTTTGTTTGCATAATGTCAGATGAGCATCTGAGCGTGAGTAATGAGTGAGTAACCTGTAATTCAACCTTGAGCTCAGTTGGCATTCATGAAACCCTCAATCTTCTAATATAATTAAAACTCCTCAATTGAATTACAACCTTGTAATTCAACTCACAAAATTTGTTATTCTGAAGATCTGTTACCCCTGGCAGTTCAGCTGGTTAAGTTCTGGACTCTGTTGTCAGTGCTGCATAATGATTATCAGATCTGCTATGACGCTGAGCTGAATAAAAATAATAAGTCCAAGTGCTTACCTTGTCTCGTCCAAAGCGTCTCAAAAATCTGTATGGCCAGGTGCAGTGGACATCTCCACTTTTCAGATCCTTCAGCTCTAAGCAATCTGCCTGTACTTTGAGGAGGAATGTGCCTCGGAGTCGACATCTGTCTGCAGCTTCCGTCTTCCTCACTGTGACCCTGAAGTCTTTTGCTGCAACAGAAATGAATTTAAATAATGAAAGATGTAGACCTGGGTAAAAAAAAATATATTGACCTTTTGTCCACACTGCAGTACTTCAGGCTGAGAGACGGAACTCATTGCAGTTAACCTTGCGTCTGCGACTTCAAGACAGGGAGATGTGGTCAGTAACTGTTCAAGATGTTGTCTTTTTTAAAAGATGTTAAACTGAAGCCCTGTTTCTCTGTTCTGGCGGTACAGCTCCATTGCCCAGCCGGGATTCAAATTCATGTCCTTGGGTCATTAATCCATTAACATTATCAACTGCATGAACTCTTCAGAGGCTGTGACCGAGACAATAAGTCTTCCATCAGCCAATGCTATTAAAATCAGACTAATTTGCCAGACATTTATATCTTGTTGTTCAGATCTTGTTGCACCCGATCCACTCCCAGCACAGTACTGACAGAGTGCTACATTGTTGGAAGAGCCATGTTTTGGTTGAGAGGTTCAATCTGCCCTGCCAAGTGGGCGTAAAAAAATCCCATGGCCACCATTTTGAAGAAGAGCAGGGGGTTTTGCCCAGTGTCCTGGTGAATATTTGTCCCTCAGTCAACACTTTAACAAATTATCTAGTCATTTATTACATTCTTGTTTGTAGGAGCTTGCTGTGTGAAAATTGGCTGCTGCGTTTCCTACAAAACAACAGTGACTACACTTCAAAAGAGCTTCAACGGCTGTAAAGGGTTTGGGATGTTCAGAGGTTGCGCGAGGTACTATAGAAATGCAACTTCTTCCCTTTTGTTTTGTTGCTAAGAAAAGAGACACGCTGTTGAAGATTTTCATCTTGCACTCATCAGGACAGACACAAGAATGTCAAATTTCAAAGACAGCAACAATTTATACTGCATGAGAAAATGGTGCTGGCTAGTTGGCAAGTTGACTGATTGGTCGAGGTGTTGCTATGGAGAATGCACCAAAATATTATTGTCACCCATGTTTTTGTTTAATTAAAAAAGGCGCAATGCCTCGACATGTTCCTTTTGCTTGCAGAGGATAGGTTCCTGTATATAAATTTATGTGGCTTCCAGCAAGTGTAAGTGAGCTACATTGTGAGTCCGACTGATAATCCTAAATTGGTTGTGGGTGTAACTCTTAGCACACTCGGGATTGTTCAGCAAGTGCTGCTGGGGTCACGTATGGGGAGAAATTTTATGCTGGCAGGATTTTACGGTCCTGGCGAAGTCAATGGATTTCTGAACAGCTTGCCACATTTTATGGCCCCACCACATTGGGGCCATAAAATTTCGCCGCTAATGTTAGATATTATGTTCAACAGTTCAACCAATCAGAATTGACTTGCCAACCAATCAGCAACCTTTTCTCATGCAATATAAATTGTTGCTCGATTTGAAATTTGGCATTCTTGTGTCTGTCCCGATGAGTGCAAGACAAAAAGCTTTGATAAAATGTCTCTTTTTTTCAGCAGTACTCAATTCCCTTTTTCACATTCAATGTACATGACATGTGTTGAGATCTTTTTGAGCAAGGTGCATGGAGATGTGTAAAACTGTGGGCAGAATTTTCTGCCTGTCGGGCGGGCAGGCCCGACCCAATCTCCGGTGGGCGGGGAGCCGATCCCCGCCGGAGAAGCGGGCCCCGCCGCCATTTTACGCCAATTAAGGCCCGCCCAGTGTGACGTCCGGCGGGAAGCGCTATGCGCTCCGTGTGCGGGCGGGGGGGATTCCCCAAAAGCGAGAGTGCGCTGTTTCACGCATGCGCACGACAGAGCGCACATCTCCCTGAATCTAAGTGCAGCCTCAGGGAGATCGCTGAAAGTTGTACAAACATTAAAAATAGAAAAAAAAATTCCTTAACCTGTCCCACTCATGTCACATGAGATGGGACATGTTCATAATTTACATAATAAGTTTATTAAACTTTTTAAAACCCTACATGAAACCTTATCCCGCCGGTGGATGAGGTTTCTTGTTTTCTCTATTTGCTGCCTGGGCTCCTGGCCGACCCACCAACCTTAAGGTTGGATGAGCAGGTCATTTAATTGGTTAAATGATCCTGTCAATGGCCTCAATTTGCTATTGACTGGTCGGCGGGCCCACAGCTGATTTTGCTGCGCCCCCACCTTCCTGAAAATTTAAATGGGGCAGGATGACGTCGGGGGTTCCGCCCCCTGCTCACCAACGGCAAAATTCTGCCCTATGTCTTTCTTTCACGAGAAGCCACTTATAATGAAATCACTCGTAACTTTAAGTCTTTAATGGCTAAGTTGTTGTCATGTTGGATCGCTTTCTGGTTCTTATACCAGGAAGAAAGTCCTTACGATTAAATCAAATAAAATGAAACATCATCAGTTAAAGATCAACTGGAATGACCAAAGGAATAAACCTTTGAAATAAAAACAGAAAATGTTGGAACTATTCGACATTCTGGCTGCACGTGTAGAGAGAGGAACAGAGTTAACATTTTAGGCCAATGACTTTTCATCAGAAGTGTTTTTATTTTTGTTTCAGTGTTTACTTCTCTACTGCTTCTCCCCCAGGAATGCCCACCTTGAAGAAGCTCTGCTCTTCTCTCCGGCAGGGTTTCTGTTTGTCATTTAATCTCCCCTGTCCTGCAACCTGTCCCTGACCTTCTGCCTGCTCCACCTGCCCCTCCCCGCTTTGTTCAGCAGCATAAAACCCCCCCCACCTTTCTACCCCTCTCTCGTTCTGAAGAAGAGTCGCGATGGACTGGAAACACTAACTGTGTTTCTCTCTCCGCGGGCACTGCTGGATCTGCTGGGTTTTTCCAGCATTTTCTGTTTTGGTTCAGGATTTCTGCTCGTCCCTTTTAGCTTGTTCACCTTCGTTGCTTTCTTGTTTCCCACTGCGTGTGTGATCAGAGTTCTGGTGAAAGTTCATTGACCTGAAACGCTAACTCTGTTTCTCTGCTGGCACAAGAGCTGAGTATTTCCAGCACCTGCTGGGTTTCATTCGCATTTCCAGCGCCCGCAGCATTTTGCCTTTGCAATGAAATTTTGACCCATGTTTGGAGTTTCATGGAGTGAAATGCATGTCTTAAGCTAAAGATCGTTCGGAGGCAGGCGTGGTGGTGGTGGTGGTGCCGAGGGGCACAGCTCATAATGGGAAAACTGAGGCCAATTTTGACAATGAAAATCGAACAGAAACATGCTGGTCCCAGACACAAGGGGAATGCGTTAAAATTTTTTTTTAAAAAGGAACTAAAATCCTCTCTCAGTGTTAGAGGTCAATGATCCCTCTGGTCACAACTCCTGTCGGGAGCTTGGAATTGCTGAACCTCGAGTGAAGTGGGGGTGCAGCGACTTCATTAAAAGCTGAAATTGTGAAAGTGGGATGTGAGCTTCACTGGCAACGCCAGCATTTGCTGCCCATCCCTAATTGCCCTCGAACTGAGCGGCTTGCTCTGCCATTTCATAGCGTGGTTAAGAGTCAATCACATTGATGTGGGTCTGGAGCCACATGTAGGCCAGAGAGGGTAAGGACAGCAGATTTCCTTCCCTCAAGGGCATCAGTGAATCAGATGGGTTTTTACAGCAATCGTTGATTCATGGTCACTCTTACTGAGATGAGCTTTTTAATTCCTGGTTTTGTTAAATGAATCCAATTGGTGGGATTTAAAGCCATGTCTGCATAGCAGTCGCCTCAGTCTCTAGATTATGAGTTTACTGACATTACCATTATGTCACTGTCTCCTTTACTGCTCTGCACTCTGCTGTATTATGATACATCTAATCTTGCCTGCATTTTCCGTTGCTGATTTGTCAAGGGCTCCTGTTTCACTTTTAACAATGAGTCAAAAAGAGTAAATGCGACGTGAGGGAAAGTTTTTACACTCAGAGGGTGGCTGGAGTCTGGAACAAACTTCCTGAGAGGGTAGTGGAGGCAGGTTCGATTGAGGTGTTGAAAAGGGACTGGAATGCTACCTGAAAAGAGAGAATGTGCAAGGTTACGGGGATAAGGCAGGGGAGTGGGATGAGGTGGAATACTCTCTCTCGATGTGCTGATTGGCCTCCTTCTACACTGTAAAGATACTGTGATACTGAGTCACATGGTAATTACAAGTCACAGCAAAAAACAGAACAAGATTAATAATTTTAGGATGTTTTAAATAAAGAAATTCAGCACATTTTCCTCGAGGTGTGACTATGTTCTACTTGATGACTGTGAAAAGGTGCCTTACTTGTGATTGTCTATTTTCCATTTACAAGCGTCAAGTGTAACTTGCAAAAACCTCAACTTATTTTAGTGGTGAGAGTGAACAGTACATTGAGTGTATACAGCTTGTGACCAGTTCATCAGAAAAATAATGTCTTGCAAGCTCCTCTTCCATCTCCACCCTCCCTTTCCTCTCCATAGTCTTTGAACGTATTGTCACCTCCCAAATCCATGCCTCATTGCCTCAGGTCATGTTTCCATCCTTGTCACAAGACCAAAACGGCTCTTATCAAAGTCCTAAATTACATCCTTTGTGACTGTGACAAAGATAATCTATCTCTCCTTATCCTTCTCGATCTTATCTTCAGCCTTTGACATGGTTGATTACCCCATCCTCTTCCAATGCCTCTTCACTGTTATCCAGCTGGGTGGGACAGCTCTTACCTGGTCTTATCTATCTATCTATCTATCGATCTATTGATCTATCGATCTATCTATCTATCGATCTATCGATCTATCTATCTATCTATCTATCTATCGATCTAGTTCTGGGGGCCACACTTTAGGAAGACTGTGAAGGCACTAAGAGAGTGCAGAAAAGATTCATGAGAATGGTTCCAGGGATGAGGAACTTCAATTATGAAGACAGATTGGGGAAGTTGGAACTGTTATTCTTAGAGAAGAGAAGGCTGAGAAGAGATTTGATAGAGGTATTCAAAATCATGAGGGGTCTGGACAGAGTAGAAAGGGAAGAACATTGGTGGAAGGATCGAGAATGAGAGGGCACAGATGTAACATAATTGGCAAAAGAAGCAATGGCGACATGAGGAGAAACATTTTCATGCAGTGTGTGGTTTGGATCTGGAATGTGCTACCTCAGCGGGTAGTACAGGCAGGTTCAGTCAAGACATTCAAGAGGGAATTGGATTATTGTCTGAAAAGGAAGAATGTGCAAGGCTCTGGGAGGATGGCAAGGGGGTGGCACTCAGTGAATTGCTCCTCCAGAGAGCCAGCACAGATATGATGGGCTGAATGGCTCCCTTTTGTGTTGTAACCATTTTATGATTGTGTCCAACAAGGAGGAAGAGCATTGTTGAGTCTAACAATCATTCCTTCATCCTACTTTCCATATGTTCACAATCTGTGCTGCAGGCACAGTGATCTTTCTGATACACACTTCTCTGCGGTCGCAATTCCTGAATTATCCAGACTCTTTCTTGAAAAGACTTTGATCAGTTCAATGTCAGACACATGGTTACATAGAATTAGAGTTGATAAAATCTCGCTCTTTGGTCGTGGGTTGGGGCTGGGGAGGGGTTATCTGTTCTGTAGATGCGCGTGGTGTTAGCAAGGACCATGTTTACATCCTCATCAAACTCACAGTTGCTTGATTTTACTCGCCCGTGACTTTTACCATGATGTCCGAAGATCTTTGTGACTGGATGTGAATTAAGTTTGCATGGTCACTTGAAAGTTGAATACTCTTCTGACCTTTGGGGGATAATGACTCAGTTATGGTCCAGAATCAGTATCCCACCGAGTAAGGTAGGTTAAAATGGTCTGTGGAGATTTTTCAAAGCGATTAATTTGAAAACAAAGCATCTTCAGGAGGATGTTAAGAATCAGCCACACAGCCCTGGACTGGAGTCACGTGTGGGTCAGTTTGAACAGGGCAGCAGATTCCCTTCTCTGAAGGCTCTTGGTGAATCAGTTGGGTTTCTGGAACAGTCTGGTCGTTCTCATGGTTTATTTTATGTCACTGCCATAACTGTGGGGCGGGTGAAGGTGCACAGGAAGTGTCAGCTGTGATTACTGGTTCCGTTAGGCATTCTGCTGAGCATGCTGTAATGCCCCAGTTCAAACGTTTCGTTTTTCACAATGTTCCCACACTGGTGACTAAGTCGTCCATCGGAACCCAAGATCTGTTGTCAGGAGCGACTTGAGATGTCAGCAAATTAATGGTGGGTTTAAATTTGAGCGGCCCCTCAAAGCATTAAAACATATGAGCGTATGAATTAGGAGCAGGAGTAGGCCACTCGGTCCCTCGAGCCTGGCCCGCCATTCAATAAGATCATGGCTGACCTGATTGTGGCCTCAACTTCATATTCAACCGACACCCAATAACCTTTCACCCCCTTGCTTATCAAAAATCTATTCAGCTCTGCCTTAAAAATATTCAAAGGCTCTGCTTCCCCCGCCTTTCGCAATGGAAAGCACCTCTTCAGAAAAACCTGCATTACAGCATTGAGTGTCGGGGTGGAAGATACATCTGCTGGATGTGGACCTTGACGGCATTCCGCTAAACGTGGATCACTCTGAGCCTTTTGACTAGCATGTACCTTGTTCCGGTGTAGTTCATACCTCTCCCCTAATGTCACTGTGCCTTCCATAGTGCAGGAGGGTTTGAGGGGGCGGGGGGAATGGGGGCATGGCTCAAGTGTTTGGAAGGCGATTGTAGCCACTGGTGTAATGTAGGATACGAGGCAGCCAATTGTACGCACAGCAGGGTCACACAAACACCAAAGTGACAATAATCAAATCAGAAAGTCTGCGGAGGTCATTGGAAAGAATGCAATTTTGCTCACAACTACATTCCAATCGCCTAGAGGTGAGTCTGGCAGGTGAGACCAGGGGAAAGTAGAGAGAGAAGGAAGGATGGAGGAAAGGGGAGAGAGAGAGGGGAAATTTAAGACCCCATGAGCTTTCAGGACTGCCTGACATTTCACTGAATTTCATCCACAGATGGGAGTAATGGAGACCCTTGTGAAACATCTACTAGGAGGAAGATTGAGGGAGTATCACAGCCATACAGCATTTCTGTAGTGCCTTTCACAACCTCAGCATGTTCCAAAGCACTTTCCAGTCAGTGTTGCAGTGTTGGAAGCGCAGCAGCCTATTTGTGGTGCAAACAACACTGCGATAATGACCAGGTAATTAACTTTAACGAGGGCTGGTTGAGGGATAAATAATGGCCAGGACATCGGCAGGAGGTGTGGTGGGAGGTCTCCTCTGCTGTTCTCCAAAAGAATGGCTTATCAAGCCTCCTCCATAATTTGAAAATGTATAATGTTTTTTTTTTGCAGGGGATGAGCACTGGTTAAAAGCTTGTCGCTGTGTTTGCACCTTCGAGAAGACAAAACTTTCCATTTGATACGCTTTATCTTATCGTTGCCCGACTTTGCAGTGTCTTATTAAGTTGTCGATAAGATCTTGGGTGCTTCCTTTTTTGCAAAAAAAAAACACAATATCCTTCCTGTATTTTCAGGCCAGGCACATCAAATGTAAAGAGTAGAAAGAAGCACTTCCTTATGAGGTTTGTGTTCACACCATTGTGTCAGTGGGGCCCATGGCAAAGAACAAACAACAAAAGTACTTGCCTTGCACAAGATAACATCGACTCTCATGTTTGCTCCTTGTTGCCCATGTTTCAGTGGGTAGGACTCAGGGCTTTGTGTGTTCAATTCCAATTGAGCCCACAATGCAGGCGGAGTTGTATTGGACTCGAGGAGCTAACTCTGCTTCTCCCTCCACAGATGCTGCCAGACCTGCTGAGTTTTTCCCATCACGTTCTCTTTTCATTTCTGACACTCCCACTGGAGTCCTGAGGGAGTGCTGCTCTGTCAGATGTGGCCTTTCGGATGAGATGTTAAACTGAGGCCTCAGCTACCCTCCCGGGCAGACATTAAAGATCTCCTTCTCAATCCTGGGGCTTCCCAAAGTACTTTTCGAACAACAGCTGTTGTAACGCAGGAAATGCAGCTGCCAATTTGCGCACAGCAAGTTGCCACCAACAGCCATGTTACAAAAACCGGATAACATGTGTTTGTGATGTTGGTTGAAGGGCGTCAGAAAGTGATCACTGGAAAGTGCTCCCCTGCTCTTATTCAAACTAACAGCCAGTGTGTCTTTTAAATCCACCTGAGAGGGAAGACAGGTCATTGGCTTTACATCTGGAAGATGGCACCACCTCTTCAGTATTGACCCTCTGACAGTGCAGCGCTCCCTCAGTACTGACCCTCTGACAGTGCAGCACTCCCTCAGTACTGACCCTCTGACAGTGCAGCACTCCCTCAGTACTGACCCTCTGACAGTGCAGCACTCCCTCAGTACTGACCCTCTGACAGTGCGACGCTCCCTCAGTACTGACCCTCTGACAGTGCAGCACTCCCTCAGTACTGACCCTCCGACAGTGCAGCGCTCCCTCAGTACTGACCCTCTGACAGTGCAGCACTCCCTCAGTACAGACCCTCTGACAGTGCAGCGCTCCCTCAGTACTGACCCTCCGACAGTGCAGCGCTCCCTCAGTACTGACTCTCTGACAGTGCAGCACTCCCTCAGTACAGACCCTCTGACAGTGCAGCGCTCCCTCAGTACTGACCCTCTGACAGTGCAGCGCTCCCTCAGTACTGACCCTCTGACAGTGCAGCGCTCCCTCAGTACTGACTCTCTGACAGTGCAGCACTCCCTCAGTACTGACCCTCTGACAGTGCAGCACTCCCTCAGCACTGACCCTCTGACAGTACAGCACTCCCTCAGTACTGACCCTCTGACAGTGCAGCACTCCCTCAGGACTGACCCTCTGACAGTGCAGGACTCCCTCAGTACTGACCCTCTGACAGTGCAGAATTCCATCAGTATTGACCCTCTGACAGTGCAGCACTCCCTCAGTATTGACCCTCTGACAGTGTAGCACTCCCTCAGTACTGACCCTCTGACAGTGCAGCACTCCTTCAGTACTGACCCTCTGACAGTGTAGCACTCCCTCAGTACTGACCCTCTGTCAGTGCATCGCTCCCTCCGCAATGATCTCCTGACAGTGCAGCACTCCCTCAGTACTGACCCTCTGACAGTGTAGCACTCCCTCAGTACTGACCCTCTGTCAGTGCATCGCTCCCTCCGCAATGATCTCCTGACAGTGCAGCACTCCCTCAGTACTGACCCTCTGACAGTGCATCGCTCCCTCTGCAATGATCTCCTGACAGTGCAGCACACCGTCGGTACTGAACCTCTATCTGCACAGCATTCTCTGAGGCTTCAGTACTGCTCAGGGAGTTTTGGAGTAAATTATGTGCCGCAAGGCTTGAGAGTGGGGCTTGAACCCACAGCATTCTGACTCAGAAGCAATGGCGAGAGTCAATGAGCCATGGCAGACATTTCACTGACACCTAGAGCTGCAAAAATAGTCACTCAAGATCCTATCACCACTTCCTTAGGTCAACTTGTGATTGTAATCGAATGGCCACAAGCTATTAAAATAAAATAGCATTGTTTTCTGTCTTTATCTGAGTTCCCTTTTATTGATGCTGATATGTTCCTCTTGCTCTCCTTTGTTCCCCAATCTACTGATATATAAATTAAAAAATATATACCTCATTAGGACAGGAATAGAGTGATTATAATCAAGTGCAGATATTTTACTGTGACTTGTGGTGAGTTTTTACAATAGCTGGTCAGCCAAGATTCACATGCAGCCTAACTGTGCCCTGAATGTAATGAAACTCTTCAGCAACATTGTGAAGCACAAAGCAGGAAACCAAGAAAGCCACTTCACCAAAACCCTTTCCATGACGTGTGTGTCTCTCAATTGTCTGCACAAACTCGCTTAGCTCCAACTTTGACTGAAGTTTAACCTCACCATTGCTGGCCACACTTCACAGGGTCCAGGAAGCAGCCCCGCCCCACACCCTCCCCCCTCCCCACCTCCCCACCTCCCCACCCCACACCCTCCCCTCTCCACCTCCCCAATTCCCCGCCCCACCCCAACGCGATGATCACTTCTCCTTGGACAGAAAGCCAGGTATTGAATTCGGGCTAAGGCAAGTGTTCAGGCTGCCTCTCCACCTCGTCGCTTCCCTTTATACGCATCAGCTTCCCATGCTTGGTTCCCAATTAATGCACAGCAAGCTCCCACAAACAGCCATGTGACAGTGACCAGGTCGTATGATTTTCATGATGCGGGTTTAGCACGTAGTATTGACCAAGATATCTGGGAGCCCTAAGAGTGCCATGGGAACTTTTACATCTATGTAAGAGGGCAGACAGGGCCTCGGCTTAATATCTCATCTGAAAGGTGGCATCCCTGACAGTGCAGCACTCCCTCAGTACTGGGCTAGGAGTGTCTTTGAGCATTATGTAGGTGCAGGGACAATTGTCCGGCTGGGGTCATGTGTGGGCCAGAACAGGTAGAGAGCCAGCTTCCCTTTCCCAGGGCTAGTGCGGAACGGGCTGGGCTGACAGCAGAATAAGAAAGTGTGAAAATATTTTCCCACGCAGCACACTTGTCCTAGTGCACAAACATCCAGCAGCCAAGTTAGGTGAATGGAGATGAGCTACAGGTCAGACATGATCGAATAGAATGGTGAAACAGGCTCAAGGGGCTGAGTGTCCTCCTCCCATTCTGTGTATCAACGGCAACAAATTATATTTATATGACTATTAAAAACAAAAAACTGCGGATGCTGGAAATCCAAAACAAAAATAGAAATACCTGGAAAAACTCAGCAGGTCTGGCAGCATCGGTGGAGAAGAGCAAAGTTGACGTTTCGAGTCCTCATGACCCTTCAACAGAACTAAGTAGAAATGGGAAAGGGGTGAAATATAAGCTGGTTTAAAGTGGGAGGGGGAAGAAGTGGGGGGGGAGGCAGTTGTTAGGACAAGCAAGCAGTGATAGGAGGAGATAACCAAAAGATGTCACAGACAAAAAAACAAAGAGGTGTTGAAGGTGGTGATATTATCTAAAAGAATGTGCTATTTAAGAGAGCAGGACAAGCAAGGTAGCTCTAGTGGGGGTGGGGTGAAATAAACAGAGGGTGGAACACATTTAAAAATAATGGAAATAAGTGGGAAAAAAAAAATCTATATAAATTATTGGAAATAACAAAAGGAAGGGGGAAGAAACGGAAAGGGGGTGGGGATGGAGGAGAGAGTTCATGATCTAAAATTGTTGAACTCAATATTCAGCCCGGAAGGCTGTAAAGTGCCTAGTCGGAAGATGAGGTGCTGTTCCTCCAATTTGCGTTGAGCTACACTGGAACAATGCAGCAAGCCAAGGACAGACATGTGGGCAAGAGAGCAGGGTGGAGTGTTAAAATGGTGCCTTAAATATAATCAAACATCCCAGGGTGTTTCACAGGCACAATACTAAACCAAGTATGACAACAAGCTATATAAGGAGATGTGGGGCGGAGTTTTATGGCTCATTCGCGGTGAGGGAGGGGCCGTAAAAGACAACAAGCCGTTTGAAAGTCCCACTGACTTCGGCTTAACCATAAAATCCTGCTGGCGTAAAATTCCACCCGGGAGGTCAGATGATCAAAAGCTTGGTCAAAGAGGTCGGTTTTAAGCATTGCCTTTAAGGTGGAAGTCAAGGTAGAGAGGCAGCGAGGTGTATGGAGGGAAGTCCCAGTGCGAGGTGTCGAGGCAACCCACGGCAAAACCGCCAATGGTGGAGCAATTAAAATCGGGGGTACACAAGAGGCCAAACTTAGGAGAGTTCAGAGAACTCGGAAGGTTGTGGATGTGGAGGAGATTACAGAGATAGGGAGGGGGTGGAGGGGGGAAGGGGCGAGGCCATGGAGGGATTTGAAAACACGGATGAGAATTTCCAAATCAAAATGAGCTTGAGACATTGGCAAAGTCGGAACAGCCCCACCCCCGAACTGGAAGCAACTGCTGCTTAAGCTCAAAACAAAAACAAAAATACCTGGAGAAACTCAGCAGGTCTGGCAGCATCTGCGGAGAGGAACACAGTTAACGTTTCGAGTCCGAATGACCCTTCAACAGAACTAAGTAATAATAGAAAAGAGGTGAAATATAAGCTGGTTTAAGGGGGGGTGGGACAGGTAGAGCTGGATAGAGGGCCAGTGATAGGTGGAGATAACCAATAGATGTCACAGACAAAAGGACAAAGAGGTGTTGAAGGTGGTGATATTATCTAAAGGAATGTGCTAATTAAGGGTAGAAAGCAGGACAAGCAAGGTACAGATAGCCCTAGTGGGGGTGGGGTGGGGGGAAGGAATCAAAAAAGGCTAAAAGGTAGAGATAAAACAATAGATGGAAATACATTTAAAAATAATGGAAATAGGTGGGAAAAGAAAAATCTATATAAATTATTGGAAAAAAGGGGGGGGATCGGAAAGGGGGTGGGGATGGAGGAGAGAGTTCATGATCTAAAATTGTTGAACTCAATATTCAGTCCGGAAGGCTGTAAAGTGCCTAGTCAGAAGATGAGGTGCTGTTCCTCCAGTTTGCGTTGAGCTTCACTGGAACATTGCAGCAGGCCAAGGACGGACATGTGGGCATGAGAGCAGGGTGGAGTGTTGAAATGGCAAGCGACAGGGAGGTCTGGGTCATGCTTGCGGACAGACCGAAGGTGTTCTGCAAAGCGGTCACCCAGTCTGCATTTGGTCTCTCCAATGTAGAGGAAACCGCATTGGGAGCAGCGAATGCAGTAGACTAAATTGAGGGAAGTGCACGTGAAATGCTGCTTCACTTGAAAGGAGTGTTTGGGCCCTTGGACGGTGAAGAGAGGGGAAGTGAAGGGGCAGGTGTTGCACCTTCTGCGGTTGCATGGGAAGGTGCGGTGGGAGGGGGTTGAGGTGTAGGGGGTGATGGAGGAGTGGACCAGGGTGTCCCGGAGGGAACGATCCCTGCGGAATGCCGCCGGGGGGGTGAAGGGAAGATGTGTTTGGTGGTGGCATCATGCTGGAGTTGGCGGAAATGGCAGAGGATGATCCTTTGAATGCGGAGGCTGGTGTGGTGATAAGTAAGGACAAAGGGGACCCTATCATGTTTCTGGGAGGGAGAGGAAGGTGTGAGGGCGGATGCGCGGGAGATGGGCCGGACACGGTTGAGGGCTCTGTCAACCACCGTGGGTGGAAAACCTCGGTTAAGGAAGAAGGAGGACATGTCAGAGGAACTGTTTTTGAAAGTGGCATCATCAGAACAGATGCGATGGAGGCGAAGGAACTGAGAGAATGGGATGGAGTCCTTACAGGAATCGGGGTGTGAGGAGCTGTAGTTGAGGTAGCTGTGGGAGTCGGTAGGCTTGTAATGGATATTGGTGGACAGTTTATCACCAGAAATCGACTAGGCACTTTATAGCCTTCCGGACTGAATACTGAGTTCAACAGTTTTAGATCATGAACTCTCTCTTCCATCCCCACCCCCTTTCCGATCCCCCCTTTTTTTTCCAATAACTTATATAGGTTTTTCTTTTCCCACCTATTTCCATTATTTTTAAATGTATTTCCATCCATTGTTTTATCTCTGCCTTTTAGCCTATTTCAATTCCTTCACCCCACTCCACTAGGGCTATCTATCCAGCTCAACTTGTTCCCCCCCACCCCCCCGCCTTAAACCAGCTTATATTTCACCTCTCTTCTATTTTTACTTAGTCCTGTTGAAGGGTCATTCGGACTCGAAACGTTAACTGTGCTCCTCTCCGCAGATGCTGCCAGACATGCTGAGTTTTGTTGGTGGTTGTTGGGACAAGCAAGCAGTGATAGGAGCAGATAACCAAAAGATGTCACAGAACAAAAGAACAAAGAGGTGTTGAAGGTGGTGATATTATCTAAAAGAATGTGCTAATTAAGAGTGGAGAGCAGGACAAGCAAGGTACAGATAGCTCTAGTGGGGGTGGGGTGAAATAAGACTAAAAGGGCATAAAGGGTATAGATAAATGATGGGTGGAATACATTTAAAAATAATGGAAATAGGTGGAAAAAGAAAAATCTATATAAATTATTGGAAAAAACAAAAAGGAGGGGGAAGAAACGGAAAGGGGGTGGGGATGGAGGTGGGAGTTCAAGATTTTAAAAAAAAGAGGTTTTATTGAAAATGAACAGTTTGCTTTACACAGATCGGATTTGCATGCATGTATTTGCTTGTGTACTTGTGTTATCAGCTCCGAAGTACACCTGTCACAATCTTATAGCTTCAAAGGGTCACACTTGTTTCTACATTAAGACCCACCCTTTGCAAACTCCAGAAAAATTCTCTCACTGAGAGAGATGGAGTCACATTTGAAAGGAAAGACATTTCTGAAATGAGCGGGTCAGATTCTGCCCCACTGGTCTCAGCACAGCCACGATACCCTGTGGCCTTCTGTAGACACGTCAGGGGGTCTGAGTTTTACACTCCTCTGCCCAGAGGGTTGGAGCGCAGGGTTGGCTGGGGCGGGTGGGGGTCTCGTAAAATTCAGAGGGTGGCTTTCCCAGCACCCTACCTGCTGCCCCTCGAGCTGTCTGGAATTTTACAGGGGTGTGAGGGAGGCATCAGATGGGCCAGCCACCCTTGATCCTATTGCAGCTCACTTCTTAAGAGCCTTGTCCTGCCCCAGCCGCCATTAACCCCGCGGCAGGAGGAGGCCCATGTCACCCGGGAGCTTTAGCTGCGCAGTCTGACACCGGGGCAACAGTGGGGGTGGAGGGCAGGAGGAAGGGGGGGCGTGGGGGGGAGAGAGGGGTGCCTCCTTTGCCAGTCGCTTGAGCTCATCGGAGGCACACACTCCCTGCAAGGTCATACTTCCACCTCTTCACTCCCTCCTGGCCTCTCAAACTCAGCCCAACCCCACCTCAGCAGCCTGGCCCCGGGAATACCCCTGAGCTACCACTGAGTCCCAGCTCCTCTGTGTCACGACTGGCTGTACACCCTGCTCCCAGGGTTGAACTGCCGGGGGCGGGGGTGGGCGGGGAAGCCGTCGGTTCCGTGGGTGGGCTTAGCTGAGACCATGGCACCCGATAAAATCCAGCCCGCGGGCCGGAATTTTACAGCCCCATTGCGGAAAGCCATTGCAAACTCCATTGACTTCAGCAGGAACGTAAAATCCCGCCCATAGGGAGTTGGCAGGAAGAATGAGCAAGTCCAGCATTCATGTAGAATGGAACCGGAGTTGGGGGAGATTGAGCAGACGTCCCCACACCTAAACCCTAATCACCGCCATGCCCCCAGAGTGAGGGGACAGCCACGGCTCAGTGGCAACACTCTCACCTGGGGTCACACCCTCCCCATCCCGCACCCCCCCACCCCCACCCCCACTCTCCACTAGTGGGGAGTGGGTTCACTGGACATTGGTCAGCAACCCGAGCGCAGGCCCCATTACGTTTTGCACTATATCTGGACACTGGGAGATGGTCTAACAATGCAGACCCAGGTGTCGTACCCAGGTTCCGGTCCCATTCCGTCCGATTGGATGTGCTAAGTTGGCTTGACGGACTCTGAGGGAGCTACTTGGCAGCAAGAACGACAGAATCCACCCGCACGTCCACAGTCCGTTTCTCAGATTGGTGGAGGTTTCCCGTAAAACACACCGAGAAAGTTTCTTACATCCCACACACTGTCGCTCGATCACCCAGCACTGTCACTCTTATCATGTTGGAAAAACTGCGCAGGAACGTATGAAAGACTCACTAGATTGTCAGACAGAGAACAGAACTGATGCCTATCTCTCACTCCTATTCATCTCTGAACTGGGCTGAGGTTATGTGTTTTTTTGGTAGCAGACGACATCAAGTAGGACAAGTAGACAGGAGACCACAGCCAGGCAAGGGCCTGACTCACACTTGTTCTCTCTGATTTGTTCCTGGGGTTTGCCTTAGGGAGGAGGGGTGTTCACAGTCTTCAGGTGGGTCTTCTGTGAGCGAGAGGAAGGAAAGGCTGCCAAGAGAGTGTGTGGTTTGATTCAATCCCAGGATAGGGGCGTTGCAAGCAAGGACATCATGTCTTGCCATCCTCAGTATGGAAGGGGCCATTAGGACACAGGAAGAGACCATGAATTCATGTGGTGCAGAGGGGCTTTTACTGAAGCCAGATAGCAGGTTGGAGGCTACTGAGTGTCTTGATAGGCCACATGAGAAGTCAGTTCAACCAGCCACGTTGGTGTGGGGCTGGAGTCACATGGAGGCCCACACCAGGGTAAGAAAGTTACCCCCCTTCACTCCCCCTGACGGCATTCCATAGGGATCGTTCCCTCCGGGACACCCTACTCCTCAACCCCCTCCTATGGCACCTCCCCATGCGAACGCAGAATATGCAACACCTGCCCCTTCACTTCCTCTCTCCTCACCGTCCAAGGGCCCAAACACTCCTTTCAAGTGAAGCAGCATTTCACTTGCACTTCCCTCAACTTAGCCTACTGCATTTGTTGCTCCAAATGCGGTTTCCTCTACATTGGAGAGACCAAATGCAGACTGGGTGACCGCTTTGCAGAACACCTTCGGTCTGTCCACAAGCATTACCCAGACCTCCCTGTCGCTTGCCATTTCAACACTCCACCCTGCTCTCATGCCCACATGTCTGTCCTTGGCCTGCTGCATTGTTCCAGTGAAGCTCAACTCAAACTGGAGGAACAGCACCTCATCTTCCGACTAGGCACTTTACAGCCTTCCGGACTGAATATTGAGTTCAACAATTTTAGATCTTGAACTCCCTCCTCCATCCCCACCCCCTTTCCGTTTCTTCCCCCTCCTTTTTGTTTTTTCCAATAATTTATATAGATTTTTTTTCCCACCTATTTCCATTATTTTTAAATGTATTCCACCCATGGTTTATTTCACCTCACCCCCACTAGAGCTACCTTGCTTGTCCTGCTCTCCACTCATAATTAGCACATTCTTTTAGATAATATCACCACCTTCAACACCTTTTTGTTCTTTTGTCTGTGACATCTTTTGGTTATCTCCTCCTATCACTGCTTGCTTGTCCCAACAACCACCCCCACCCCCCCTTAAACCAGCTTATATTTCACCCCTTTCCTATTTTTACTTAGTTCTGTTGAAGGGTCATGAGGACTCGAAACGTCAACTTTGCTCTTCTCCGCCGATGCTGCCGGACCTGCTGAGTTTTTTCCAGGTATTTCTGTTTTTGTTTTGGATTTCCAGCATCCGCAGTTTTTTGTTTTTATATTTTTAAGAAAGTTACCTCTCCTTCCCTGAAGGCCAACAATGAACCAGCTGTATTTTTATGGCAATCCAATATTTTCATGGTCTTTAATCTCTAGATTTTTAAATGGGAATTTAAAATTCTCAAGCTGTTGGTGTGAAATATAAACTGCCATCCCATAGGATTTTGCATCCTCAGGCTCGAGAATGCTGGTCCAGTAACGTAAGTGCAAAGTTACCACACCGTGGTCAGTGAGTGAGTGAAGCTCACACTTAGACTGGCTCCCCTGACGATCCAGGAGGTTGATCTGACAGTGTATGTGGGGTGTCCTCCGCCATTCTCTGAGGGGAGAATAGAACGGAGGAGGGAACAAACATCTCACACGTCAGATTCCCCCAGTGTCACAAAGATCACAACTCCAATTGAGGCAAAAACATCAGGCATTTTTGGAGGCCGGAGAGAAAAGAGTGAGCCCTGCACTCTGGCTAAGGGGAAAGCGAGGAGCATTCCCGGCCCTGTGGGGGACAGACTCTGACTATCAGAGCTCCAGGATGTCAATCTTTAGTCAGTGGCCGGGGGTCGGTATTGCAGCAGCATACCAGTGGGGGCAAACTTAACCGGGGCTGTCACAAGGGAACTGGATGAGCCGCTGAAGTTGAAACCATTTGCAGTGCTGTGGGAATGGGCGGGGTTAGCCAAATTGCCCTTGCAGAGAGCTGACACCAGCGTGATGAAGGGCCGAGTGGCCTCCCACTGTGCTGTAACCGTCCTACTACTAAACATTCTATTAAAATGGCGTCAGAGCAGCATGTTAAGAACAACACCGGCACTTTGCATCTGTATTTAACTGAACATGGTGACAAACAATTTCCACTCTACAATGAGTCAGTTCCTCTGTTCAGTCTGAAAGCTTTGGGGCTAGTGGTATGGTCACGTGACAGTTGTGGGAGCATCTTTTCACTAACTTTTTAAAGAAACCACTTTACAGAAAGTGGATTTTAAATAAAGGACAACTTGAAAGAAATGCATTTAGACAGCACATTTAATGACCTCAGCTTGCCTCAGAGAAGTGTAGTCACTGTTGTGAATGTAGGAAATGCGGCAGCCAGTTTGCAAATAGCAAACTCTCACAAACAGCGCAGTGATAATGACCCAGATAATCTGTTTTCTTTTTAATGATGTTGGGGTTGAGGGATTAACCGTGGCCAAGGCATGGGAAGAGCTCCTCTGTTTGTCTTCCACTCGCAGCCACAGCATCTTCTACAGCCCCTTGAGAGGGTGACGAGGCATCGGTTTAACGTCTCATCCAAGAGACAGCATCTCCGACACTGCAATCCTCCTTCAATGCGGCACTGGGATTGGGTTAGGTGCTTGACTCTCTGGAGCAGGGTTTGAGTCCATGTCCTTCTGATTTTTAGGGTGAGAATGCTACCCACTGAGACCACAGCTCATCTCCTTGGTTCAATATTCTTCTGCCTCACCCAGGGAAATAAAATGAACCATGATGGCCCTGCTGACACGGAGACTGGGGTCCAATTGCTCACTGCTGGAGAAGAAAACTTTTAAACTTCATTTGAGTCTTAACTGCAGAACAAGGGGACAAATTTCTTTAATCAGGGGGTAGTGAATCTTTGGAATTCTCTACCCTAGAGGCCGTGGAAGCTCAGTCACTGAGCATGTTTAAGGTGGAGATTGACAGATTTCTGAATAACAATAACGTAAAGGGTTCTGGGGATAGTGTGGGTAAAAGGCATTGAAGGGTTCAATCAGCCATGGTCGTATTGAATGGCGGAGCAGGCTCGATGGGCTGAATGGACTCCTCCTATTCCTACATTCCAATGTTGGGTCTGTATCTTAACTCCATTTACCGCCATGGAACGATAGCCCCTAACTCGCTTACCAAACAAAAATACATTAATCTGAGCTTTGAAGCTTTCAGTTGACCCCCACACCCTCCCAAACCCCCGCCTGACCCCAGCATCAATGCAGGGAGGGAGTTCTAGATTCCTACTACCCTTTGAGTGAATGAGCACTTCCTGAAATCACCTGGTAACAGCCTGGCTCTAATTTGAAGATTCTGTTCTGACCTGTTAGGAGCTGTCTCTCCTTTCCTTCTGATGCTTCTCTTCAAAGGTTGACCACAAGCCGTAAAAAAACAATCAACCCATGAGAGTTCAAACCATGGCTTTCTATGAAGAACGAAATTGCTTTGCTTCCTATGCTACTCAGCCATTTGGTTTTTTGCTGGCTCCATTTCTTTTGAAGTTATTTGCTCTCCCCCCCACCCACATTTCAGGTCCTCCCCTTGCCATGAATATAAGCTCTGGCCACATAAGAAATTGAACCAGGACTAGGCTACTTGGCCCCTTGAACCTGCTCAGCTATTCGACAAGATCATGGCTGGTCTGGTTGTGGCCTTAACTCCATTTTCCTGCCTGCTCCCCACCCCCCATAACCCTTGACTCCCTTGTCAATCAATATCTGTCTAACTCAACCTTGGATTTATTCACTTGCACTTCCCTCAATTTGGTCTACTGCATTCGCTGCTCCCAATGCGGTCTCCTCTACATTGGAGAGACCAAACGCAGACTGGGTGACCGCTTTGCGGAACACCTTCGGTCTGTCCGCAAGCATTACCCAGACCTCCCTGTCGCTTGCCATTTCAACACTCCACCCTGCTCTCATGCCCACATGTCCGTCCTTGGCCTGCTGTAATGTTCCAGTGAAGCTCAACGCAAACTGGAGGAACAGCACCTCATCTTCCGACTAGGCACTTTACAGCCTTCCAAACTGAATATTGAGTTCAACAACTTCAGATCATGAACTCTCTCCTCCATCCCCACCCCCTTTCCGATCCCCCCTTTTCCAATAATTTATAATTTTTTTTTACACTATATTTTTTTCTTTTCCCTCCTATTTTTAAATTTATTTCGATCTTTTGTTTCATCTCCACCTTTTAGCCCATTTAGATCCCTTCCCCCCACCCCATCCACACTAGGGCCATCTGCTACTAGCTTGTCCTGCTTTCTACCCTTAATGTCTCCATTAGCACATTCCTTAGATAATATCACCACCGTCAACACCCCTTTGTCCTTTTATCTATGACATCTTTGGCAGTCTCTTCTTGGTCTCCACCTATCACTGGCCCCCTATCAAGCTCTCCTATCCCACCCCCTTCTACCAGCTTATATTTCATCTCATTTCAATATGTCTTCGTTCTGATGAAGGGTCATACGGACTCAAAACGTCAACTGTATCCCTCTCCGCAGATGCTGTCAGACCTGCTGAGTTTTTCCAGGTATCTTTGTTTTTGTTCTTGGATTTATTCATTGACCCAGCCTCCATTGCTCTCTGGGAGGAGAGAATTCCAAAGACTAACGACCCTCTGAGAGAGGAAATTCCTCCTCGTCTCTGTTTTAAATGGGAGACCATTTATTCTAAAGCTGTGCCCGCAAGTCCTGGATTCCACCATGAGGGGAAACATCTTCTCAGTGTCCACCCCCTCAAGCCCCCTCAGGATCTTATATGTTTCAGAAAGATCACCTCTCCATTCTTCATCACAGGAATCAACCTAGTCAACATTCTGTGAACTGCATCCAATGCAAGTATAATGCCTCTTAAATCAGGAGACCAAAACTGGATACAGCACTCTCAGTGCAGTCCCACCAATGCCCTACACAGTTGTAGCTGTCACTTTGGTTTCTGTGCCATGAATCATGAGGCCTTATACACGAGCAATTGATTTTTTTTTCTCAGGCCCTGTTGGGACACGGCTGCTCTCTATTCTGAAGAAAGGCAGGGGAGCTGCCCCCATTGTCTTACACAACATTTATCCCTCCATCAACATCACCAAAACAAACCAGCTCATCTTGATCACATTGCTGCTTGTAGGATCTTGCTGTGTGCAAATTGGCTGCCGCGTTTCCTACATTATAACAGTGACTACACTTCAAAGGACTGAATCGGCTGTAAAACGCTTTGGGACATCCTGATGTGGAAGGTGCAATAGGAATGCATGACCTTTGATCTTGGGATGGCTGCCTGTGCACCTTCATCGCAGACTCTCATTGTTAGTGGGTTCTGAAGTTTCTCCTGAATTCTGCTTGGATTTTATTGCAGACTCGATATGTTTCTGAGCCCCTAGTTTTGGACTCCTGCAGAAGTGCAAACATCTTCCCCGTATCGACTTTATTGAACTCTTTCACAGGAACGCACATGAACAATGTATGGGAAACTGGATGAGCATTGCCCTTTACCTGCCATTCGAGTGCCGTATAGTGCGTTCTCCTCCATTGCCACCGCGTTGTTTTTTCCCTTCTTTGACCACTGCTTACCATTGCTCTTACTAAGTGTTGGCCAGTCACCCCAATTCATCTGGAAAAAGAATTAATATCAGCAAAATACTGCAACCAAGGGAAGCTTCCAATCAATTCTTCATGCACTCTAGCTCTCTCTTCTGTTCCGGTCTGTTCCCCCTTTTACCTCGGTCTTTGTCTCTTCCCTCCATTCCTTCATGTTGTTTCACTGATACTGGAAACCAATGCTCAAGAGGAGCGCAGGCCTGAACATAACAACATAGAACTTAGGAGCAGGAGGCCATTCAGCCCTTCGAGCCTGCTCCATCCTTCAATGGCTGATGGTTGTTGTCTCAACTCCACTTCCCTGTCTGCCCCCGCCCCCCCCCCCGTAACCCCTGACTCCCATGTCTATCAAAAATCTAACTCAGCCTTGAATAAATTCAATGACCCAGCCTCCACTGCGTTCTGGGCAAGAGAATTCCACAGGCTAACAACCCTTTGAGAGAAAGAAAATTCACCTCATCTCAGCCTTAAATGATAGACCTCTTATTCTGAAACGGTGTCCCCAATTTTAGATTCCCCTACAAGAGGAAACATCCTCCCACTGTCCATCCTGTCACGTCCCCACAGGATCTTAAATGTTTCAGTAAGATCACTTCTCACTTCTGGACTCTCGTGAGTATGGGCCCAACCTGCCCAACCTTTCTTCATGAGATAAGCCCTTCATCCCAGGAATGAGTCGAGTGAACCTTCTAATGATAGTTAATTTTCTAATGAAAACGATAGCTGCCATTTCACAACTCGATCTCACTGATTTATAATTAGACTCTATTCTTTTCATATTTCCATTGTGACAAGCACTTCAAAACTGCTGCTTATATTTTGTGTCTAAGCTCTGTGCTACTTGTAGATATAATTATCTGACACCCCATGGATTTGCTCACTGATGATTATGATATTTAGCTGCTGGCTTGTCCCTTTAAGGACACGGCTGTACAGCTCAAAGCTGATTTAGATAAGTAAATCCGACTAATCATAAACTTGCTAATAGCTGAGGTCAGAGGGCAATGGTAACTGCTTGTAAATCTTGAGATCCAGGTCAGCAAAACCCAACGTGAAATTATTGGTTTTCTTTGCCTATGCTTTTTTTTTCATAAATAGTTAACTTAATAACTCAGGTGTTTGACAGTGAGATGTCACAGGCAAACGCTTCATGCAAGACTTTCACAAATTATGTTTGCACATCTTTTACAGGAGAGCGTGGAGAAAGTTTGCACTTTGCTGCCAGATCCACGCTGTTATCGTTCCACTAAAAGAGGCCGGGAGTTTTAAGGTACATCGGAAAGACGCAGAATTTGGGGAATGTTTATTATTGTTGGATTTTTCACTGAGAGATTTCTGGTGGCAGAAACGCAGTGCTGCAGTGCTCCCGACAACCTCCTTTGAGAGTGTCCAGCAAGGTATGACAACGCCTCGGTTTTAAAATTCTCATCCTTGCTCCCAAAGCCCTCACGCCCTCACTCCTCCTGTAACCTCTGTAACATCCTTCAGCCCCACAACCCTCCGAGGTCTCTGCACTTTTTCAATTCCAGCCTCTTGCACATGCCCTGATTTCCATCTCCCCACCATTGGTGGCCATACTGCCTTCTCTGCCTGGGCCCTGAGCTCTGGAATCCCCTCCCTAAACCTCTCTGCCTCTCACTCTTCATTTTAAGATGCCCCATGAATCCTACTTCTTAGACCATGCTTTTGGTTATCTGTCCTAACGTCTCCACACTGTCAAGCTTTGTTTGATAATTCTTGTAAGCACCTTGGGGTAGTTACCTCTGTGAAAGTTGGTGTATAAATACAGGTTGTTGAATCACCAGGCGCCTGGGTTTTGAATGGTCTGTGTGCTGCTGAAGTGTATCTTTCAAAATGAAGAAGTTAAAAGTTGACCAGATTGCAGTGTTTAGAAGAACGAGAATTGACAAGGTAGCGGGGGAGAGATTCCTCACTCGAGCAGTTGAGTCCAATATGAAGGGCCAGAATTTTGGAATGGGAACAGGACCAGTCAAAGGTATGTGCACAATGTTCGTACAAAGGCCAGTGGCATTTGCAATGTACTGCCTCATGAATACAGGACATGGATACAGAATTAGTCGAGCTGTTTAACAAAAATTGATTTCAGTTTGGGACAGGACAGGAACTGTCAAGTAACACAATGGTGAGGCAGACTCAATGAGCTGAATGGCTCCAGATAATGTCTCACTGCTATCAGGTCCCACAGCCCAAGTTACCACATGCTGAATCTGTTTACGCCTGACACAAGCTTAGCTCACTGAGGTGGCTTTGGCACGTCGCTCGATCGCACTAGGCAGGGTAACAATGCACAATCTCAGGGCAGATTTTTATGGCCCCATTGTGGCAGGGCCAGGCCTGTAACATGCGGCAAACCGTTCAGAGGTCCATTGACTTTGGCGGGACAGTCATATCCCATCGGCGCAATATTCTGCCCTCAGGAGTAGGAGTGCTGTCATTTCCACCTCTTAGCCTTGAATTATTCCGACAGTGGTAATATTTAGCTGTGAGCCAGTCTGTGGCCCAGGCTGTCTTATATCCTCACTCCAATGGTGGGAGACAAAGGTAAATCTACCCCATGATCTATATCAACAACAACTTCAATTACGTAGTGCCTTCGTCACAGTAAAATGCCCTGAGATGTTAACTATCCGCTCACGTGTTTGAGTTGTCACATCTGGCACATTTCCCAGTGGCATTCACTTTTTCAAAGATTCAGAAATAGTTAGACCACCAAGCCGCAGCATGAGATTTTCAAGCTGTTACAATTGCACTCTGAATGACCACTCGGTTTACAGCCAGCTATAATGGCCTGAATTCACCTTAAGGAGACAGGAAAGCAACTGAACATCAGAACTGGGCTGCGGAGCCCTGGCCCCACCAGGGCCGAGAGATCCAGCAAGCGCTTCCTGTTTTTTTTCAAACCTTTGTGAGTCTAAGTGCAGCGGGTCTTACCGGAAAAGCCAATTCACACAGGGTCCGGCTCCAATCTTCATACTCTGGCGACTCGACCGCGAAGACAAACAGCTTTTCAATTGTTTCCAAATGAAACGACCGGCATTCGGTGGGGCAGCTCTCGCCGGGGGCCTCGGAGATGCGAATGCAGTCGCTGAGCTTGATGACCTTTTTGTTCTCCATTTTCCTGGTCCCTTGCCGCTCTGTCATGCTGGTGGCCTCCTTGAACTCGAAATACTCCAGGCGGGCAACGGAGCAAGTGCTCTCACTGTAGAGCAAAACCCAAACCTTTCTCCATTTCTGCCAAGGAAGAGAGAGAGAGAAGCTGTCACTGACACCAAATTACCGACAGCAATAAAATCATGCAGCAGAGAGGGAGGCCATTCAGCCCATCGCACCCACCTGTGGCAGCTTTTTGAAAGAGTTACCCCAGTTAGTCCCGCTTCCCACTATTCAGTCTTTCTTTCCCCTTTTCAAGTATTTACCCAACTCCCTTTTGAAAGTTATTATTGAATGTGCTTCCACCGCCCTTTCAGGCAGCGCCTTCCAGATCACAACAACTCGCTGTGTGTAGAAAATAAAGTCTCCTCCTCTACTCATCTGGGTCTTCACTCTGTCTCCTCTGGTTACTGACCCTCCCACCAGCAGAAGGTTCCTAATTATTTACCCGATCCAAATCCTGCAAACCTGGGGGAAACACCCACTTCCCCGTGTCCATGTCCTTTCTGTGCTGCACCCTCAGTGAGGTTTACAACAGCCCTGAGGAAAGTCCCAGTTGGTCAATCTCCCTGGAGTCATTTCAACCTGACCCTCCCCCACCTCCTGGATTGGTTTGGCTGACAGGGGGCTCTGGGGGGAGAGTGAAGCCTGACATCCCACCTGATTCAGCCAGCCTCACAGGGCTGGATTTTGCCCTCGTTGGGCGAGCACAGCGGGCAGGCCTGGGAGCGGCCACAAAAACCACCCACCCCCGGCGATCGGAGCCGGCCGCGATCTCACACCGCTTAAGGCCTGCCCAGCGTGAAACGCAGCTCCTCACTGGCCAGGAAGGGCCGGAGCGGGGGGTGGGGGCCTGATAGCCACCGGCTCCAATAGTGACCGGGCGGCCGGTATGCCAAACGGCCCAGGCAGCCCCAGAAAGGCTGCCAGGGAAGGACCTCTGGCTGCCGCTCGGACGATGCACTCGAGTGCGGCTGCAAACGCCAGGCAGGAGGGCAAGTCGGGTGGGCACTCAGCCTCCCCCTGCTTTTCCGATGAGTGCCTCACCATCCTCCTGGAGGAGGTGGCTGCCATTCCCCAGGGCTGGGAGGAGGAGGCCATCACACCTCGCTAAGAGGGCATGGGAGGAGGTGGCAGCCCGGGTGAGAGGCCATGACCCGGTGCAGTGCACACGGGTGCAATACCGGAAGCTCTTCAATGACCTGCTGCGCTCAGGAAAGGTGAGTACCGAGTTGGCATGGGTCAGTGTGCAGAAGTGTTAAGGTGTGGCCATTTCCCTGTGGAGCTCAGGAGTGCTAGAATCTGAGCGCCAACTGTCAATCATGCCGGAGCTGGCCAAGGGGGTGAGCCCTGGCTGCTTGGACTGAGTGTCTTGCAGCTCGAGGGCCACGACTCAGATATGCCCTGCGAGGTGTTCCTCAGCTGGGGTTGGCCAGGCTGCAATGGTGCTGCAGGTACAGAGCGGACTAATCGATGCTCCTCTGATCTCTCAGGAGAAGACGAGCCATAACCAAGCTGAGAGGACAGGTACAGGCATAGGCCCACCCAACCTGCTGCTGCTCTCCCAGTTCGAGGCGGACACTGCAAGCGTAAGTTAAAGGCACCATGAGCACCAGAGGGACAGGTCACGGGTGAGTTTATATTCATTTGTGCTTAGTTAATATATACTGGTCTGGGACTTAAGACCAGAGAGGTTGACGTAAATAGTCTGTACTTGTCAAAATGAGATAAATCTGGTTTTGTCATCATGTCCTGAGTAAGCTTCACCTTTTTATTTTATTGGTGTGGGGAACGCCAGTGTGTAATGCTGGACATAAGTGGCTCTGAACTTTATTGCACAGGCACTGAGGGTTCTTTATGTTCAAATGAAAGGGTCCTTTCAGACACCCGGGATGGAGGAGGCAGCCCTGGCACGTGTTTGAAGCTGATCTTTGGTAGCCTACTGAAGGAGTGTTGGATCAAGGCGTCCCTGGTGTCCCTGCCTCCCTGGAGGTTACTGAGGTCTGGCTCCACACCCTCAGTGTTCTCCTCACTGTGGTGGAGAGGTGCTAACCCGCTGGCGCCTTGATAACTACATGTGTGCAATCGATTGCACCCTGGACACAGGGAACCCAGAAATCACTGCAAAGCCTCTGGCTCGCTCAGCCTGGCTGGCCTCGTCCAAACGGTAATAAATAAAGGTCAGTACCCGCCTGACCAGTCTCTGTCACCAGTTTGACATAACTGTGAACAGCTGATTGGGAAACGCCACACAGACCCCCCACTGACCCCGGGAAAGAGCCGGAGGCATAGAAGTTGAGGACCACTGTGACCTTCAGAGCCACTGGCATGGGGTGTCCACCCACACAGTCGGAGCTGATCTCAGGCCCAATTATCTGACAAATGGAGGTCACGCTCTCCCTAGAGAGGCAGAGCCTCCTTCAGCATTGCACCTCGGACATATTGAGGTAGCTGCATCGCTGCCTGTAAACCCTGGCAGCAGGATAGTGGTGTCTTCTGTAGCCCCTTCCGCCTTGGACTACCTGCTGGCCCTGAGCCCCTTGTGCCTGCGCCTCTCCTCCCACAGGTCCCTCCCCTGGAAGCTGCACTGGGACACCTGGCCTCCTCTCCCTTCTGCCCCTCTCCCCTTCCTCAGAGGAGGTGCCTCCAGCAGAGACCACAATCCCCATTCCCAGGGTAAGGGAAGGCTGTCTGATACCTGGAAGGGTCCACACAGTCTGAATCCTCCGGGGGCCTGGCAAACAGCAATGAGTCCTGGAAGGAAGCCTGGAAAAGCTACGAATGAAGCCCCGAACAGAGATGAGGCTGTCAAGTACCAATAAGCAACCAGCTGCAAACTATCTCCAAAACTCCTGACTACTCACACTGGCAATGCTGCTGACCATTTTATCCTGCCCTTGGATGAGGTTTGAGGAAATGTCTGCTGGCCACCTGCACGTTTTGCCCGTACGACAAGCAGAAAATCGCACAGGCGACAAAAAGTCTCAGACAATTGCATTGTTAAGGGCCTTAAGTGGCCTGTTAATTAATGGCAGGCGCTGCTCTGACACCCGTGCGTGCCCACCGAGCGAAATATCGCGCGAGTGCGCGATGACATCGGGACGCTCGGCCGACATCATCGCGCACTATTTTACTCCTGTTCGGGTCGGGCACGTGCCCGTCTGTAGGACGAAAGATTCAGTCCAGAGAGTCCATGCCAAGGAATTTCCTCTGCTATCTCTGAGCAACATTCCATTTGTCTATCCATTCTGTCGGTCAGTCTATCAGGTTATCTATATCTCTTTCTTTCCGCCTATTTCAATATCTGTCTGACGATGTCTGCCTCTATCACAATATCCATCAATTTGTCTAATGCTGCCACTACCTCGCCTGTTGAAGGGCTGCAGTGGTTTGCCATTTTGCATTCTGCAGTGTGGCTGACCAGGAAACTCTCCCACTTGCCGTCAGGCATATTGGAAGAATTTTTAGGCTGATCATCAACCTGTCTGGCCGCATTATAAACGCACCTTCCAGGGTCATCAGTGCCAAGGGTAGGGCTTGAACCTGGTGTTTCTGACTCAGAGGTAGGGACACTACCCACTGTGCCACAAGACCCCTACTTGTATAAGAAATGCCAGCGTCAATAATGTCTACATGTTAGCTTCTTCAACTTGTTTCACATGAAGAATGTCAGGTTCTGGTCGCGATGAATGGTAATTGACCTGAAATCAATTGGATAGTTTAAAGTTTAAAGGGACAATGAGTTGTAGCTGAATAATACATGTTTTACACAGTGTATACGTCCTGCCCTTATTCATAGGAGATGTGTTAGATTTGTGTATCTATTGTCAGTCGTGCACCATCGCACTCCACCCATTACACTCAAGAAGTCAAACTGCATTTTAGATTCAAAAGTACCTCTTCAAATAATAAATGCAGAAAGAAAGCAAGACTGGGTTCTTCTGATGTGAAGCCTGAAACTTACAAGTGAGTTCCTGAGCTCAGCGGCGATGTTCTCAAAGGGAATATGTGAGCACTGTTCTCAAAGGTTGGGTTAGCAGCGAAGCAACACAGCCACAGTCCATTTCCAGTCTACCCATAATGATCAATGCCACAGGAAGCCTACTAGTGGAGTGAAAAATTCTGCATCGCAGCTCACTTCCCTGAGGAGTGAACTGATCTTTGGATGACAACGCTACCACTCTGGAGGAGGTGTTGGGGATCCTTCATTAGTCAATGCCCCTTCACCATCACTCACCAATTCTCGGCAGTATTTCTATCCCCACTCCTGGGTTTTGCTTCATAGGCATTCGTAGATAAATGCACCACACTGTCGGCGGAATATTGAACAGACTGTCCTGGGACTGAGAAAACATTGTCGGGGGAATATTGAACAGACTGTCCTGGGACTGAGACCACACTGTCGGCGGAATATTGAACAGACTGTCCTGGGACTGAGACCACACTGTCGGGGAATATTGAACACATTTTCTTGGTAGATAAAAAGACCATTTAACCAGCTTGAATTGCATTAGCTTTATTGACAGTACATTTCCCAATAGCTTGGCTAACTCACAAGGAAGCAGGCATGAGCAAGGAGAGGGGCTGTCCTTACCAGGAGATAGAACCTTACCATTACCTTCACTACAGATTAACCCCAGTTAGGAATAAACCCTCTGCAGTTGTGTAATCAATCTCAAAAATGTCTTCAAGACTCAAACCATGACAGCCTTGGGACTTGTTTGGGACTTAATCCTTTTCTAGTAACAGAATTCCAAATGTTTCCAAGTGAGAAAGACCATTCAGTCCATATTAATTCTTCAATGACATCACCATCTCATCCCACCTTCCCCCCTTTAACTCTTTGATAATATCTCCAGATTCCAGTGTTTAAGATTCCACTAGTCAATCTGAGAGTCCATTCTAAGTGCTCACTCAGCGTGGAATGTGTCCTGAGACCAGTCCTAAAGTGGTTTGACCCTGTGTCCCTCTGCCCTCGTCGCACAATTTAATTCAAGTGTCCTCTGGCTGTCAATGGCTGATTAATTATGTTGTTAGAGATAGACTGGTGTTGGGCATTGTTGGGTTAATGACAGAGAGTAAAAAAAAGAGAGTCAGCTGGGACACTGCAAGGGTAGTTAAGATGCAGACATCTGTAATTCTGTAATACTGCGTCCTTTAAATAAACCTACTGACAAGGAAAAGACCCATGTTTTGTTTAATACTTGGACTCATTTATCACTGGACTATGTTGTACAAGGACCACTCCTCAGATGCTTCCTTACCAGACGAAATATTCTGAGTTTCTCCAGTCGTTCCTCGTAACTCAAACCGCTGCGAATCATTCACATAGCTCTTCTCTGCTCAGCCTCCAACACTTGAATATCTCCTCGAAGTCTGGGTGACCAGAACAGGACCCAGGTTTCAGGTGCAGTGTGACCAGAACTGGATCCAGTATATGAGGTGCAGTGTGACCAGAACTGGATCCAGTATATGAGGTGCAGTGTGACCAGAACTGGATCCAATATTCGAGGTGCAGTGTGACCAGAACTGGATCCAGTATATGAGGTGCAGTGTGAAAAGAACTGGATCCAGTATATGAGGTGCAGTGTGAAAAGAACTGGATCCAGTATTCGAGGTGCAGTGTGACCAGAACTGGATCCAGTATATGAGGTGCAGTGTGACCAGAACTGGATCCAGTGTTCAAGGTGCATTGTGACCAGAACTGGATCCAGCATTTAAGGTGCGGTGTGACTAGAACTGGATCCAGTATTCGAGGTGCAATGTGACCAGAACTGGATCCAGTATATGAGGTGCAGTGTGACCAGAACTGGATCCAGTATATGAGGTGCAGTGTGACCAGAACTGGATCCAGTATATGAGGTGCAGTGTGACCAGAACTGGATCCAGTGTTCAAGGTGCATTGTGACCAGAACTGGATCCAGCATTTAAGGTGCAGTGTGACCAGAACTGGATCCAATATTCAAGATGCAGTGTGACAAGAACTGGATCCAGTATTCGAGGTGCAGTGTGGCCAGAACTGAATCCAGTGTTCAAGGTGCAGTGTGACCAGAACTGGATCCAGTGTTCAAGGTACAGTGTGACCAGAACTGGACCCAGCGTTCAAGGTGCAGTGTGACCAGAGTTGGAGCCTGTGTTCCAGGTGCAGTGTGGCCAATGTTTTGTGCCGATTGCTCATTTACTGTCTACTGACTTTGCTGGTCACCTCCTTGCATGAGTGGAACATTTAGCATCATTTTTACCAGAATTTCTTTGGTTGCTCTCCACTCATTCGATTGCTCATCCAAAGATCCAGTACAGGGACAAAGGGCAGAAAGGTCTCCCTCAAGACTAGGGGAGCAGAGGGCATGGGCTCAGTCCTGATGAATGTCCGGCGTAAGGGACCAGCCGGTCTTTTCCTGCCCCACCATTTTGATATGCTCGTCAGACAGAGATTTGTTGCCCATCCCCAGTTGCCCTTGAGAAGTTGGTACTGGGACCTTCCCCATGAACCTCTGCAGCCTTTGCAGTGAAGATGTGACCTACAGGAGGTCCAATGGTTGGATCCAGGGAGGATGCAGGAAGGGCTGATAAATGGCCGCATTGGGATAAAGGTGTGACCAGGTGGGGAACTCTCCTTCTCAAGGTCACTTTGTGTTTGTAACACAGCCACAGGTTGTGCTGCAAGTTTCCCCCATGCGAAATGTGTGTATTTTTGTCTCCCAACGCAGACTTGTGCCCCAGCACTAACTGCCTCATCTTTGATGTGTGTAATATATGATCACGAACCACACAGTGAGGAACTGGAGAGCAGGTGCGATAATATGTCTGCCTCAACCACCATCACCAACCGTGACATGCACCTGACCCTGGGCAAAATGTAAGTGAAGACTCCTTGGCGAAGGAGAGTTCAGAAAAGGAGTCCGTTCATCAGGTTCTACTCTGAGGCAGATCGGATCACACGGGAAATTCTTCAGGCAATTACCGGGGAAGAGTAGGTGGGGTGGTTTCCCATTGCCTTCCTCGTGGGTTTTATCTTCTCCTCAGGCAGGTGCAGCCACAGAGTCCCATCTCCCCTTTACAATGTGCCATCTACACTCGCTTATCACGAGTCCTCTGCTGCCCCCACATACAGGACCTCCGCCCAGTACTGAGAGCTAGCAGCCCTGTGTCCACTCACTGGAACAGTCTACACCAGGCCACAATCTAGGCTGACACTACCGGCAGGGTACTGAGGGAGAGCAGGACTGTCGGAGGGTCAGTATTAAGCGAACACTCACTGCCGGAGGATCAGCACTGAGGGAGCACTGCATTATTGCTGGATTAGTACTAAGGGAGCACCGCACTGTCGGAGGGGCAGTACTGAGGCAGCGCCACACTGTTGGGGGGGCTGTACTGAGGGAGTGCTGCACTGTCGGAAGGGCTGTAGTGAGGGAGTGCTGCACTGTCAGAGGGTCAGTACTGAGGAAGTGCTGCACTGTCAGAGGGTCAGTACTGAGGGAGTGCTGCACTGTCAGAGGGTCAGTACTGAGGAAGTGCTGCACTGTTGGTAGGTCAGTACTGAGGGAGCGCTGCACTGTCAGAGGGTCAGTACTGAGGGAGTGCTGCACTGTCGGAGGGGCAGTACTGAGGGAGTGCCGCACTGTCGGAGGGCCAGTACTGAGGGAGTGCTGCACTGTCGGAGGGTCAGTACTAAGGGAGTGCTGCACTGTCGGAGAGGCAGTACTGAGGGGGTGCTGCACTGTCGGAGGGTCAGTACTGAGGGAGTGCTGCACTGTCAGAGGGTCAGTACTGAGGGAGTGCTGCACTGTCAGAGGGTCAGTACTGAGGGAGTGCTGCACTGTCAGAGGGTCAGTACTGAGGGAGTGCTGCACTGTCGGAGGGTCAGTACTGAGGGAGTGCTGCACTGTCAGAGGGTCAGTACTGAGGGAGTGCTGCACTGTCAGAGGGTCAGTACTGAGGGAGTGCTGCACTGTCGGAGGGGCAGTACTGAGGGAGTGCTGCACTGTCAGAGGGTCAGTACTGAGGGAGTGCTGCACTGTCAGAGGGTCAGTACTGAGGGAGTGCTGCACTGTCGGAGGGGCAGTACTGAGGGAGTGCTGCACTGTCAGAGGGTCAGTACTGAGGGAGTGCCGCACTGTCGGAGGGGCAGTACTGAGGGAGTGCCGCACTGTCAGAGGGTCAGTACTGAGGGAGTGCTGCACTGTCGGAGAGGCAGTACTGAGGGAGTGCTGCACTGTCAGAGGGTCAGTACTGAGAGGGTGCTGCACTGTCGGAGGGTCAGTACTGAGGGAGTGCTGCACTGTCAGAGGGTCAGTACTGAGGGAGTGCTGCACTGTCAGAGGGTCAGTACTGAGGGAGTGCTGCACTGTCGGAGGGTCAGTACTGAGGGAGTGCTGCACTGTCAGAGGGTCAGTACTGAGGGAGTGCTGCACTGTCAGAGGGTCAGTACTGAGGGAGTGCTGCACTGTCAGAGGGTCAGTACTGAGGGAGTGCTGCACTGTCGGAGGGGCAGTACTGAGGGAGTGCTGCACTGTCAGAGGGTCAGTACTGAGGGAGTGCTGCACTGTCAGAGGGTCAGTACTGAGGGAGCGCTGCACTGTCGGAGGGGCAGTACTGAGGGAGTGCTGCACTGTCGGAGGGGCAGTACTGAGGGAGTGCCGCACTGCTGTCTTTCCAGGATTCAGGGAGGAATGGCAAATAATCTGCGGCATTATTACAGAAACAATTTTTTTAAATTCTTTAACAGGATGTGGGCATTACTGGCTAGGCCAGCACTTTTATTGTCCATCCCTAATTCTCCTAGAGAATTGTAAGGAAGATGACTGGCCCATATCAGGAATGTGAGTAGGGGTCGTCAAGGTTGACTTGTTAAAATTACGAGGGGCTGTATTTTTCCCTCGTTGGGCGGGCGCAGCAGGTGGGCCCAGGACCCCCGCAAAACCGACTGCCGCCAGCAATCGGGCCCTTGTCACCCAGCAGCCATCCATCCAGCCGGGCTGGAGCACTGAAGAGCCCCGGCACCTGGGAGTGTCTGAGGATGTAGGCATCGTGGGAGCTGCCTGGGTACCTTGCACAGACTTGTAGAATCAGCATCCTGTGATCACACACTATCTGCACATTCATGGAGTGGAAGCCCTTCCTGTTGACGAAGGCACCGGGCTCACCCGCTGGTGCCTTGATGGCCACATGTGTACAGACTATAGCACCCTGGACACGGGGGAAGCCAGCAATGGCTGCAAAGCCTCTGGCTCGCTCAGCCTGTCTGGCCTCGCCTATATGGTAAAGAATAAAGGTCAGTACCCGCCTGACCAGCCTCTGTCACCAGCTTGATGCAACTGTGGACAGCTGGTGTGGACACTCCACACAGATCCCCCACTGAGCCCTGGAAAGAGCCGGAGGCATTGAGGTTGGGGGTCACTGTGACCTTCAGAGCCACTGGCATGGGGTGTCCACCCACATAGTCGGAGCTGATCTCAGGCCCGATCATCTGACTAATGAAGTCACGGTCTCCCTTGAGAGGCGGAGCCTCCTTTGGCATTGCACCTCAGACTCATAGACTAATAGTCGTTTACAGCACAGAAGGAGGCCATTCGGCCCATCATGTCCACACCAGTCAACAAAGACCTGACGACACTAAACCCAGTTTCCAGCGCTTGGCCCATAGCTCTGGAGGCCCTGGCAATGTCAGTGAATATTGAGGTAGCTGCATCGCTGCCTGTAAACCCTGGCAGCAGGATAGTGGCATCTTCTGTGGCCCCTTCCACCTTGGACTTGCTGCTGGCCCAGCACCCCTTGTGCCTGTGCCTCTCCTCCCACAGGTCCCTCCCCTGGAAGCTGCATAGGGACGTGGCCTCCTCTCCCTTCTGCCCCTCTCTCCCTCCTCAGAGGAGGTGCCACCAGAGGAGACCACAATCCCCATTCCCAGGGTAAGGGAAGGCTGTCTGATACCTGGAAGGGTCCACACGGTCTGAATCCTCCGGGGGGCCTGGCAGACAGCAACGAGTCCTGGAATGAGGCCTGGAAATGCCACGAATGAAGCCCCTAACAACAATGTAGCTGCCAAGTACCAATAAGCAACCAGCAGCAAACTATCTCCTAAACTCCTGACCCTCACACTGGCAATGCCGCTGGCCCTTTTAATCCTGCCCTTGGATGAGGGTTTGTGAAAATGTTCTCTGGCTGCCTGCCCATTTTGCCCGTGCGACGAGCAGAAAATCACACAGGCAAGGAAAACTCACCGTCAATTGGACTGTTAAGGGCCTTAAGTGGCCTGTTAATTAATGGCGGGCGCTACTCAATACCCGCGCACACCAACCGAGCGAAATATCGCGTGAGTGCGCGATGACGTCTGGACGCTCACCCAACGCCATCGCGCACTATTTTACTCCCGTTCAGGTCAGGCACACACCCGTCTGTGGGATGAAGAATTCAGCCCCAGGTTACAGATGAATGAGCAGACACAGGGATGTGAAAGAATTCCACAGGTTTGAATTGGGTCCAATTCTCACACGCTGGGGATGTGCAGGATTTTGAAGTCGAACCACTGGAGATCATATTAAACTAACTCCCCGAGAAGTGATTGGAGCAGGCAGCCAACTACATTCAAGCACATTACTTACAGTAATTTCAGTGCAACAGATACCCATTCCATTCGGCAGTGAAAGTCTCTGCCTTGTCTACACAGGTAGCAGAGGGCACTTTCTTACAAAGTATGAGCCCAGCTGAGCAAATTCCTCAGGACTGTGGAGTGATTTTGCCCTCATTTAAAGACCAGGGCCACGACTGTAATCGGGTTAGGGCCATCCTGACTGCATCCTGACAGAATTCACAAAATCATGGAACCACAGAATGATGCAACACAGAAGGAGTCCATTCAACCCATCAAGCCTGTTCTGGTGCTTTGGAAGAGCTATCCAATTAATCCCACCCTACCTGCTCTTAATCCAAGGCCCAGAAATTATTTTCCCTTCAATTATTTCTCCAATTCCCCTCTGAAATTCGACTGCCTTTCAGGGCGTGCATTTCAGACCATAACAGCTCGCTGTGTTAAAAAAAAACATCCTTCTTAAAAAAGCCTACAGGACAATGACCATGAGTAATGGTGTGAATGAGAGTGAGGCATTAAGTGACATTATTTGGAATAGGCAGCCACATAAACACACACACCCAAGTGTGGATACCATTTGTACTGAAGGCAGGATTTCGAGATAACTGATTCCTACTGCATCAAAAGTCAACAAACTTCAGCTAAAAGAAGAGCTGTTGGTTGGTTAAATATGGAAGGACAACAGGCAGTGACAATAACTTAACTACAACTTGCGTTGGGTGAAGATCTGACTTGATATCAAATTTGATTCAACCAAGCAACTCGATCCAAAACCAGCAATGGTCCTTCAACCATAATCACCAGCCCCCAAGCAGAACACCAAACATTAGGACTTACACGCCGTGCATAATACTCATAATCTCAGCCATGGCTCAATGGGGAGCACTCTCTTGTCTTTGAGTCAGAAGATTATAGTTCAAGTCCCACTCCAAATACCAGCTGACACTCCCAGGGCAGTACTGAAGGAGTGCTGTATTTCAAAGGTACCTTCTTTCTGCCCTCTTGGCCGATGGAAAAGATCCCATGGCATTGTATGAAAGAAGATCAGGGGAGTTCTCCCCATTGGCCAATATTTATCCCTCAACCAAAATCACGGAAAAGGATAATCTGGTTATTATCCTAAAAATTGACAGTGCTGAAAGTGGGAAGACTACCCAGTCTGGATGAGATACTTCCTCGGTTGTTGAGGGAAGGAAGGGTAGAAATTGCAGAGATACTGGCCATGATCTTCCAACACTACTTCGATGCTGAAACAGTGGAAGAAGAATGGAGGGTTGCCAGTGTTGCATCCCTGCGGGGAGAAGGATAAACCCAGCCACAACAACCCAGTGAGCCAAATGTCAAAGGTCACTTGGGACGATGTGGGTTAATGACCAAGGATGTATTTGTCAAAGGCAGTTGTGTTTGACTAACTAACCAAAGTGAGTTCTTTGATGAAGAAATGGAGAGAGTTAATGAGGGTAATGCGATTGATATTGTGTATCTGAATTTTCAGAAAGCATTGAATAAAGTACCACATAATAGACTTATTATCAAAATTGAAATGCACGCATTTGAAGAGACAGTGGCAGAAAAGATATAAAATTAGCAAAGGGACAGAAAACAGAGATTAATGTTGTTTTTCAGACTAGAGGGAGGTATATTAGGTTGTCCTGCCAGGGGTCGATATTGGGACTGCTGCACTTCTCGATATATATTACTGACCTGGACCTAGATATACAGGGCATAACTTCAAAGTTTGCAGATGCTCCTAAACTCAGAAATGTAGTAAATAGTGAACACAGTAAAAGGACAGGGGAATGGGATAGCTGAGTTGTTCTCTGAGAGATGCACTTACACAGCGATGACCTGCTCATTGCTGCTCAGTTTGAGTTCCACCAGGGCCACTTGGCCTCATACCAGTCTTGACAAAAGAGCTGAACTCCAAAGGCGAGGTGAGAGTGACTGATAACAAGGAAGTATTTGACCGAGTGTGGCACCAAGGAGCCCTGGCAAAATTTAAGTCAATGAGAACCAGGGGAAAACTCTCCACTGGTTGGAGTCATACCTAAAAGGAAGATGGTTGTGGTTGTTGGAGGCCAATCACCTCAGTTCCAGGACATCACTGCAGGAGTTCCTCAGGATAGTGTCCTCAGCCCAACCATCTTCAGCTGCTTCATCAATAACGTTCTTCCATCATAAGGTCAAAAGTGGGGATGTTCGCTGATGATTGTACAACGTTCAGGAGCATTCGCAACTCCTCAGGATACTGAAGCAGTCCATGTCCAAATGCAAACATTCAGGCTTGGGCTGGTATGTAGCTTAACATTTGGAGCACACAACTGCCAAGCAATGGCTGAACTCCCGAGGTGAGATGAAAGTGACTGCCCTTGACAACAAAGCAAGACATTTGACCGAGTGTGGCATCAAGAAGCCCTAGCAAAACTGAATTAAATGGGAATCAGTGGGGAATATCCACTGGTTGGAGTCATACCTAGCACAAAGCAAAATGGTTATGGTTAGGACATTCAGGCTTTAGCTAATAAGTGGCAAGTAACATTCTTACCACAGTGCCAGGGAATGACCATCTCCAACAAGAGTTAATCTAACCATTGTCCCTTGACGTTCAATGGCATTACCATCACTGAATCCCCCACTATCAACATCCTGGGGGTTACCATTGACCAGAAACTGAACTGGACTAGCCGTATAAATACTGTGGCTACAAGAACAAGTCAGAAGCCGGGAATTCTGCGGTGAGTAACTCACCTCCTAACTCCCAAAGCCTGTCCACCATCTAGAAGGCTCAAGTCGGGAGTGTGATGGAATACTCCCCACTTGCCTGGATGAGTGCAGCCCCAACAACACTCAAGAAGCTCGACACCATCCAGGACAAAGCAGTTGCTTCATTGACACTCCATCCACCACCTTAAACATTCACTCCCTCCACCACTGATGCACAGTAGCAGCAGTGTGTAACATCTACAAGATGCAATGCAGCAACTCACCAAGGCTCCTTCGACAGCACCTTCCAAACCCACGACCACTACCATCTAGAAGTACAAGGGCAGCAGATAGATGGGAACACCACCATCAACAAGTTCCCCTCCAAGCCACACACCATCCTGACTTGGAAATATATCGCCGTTCCTTCACTGTTGCTGGGTCAAAATCCTGGAACTCCCTCCCTAACAGCACTGTGGGTGTACTTACACCACATGGACTGCAGCGGTTCAAGAAGGCAGCTCACCGCCACCTTCTCAAGGGCAATTAGGGATGGGCAATAAATGCTGGCCTTGACCATGATGCCCACGTCCCATGAAAGAATAAAAAAAGAACGATTGACAGCAAGTTCCTCCCCGTCAGTCATGGCAATGCTGCTGTGCTTCAAGGAGAGCTTCAGAATGTCTTTAAAGTGTTTTCTTTGTCTTCCCCTGGAATATTGGCAATTTGAGAGGTGAGAAATAAGACCTAACCGGCAGGCGGGGGAGATGGTTTTCAGCCATCTCCCCCAACTGTGTCCAGTCCAGTGAAGAGTTCAGCTTAGAGGAGGAGAATTACAGACTTCAGGAGGATATCTGCAGACTGGTAAAATGGGCAGACACATGGCAGGTATAATGCAATACTGAAAATATGGAGAAGTGAAGATATATATTTTGGTAGGAAGAATGAAGAGAGGCGATCTGAATAAAATGGAATAATTTTCAAGTGAGCGGATGAACAGAGAGACTTGGTGTCAGTGGACAAATCTATGAAGATGGCAGTACAAAGTGATAAGACCATTAAAAATACCATGTAGGATTCGTCGCTTTATATTATACTAAGATAAGGCAGTGATGCTAAACCTTTATAAAACACTGGAGTAGACATGTCCAATTCTGGGCAGCACACTCCAGGAATGATGTGAAGGAGAGGGTGCAGAGGGGGGTTATTAGAATGGTGCTGGGAATGATGGGCTTCAGTTGATGTGGAGAGACTGGAGAAGCTGAGAGCAGAGAAGATGAAAGTAAGGAATACGGTTTCCTCTACATTGGAGAGACCAAACGCAGACTGGGTGACCGCTTTCCAGAACACCTTCGGTCTGTCCGCAAGCAAGACCCAGACCTCCCTGTCGCTTGCCATTTCAACACTCCACCCTGCTCTCATGCCCACATGTCCGTCCTTGGCCTGCTGCAATGTTCCAGTGAAGCTCAACGCAAACCGGAGGAACAGCACCTCATCTTCCGACTAGGCACTTTACAGCCTTCGGACTTAACATTGAGTTCAACAACTTTAGATCATGAACTGTCTCCTCCATCCCCACCCCCTTTCCGATCCCCCTTTTACCAATAATTTATAATTTTTTTAAAATATATTTTTCTTTTCCCGCCTATTTTTAAATTTATTTCAATCTCTTGTTTTATCTCCACCTTTTAGCCCATTTGGATCCCTTCCCCCCACCCCACCCTCACTAGGGCCATCTGCCACTAGCTTGTCCTGCTTGCTACCCTTAATGTCCCCATTAGCACATTCCATAGTAAATATCACCACCGTCAACACCCCTTTGTCCTTTTGTCTATGACATCTTTGGCAGTCTCTTCTTTGCCTCCACCTATCACTGGCCCCCTATCCAGCTCTACCTGTCCCACCCCCCCTTAAACCAGCTTATATTTCACCTCATTTCTCTATTTCCTTAGTTCTGATGAAGAGTCATACGGACTCGAAACGTTAACTATGTTCCTCTCCGCAGATGCTGTCAGACCTGTTGAGTTTTTCCATCTATTTCTGTTTTTGTGTCAGGTGAAAGTAATATTTGATAGGGGGTTTTAAAATCATGAATGTCTTGAATAGAATAAGCGAGGAGAAACTGTTTCCACTGGCAGAAGGGTTGATAACTAGAGGACGCAGATTTAATCTAATTGTGAAAAGAACCAGAAGTGACATGAGGAAACATTTTTTTACACAGTGAGTTGTTATGATCTGGCCTGAAGAGGCAGTTTGCCAGATTTAATTGTTACTTTCAAAAGGGAACTGGAAAAGTACTTGAAAAATATTTTAAAAAATTTTCAGGGTCTTGGGAAAAGAGTGGGAGTGTGGAATGAATTTAAAAATCCTCTCAAAGAGCTGGCACAGGAATGACGGGCTGAAGGGACTCCTTCCACGCTGTATCATTCTCAGATTCTATCTCATTGCCATTTAACGGGAGCTTGCTTAGCTCCCATTGGCTTCTGTGTTTCCCAACAGTACAGCAGTGATTACACTTCATAAGTGCCAACATTGGCTCTAGAGCACTTTGGGACCTCCTGAAGTCGTGAAAGATGGCACTCCCAACAGTGCCGCACTCCTCAGCGCTGCAGTGGAAGCGTCGGCCCAAATTACGCGCTCAGGCCTCTGAAGTGAGATTTGAAGCCACGACCTTCAGACAGAGAGGTGGGTGTTCGAGCCACTGATCTGCGTTGGTCGTACATTCTTCAATTCGTTATTTTAACCAGATTTAAAGAGAACGATTGTCATTTGCTTCCTGTACCACAGGCCCTGCCGATTTTGTAAACGGGCTGCTGACATGTGGCCCTGCAGTTGATGTGCAAATTAACTGCTGCATCAGCCAATGGGCAGGGTCAGCTCTGCAGTTCCACGTCCAAGTCCCCATTCACCGCGAGTGAGCCCAGACTCCACAGGGCAGAGAACAGGCCAAGCTTTCCCATTTAGTGGAAATTCATCTCTTCATTCCTCCTCCCAAAACGTAGCGCCTTTTCCGCATTAACGTTCATCTGACATCGTCTGACATTCATCTGTCATTGGACCCCTGGCCCAGACTATTAACCTCTCTAGGTCTTCCTGAAATGAAGTTTCATGCTCTTTATTTTACCAGCCTTCAGACCTATAACATAGATTTTGTAGATTGACAAGATCCATAGTTCCAAGTGTTGTCACAGTTTTTGTATCGGCTGTTGGGACAGTCAGTCTGCAGACAGCTAAATCCCACAAACAGCGCCGAAATAACAGCTCAGCTTATCTCTCTTTTGGCTGGTGCTGGTTTCAATCAGTGAGGATACCACAGGAACTCAACTTCCAACATTTTCTTTCACATCCACCTTGGCTTATGTGTCATCTGAACGACAATTCTCCTCCGTCATTGGAGCACTCCCCAAAATGTCAGCTGTGGGTTAATGTACTCAAGTCTCTGGAGTGGTGTTGGAACCCAGAATCATTCTGACTCAAAGATGGGAGTACTGATGACTGAACCAGGACTAACACTGAGCCAAGCTCCCCTCTGAGATGCCAGCGATCATATTTTGCTTTTAATTTTATGAGCATACTGAAAACAGCAAATAACATGTGTCCAGCTTACCTGGTGCTTGTTCAGAGTCAAAGGGCTGATGCGTTTTAAAAACCCATTAATCCCCCACTCCTGTCCTGCTCAACAGACATTGGGACTGGATTTTTGGGCGAGTACATTTCAAGCAGAGCTGAAAGCTGCCTGAAACATCTCTACTGGATCTGTGATTTAAAGTTAAGGTTCTCGTCCCTGTTTTCAAATCCCTTCATGACATCCCCCCTCCCCTGCCTTGGTCATCTTCTCCAACCTTGCAACCCTCCAAGATCTCTGTGTCCTCCAATTCCGGCCTCTTGAGTATCCCTGATTTTAATCGCTCCACCATTGGCGGCCGTGCCTTCATCTGCCGGGGTCCTAACCTCTGGAATTCCCTCCCTAAACCTCTCTGCTTCTCTACCTCTCTCGCTCTTCTTTTGCTAACTCCTCCTGATATCTCTTTCTTTGGCTCGGTATCCAATTACAATTGTGAAGTGCACTGGGGATGTTTTATTACGGTGAAGGAGCTATATAAATGCAAGTTGTTGCTGTGTGGTAGAAGTGGATATTTTATGTCACAATATTGTGTATGTATTGCAGCTGCTTGTTCTATGTATCTTTGGGGCCAATAGACCAAATGGGTTGATTCGAGAGCCTCAGAATTAAGCCTTGCTTAGAATCTACAGCACAGAAACACACAATTCGACCCAACTGCTTCATGCTGGTGTTTATGCTCCACACAAGCCTCTTCCCACCTCACTTCGCATCTCACTTGGGTGTCCTCGGGCTGGCATGGACAAGATGGGCCGAATGGCCTCCTTCTGTGCTGTAACTTTTCTATGGTTCTAATGTTGTTGCTTATTTCGAGAGGAATTGAATGTAAAAGTAGCAAATTTATGCTTCAGATATATAAAGTATTGGGGAGACGACACCTGGAGTACTGGGCACAATATTGGTCTCCTCATTTAAGGAAGGATGTAAATGCGTTGGAAGCAGTTCAGAGAAGGTTGACGAGACTAATGCCTGGAATGGGTGGGTTGTCTTATGAGGAAATGTTGGACGGGTTAGGCTTGTGTATCTGCTGGAACTTAGAAGAGTAAGAGGCGACCTGACTGAAACAGATAAGACCCTGAGGGGTCTTGATAGGGGTGGATGTGGAAAGGGTGTTCATATGTCCCTCGACTCCTTTCTCCAACATATGTTTACCCGGCTTCCATTTCCATGAAGTGTTTTGAAACACTGGGGAGACATGTGAGGAAGTGCTCGTGCAATGCGAGACTTGGTCTCTTTGTCAAAGATGCAAAGTTGTGGAATGTTTGCCGAGAAGCAAATCACTTTCATTGCCACATCGTTTGACAGTCAAATTTAATCCAATTCATTGCTCTGCCTCTTGGCTATCTGAACCCAGCAAATTGTCTCTCAAATCTTGTTCACATCGATTAAGAATCTTTCGTCAGATAACAAGGTTGTTGGAATTACAGTAAACCTGCTCTGATAATAACTTTCACTTCAAATACTTCACACACTGAATTACTCAAAAAGTGCATTGATTATTTACACAAATATTCTGTAGCTGCACCAACATCAATAAAATAAAAGACAGTTACTCTCTTTCTGGCAATATTGCTTGTGGAAGAGAGAACTTTCATTTCTACCACACCCTTCACAACATCAGGACATCTTAAAGCACTTTGCAACCAATGAAATATTTCTCAAGTGTTGTAATGCAGGCAACGCGGCAGCCAATTTGTGCACAGCAAGCTCCCACAAAGAACAATGGGATCTTCAATAGTCATCTGAACCATTGGATCAGGCAGTTTGGTCCTCCGTTCAACATTTCCTGACAATCATAGCATCTCCAACAGTACAACCCTCCCCCAGTGCTGCACTAGATTTGTCAGCCTAGATCATACACACAGGGCCTGGGGTGGAACTCAAGCTGACAATTTCTGATTCAGAGGCAAGAGAACTATGAAATGGGACAGGCTGATATTTGCAATAACTGTCGGTCTCCTGATGCCATCTGGATAGATATCATTTGGAGGAAGAGAGTTACATAGTTGAAATTTAAAAGATTTGAGTTTACGGAAATCCAAGTACATTAAATATTTCGATCATCTATGTGTGTGTGTCTGTTCGTGTGTGTGTGTGTGTGTGTGTCTGTCTGTCTGTTCATGTCTGTGTTTGTGTGTGTGTGTCTGTCTGTTCATGTCTGTGTGTGTGTGTGTGTCTGTCTGTCTGTCTGTTTGTGTCTGTGCGTGTGTGTGTGTGTCTGTTCATATGTGTATGTGTGTGTCTGTGCGTGTCTGTGACTGTTCATATGTGTGTGTGTGTGTGTGTGAGTGTGACTGTGTCTGTGAGTGTCTCCGAGCTTGTGTTTCTGCCTGTATGTATGTGTGAGTCTGTCTGTGTGATAAAACCTATCAATAATTTTGTGCGAGGACAGGTTCGGGAAGAGTATGTGTCACTATGGCTGCAACCTGCACGAAACGCTCTGCTACAGACCTATTGGAAGCAATCTCAACCGCACCCTCTGGGTAGGGAACTGACTGGGTCATGTCAGAAGCCAGGTTTTCACCCCACCCAATATTGTCCCCTCCATTGATGTGAGTGAAATTACACAGAAACCATCTTCTCTGCCGTGCGTGGATGTTGACCCAGGAAGCTGGCACTGGGTTAGCACTGCCAGTGTTGCAGGCACTAATTCAAACACAATCTGTTTTCTCAAATTATTCTTATATAAAGTTCGTGGAAGTCCCCACAGCGTCCAATTCACCAGGGGCGGGATTTTCAGTTCGATGGGTGGGTGGGTGGGTGCAATCGGCGGGCCCAAGGAACAGACTGACGACCACGATTGGCCCTTGACCACGATTTCACACTGGCTGGCCAGTTAACGGGCAGTCAGCGTGAAAGGCACGCTGGAATGCTCAGCGCTGCCAGGGTTGGGGGTGGCCGGAGAAGAACGGGCGCTGATGTAAGTGCAGGCGCGGGCGAGCGGGGGATGAAAGAGAAAATAATGTCCGCAGATCGGTCACCTCAAAGTACAGAGAGACGTCGGGACGTTCGCCTGACGTTTACAGGCGCTGCTTTACGCTCGAGTGGGTCGGGCACGCGCCTGCACACTCGAGCTAAAAATCCTGCCCCGGGGCACAGTCGTCCGCTCAGCAGACTGAGTGAGATGGCGTGGAACCATCGGCGAGTGTCACCATTAGGCCTTTTGAAAATCACTGCTTTAAAAGCCACACACCCATGTCCACTGCTCTTCATCGCAAAACTGGGACATCAGCTTAAAAATATGGGAAACTGGTCACTCCAAGTCTCAGAGCAAATGAGGTTCTAAGCATTGCAGTTTGGAATGGCTCCTTTAAGGCACAGGCCCCACTTAAGAAGCATAACAGCATCAGAAATAGGAACAGGAGTAGACCATTCGGCCCCTCGAGCCTGCTCTGCCATTCATTATGATCATGGCTAACCTTCTCGTGTTTTGATTTCCACATTCCCATCTAACCCCGATAACCTTTGATTCCCTTGCCTAACAAGAATCTATCTACCTCTGCCTTAAAAATATTCACTGACCCCGCCTCCACCACCTTCTGAGGCAGAGAGTTCCAAAGTCGCACAACTCTCAGAGAAAAAATTTCTCCTCGTCTCTGTCCTAAAAGGGTGACCCCTAATTTTAAAACAGTGCTTCAAAGACTTGAGCCCACGAGTTCAGACAGAACTCACAGTGCAATACTGAGGGAGTGCTGCACTGTCGGAGGGTCAGTACTGAGGGAGCACTGCACTCTCAGAGAGTCAGTACTGAGGGAGTGCTGCACTGTTGGAGGGTCAGCACTGAGGGAGTGCTGCACTGTCGGAGGGTCAGTATTGAGCGATCGCTGCACTGTCGGAGGCTCAGCACTGAGTGAGTGCTACACTGTTGGAGGGGCCTTTTTCAGAGGAGACATGAAACCAAGACCCCGTCTGCCCTTTCAAGTGGAAGTAAAAGATCGCACAGAATTATTTTCAGGCAGAGCAGGAGAGTTTTCCCAGTCTATTTAGTACATATTCCTCAAGCAACATCACTAAAACGAGATTATCATTGCTGTCTGTTGCACCTGCCTGCGTACAAATTAGGAGCCGTGTTTCCCTCGAGTACAACTTCAAAAAAGTGCTCAAGTGACTGTGAAGCACTTTGGGATGTGACAGGTGCTGTAGAAATGCAAGTTGTCTCTTCCTTTAATACTGGAGCTCAGCATGGCTGCTACTGAATCATGTAAATATGCCTCATTTAAATAAACAGATCCAACAAGAATTTCATACAAATCTTTCACAGCTTCAACCTCCAAGTGCTAAAGGAGGAAGCTCAACAAAATAACTCTCGGGAACTGCCTCAAAATGCCCGTCTGCCCACCGCCCCCAACACCTCAAATCGCCTCCCACCAAAAAAAATACAAGAGAGTGTTTTTTTTAAAAAGCACCTTTTACCTTTCCAAATTTCTGCTGCAGCTGAACATGAAACACTCCCTGCTTTATGGCCTCTTCCATTTTGTGAGGTTCATCCTCCTGTGCCAGATCACAATCACCTCTCAGATGTCAGCAAGCCCAGGCTCAGGAACTGTGGTTTTCACTGTGCTTGCAAACGTCAGCTGTCTGTCTCACCCCGGAGGCGGGCGTTCCACGCAGCTCCTAAAGCATTGAACCTAAAGCCTTGCCTGAAGTGCCCTGAGATGGAGCGCGCGCTCTCAAACAACGCAGTGATACCCAGAGAGCGGTGAGAATGGGAAACTCACTACCACAGGCAGTGGTTGAGGTGAATAGCAGATACATTTCATACATCTCGCGTTACCACGAAACCTTTTTGTTATTTAATCTCTCCTGTCCTCCGCCCTATTGCAGATCCTTTCGTTCCCTCTCCATCATTCGGCCTTTCAGGAGACCTTTCTAATCCCTCTTACTCTCACATGCTCATCTCATTTCCTTTGGAAAGCATTTCAGAGCTATTTGTCTCAACCATACTCTGCCATGTGAAAGGTGCTATAAAAATGCCCTGGGAGTGCAGGGGTTGGTGATGGTTGGTCTACAACACCTATTTTCAGCGTCAGAAAGTTAGGTTACCTGTTTGCAAAACAAGCTTGGAAGACTCTGGGAGGAGGAAGCTGCATTTGAATAGCTGCATTTATCACATTCACACGCTGGGGAGCATCAGTATCAGTGCTTTGGGCATTAGCGATGGCCCTTTTATCCTCTGTAGCCAAGTACAACCAGTATGGACCAGAGGTAGACGCAGTCAAATCCAACTGAACACTGCAATGGGGTGTTTCTCTGGATCCCTCCAGTCACCAAAGTAACATTCGTGCCACACAAGTGCCAGGTAATGACCGTCTCCAACAAGGGAGAACCCAACTATCGCCCCTTGACATTCAATGGCATTACCACTGCTGAATCACCCACTATCAACATCCTGGGCATTACCATTGACCAGAAACTGAACTGGACTAGCCAAATACTACGGCTGCAAGAGCAGGTCAGAGACTAGGAATCCTGTGCTGAGTAACTCACCTCCTGACTCCCTGAAGAGGGTACCCCCTCCAATCCTGCAACTACCACATAGGCCAGTTGAAGAGGAGAAGTTACAATCCCCGATCACACAGCGACCACAGAGACTCAGGCTTCCTTTAACCGGTTTTATTCAAGCATATGCAAGGGAGCCGCAATCATTCCTAAGAATAAAGACACAGCTCCCAGATTGATTACATTTCATTACTTTTGTAGTTTTTCCTATTACAATACATTTGAGTACATTTGAATACATCCAATCGGTAACCAACACACAGGTACCATGTTAACACTATCCTATTGAGTACATAAACAAATGATTTTGCTACCCAATTATTCTAAAGGATGTATACATAATTATATTATCCAATCAAAATTAAAACACATACGCAAAGACCTTGGTTCTCACAGCTCCAGACTGCTTGTGTTTCATCAAAGCCCCCTCTTTGTCTATTGTATGTCCTCCCATAACTAAGCTAAAACCATCTGCCCCGTCCCTACCTGAGAGAGGAGTACACTTAATCTAACTTTATGTCATGTTTTATCTCCACTCCAGCTCCCAAGGCCTCACAGCACCGTTGCACCACTCGAATTGTCCTCCCTGTGACTGGACATTAGCTCATCTCTTGAAACTGTGTAAGTCACACAAAAACTCAAAGCCTCTTTGTGTGCAATGTCCATCTGCTTACCCTCAGCTGTCAATAGGTTTAGCATCAATGGCTGCCTGGGGATTTTAAGTATGTTCAGCAAATTCTTACTGTGTTCTCCTTTTTTAATATATATATTTAATTTCCCCATAACACTCCCCAAAGCCTGTCCACCATCTACAAGGCATAACTCAGGAGTGTGATGGAATACTCCCCGCTTGGCTGGATGAATGCAGCTCCCACAACACTCAAGAAGCTCAACATCATCCAAGACAAAGCAGCCGCTTTATGGGCACTATATCCACAAACATTCACTCCCTCCACTACCGACGCACAGTAGCAGCGGTGTGTACCATCTACAAGATGTACTGCAGCAACTTATCAAGGCTCCTTCGACAGCACCTTCCAAACCCACGACTGCTCCCATCTGGACAAGGGCAGCAGATAGATGGGAACACCACCACCTGGAAGTTCCCCTCCAAGTCACTCATCACCCTGACTTGGAAATATATCGGCCGTTCCTTCACTGTCACTGGGTCAAAATCCTGGAACTCCCTCCCTAACAGCACTGTGGGTGTATCTACACCACATGGACTGCAGCGGTTCAAGAAGGCAGCTCACCACCACCTTCTCAAGGGGCAATTAGGCCAATAAAGGGTGGCCCAACCAGCGATGCACACATCCCATGAATGGATAAAAAATACATATATATTTACTGCCCATGCTGTCATACATCACCCTCCCCCCCCACCCCACCACCCTATCCACACACCACAAAGCTACAACACTTCACCAAGTCCAGCAAACATCTTCCTATCCGCTGGTGTCTCAAAAATGTGCCTCCACTGCTTGAGGACACACAAGCTCTTTCGGACCCCTCACTTAACCAATGCAACTCCAACCCAGATAAAGCTTTGAAAGCTGAAGGTCATTCACAAGAGGTCCCAAACAAACAGCTCGTGAAAGAGCCAGTGCCGAACCCTGGCTTCCACCTCCAACAAAGCTCAAGAGCAACCTTAAACCTCATCCGCACAAACCATGGCAGATCTGGAGTCTTGCTGAGCAAATGGGAAGTGCAAAGCCCTCCGGTTTGCGACCGTGATCATGCAGAACAGATGATGGAACATGTAACAATCAATGGCCAGCTCACAACCCAGAAGGAACAACCAGTAAAACTTGGGAAATGACTAGTACTGGTCCAAACTGGTCTTGTATACCTGAAAATGTAACTCCAGTTCAGACCAGTACCAGCTATTTCCTGTTTTTTTCCTTCTGGGGAATATGAAGGATGTAGCACAGCTATACGCTCTGCTTCCCTTGACCTAATCAAATGGCTTATACACCTGAATATAAAACAATAGTTGGTGTTGTATATCTACATCAGCCAGAAGAAAGAGAGGATCTCCTCATATCTCACAAACGCCTTCACATCCAATGAGACTATGGAAGCAAAGGGAGCAGCCATTTTGCAAAGAGCAAGGTCCTCAAACAGGAAATGAGATAAATGGCCAGATAATCTTTTTTCAGTGATGTTGGTTGAGGGATGAGTGTTGGCCTGGGGTCCGTGGGGAGATCACCCTTGCTCCAAGCCCAGCTAACACACATGTTCCAGGCTGGAAAATCTCTATACCGGCTCTCCCAGTAACCATCACTCTCACCAAGAGGGATGGCCATGCCCTGAATCAGCTGGCATCAAGCGATGCCATCATGTCTGTCAGCTCTATGTTAGTTTTCCGGAGGACGGTATTCATTGGCGACGGAACATCCTTTGGCAAATTGGTCCTGAGCTGTTGCCAAATTCGTGGTTTTTCTGTTCAAAATGGTGACACTCGCTATCCAAAATCTCCACTTACACCATTGCACACAGGGTTGCCGCTCTAAATGTTGAAATTGGAATGCAAGAATGACAGTCGGCCATTCAGCCCGTCCATACTGTTCGGCCACAGCATTTAAATCCATGGCTGGTCGGGTAGCTCAGCTCCATCTAGCCACCTTCCTCTGAAGGTCACCTCATTCTCAGGAGTTGACATGGAAGTGCTGAAGCTCAATGAAAGCACCACACAACGTCGTTTATCTCCCGGGTTTCGCTCGCAGCTGAGTCTTGAGGATCAATCTTCAATTTCTGGAAAACTTCAGGGCAATCCCAGAGGGTTGGCCACTCTACATCGACCACCCGACCACTTCAGCAGAGTGTTGCCAACAGAAGCCACCGGTCTCCTCACACAGGGTAGAATATACTTAACTCTCAGGGGGCAGCAATGAAGGTTCACTAGACTGAATCCTCAGATGAGAGGTTGAATAGAATTGGGCCTAGCATCTCCGGAGTTTGGAAGGATGAGGGACGATCGCATTGAGATGTTTAAAATTGTTACAGCGTTTGATAGTTGGGGGGGAGCTGAGAGGCTGTTTCCCCACCCCCTCCCCCCCCACAGCTGGAGAGTCTCAAAGACAAGGTCACAATCTCAGAAAAAGGGGTCAGCCATTCTGGACTGAGGTGTGGGGAAATTTCTTCACCCACCTGAGCGAGCTGTGGATGCTGAGTCATTGAGTTTGTGAAAGACTGGGATCGACAGGCTTTTGGACACTAAGGGAGTCACAGATATGGGGATCGGGCAAGGCGGTGGAGTTGTGGTAGAATATCAGCCATGACCTTAGTCTATAGCATACAGGGCTACGGGGCCAAGTGCTGGAAAATGGGATTAGAATTGATAGGTGTTTGATGGCTAGCCCGGACACGATGGGCCGAAGGGCCTGTTTCTGTGCTGTATAACTCTATGACCTTAGTAGACAGCGGAGCCAAATGGCTGATTCCTGCTCCTATTTATTATATCCTTCTGTATCAGACAGAAGCCCCACAAAATGCCTGGAGCACGATCAGTACAGCGGTTTGTTTATTTATGAAACTGGAGTCTGTGGGGGAGAAAATTTTATTTCTTTGTTCATCTTTATTCAGCGGCTGAGCAAACTAATGTTTAATTATCAGCCCAAGGGGTTTATTTTTAACTCCTGGTGAGCAACACCACGGCTGCAGCACGTCTTAAGACAAAAAGATTGGAATTTCAATCAAAGTTACCTTTCAAAAATATGCATTTTACCTTGACCTTCCAAGGTACCCAGAAGGACAGAACAAGACTTGTAACAGTTCCGAATGGCAGCCCCAAGTCACCTGCAGCCCAACATTGGCTCCTCGATTCACTGTTTTACGACTTGCATTGCGCTGCCACCCAGAGAGCGGATTCTGTAATTACACCTTGGTATTTCGCCCGACAGGGATTGTTATTTCTCGAGCACCTTTCACAACCTGTCCCGAGCACTTTGCAGGCACGCAAGTCCTTGTTTCAAGTGTTGCTGCTGTTGGGAAACATGGCAGGCAGTTTGCATGGCAAGGTCCCACAAACAGCAATGTGTCGGTGGCCAGATCAGCCGCTTTGGTGATGTCGGCGGAGGAGTACGCTCGGGGAAAATGCCCATGCTTTTCCTTAAAATGGGGGTCATGAAACCCTTTACATCCACCTTTCGGGGCCGACTGGGGCCTCAGCTTAACTTCTTATCCGAAAATCGTGGAACCATGTCGCCGTTCCTTCACTGTCGCTGGGTCAAAACCCCTCCCTCCCTAACAGCGCTGTGGGCGTACCTACACCACACGGACTGCAGCGGTTCAAGAAGGCAGCTCACCACCACCTTCTCAAGGGCAACTGGTGATAGGCAATAAATGCTGGGCCTAGCCAGCGACGCCCACATCTCGGTGAATGAATAATGAAAAGGAGCTAGCAGCTCTTACAGTGCAGTCCTCCCTTAGTGTTGCATTGGAAATGTTAGCAGACATTTTACACTCCAGTCTCTAGAGTGGGGTTTGATCCCACAATTAACTTACTCAGAGTCAAGGCGAGCTATCCATTCAGCCAAGGCATCTGACATCTTCATACAATTTTAACCCAACTGCTACAACTTTCCAATGGCGCTGCTAAAATTCCGATGTAATTAAATCTTCCTCTTCTCAGGCGGTCCCTCGAGATCGAGGGCGACTTGCTTTTACTCCGGCTCAATGGGTCCTGAGGTGGCTGCTAAACCCAATGCTCAATCTGCACACTCTGCCCTCTTGTGCAGAGTCTGCCCCCGAGTCGCTGGATATCTTTGACCTGTTCGGGGATGCTTTAAGGAGATCCCCAAAAGGTTCCGATTGCCCTGCTGGGTGTGTCCTGCCATGGCTGAGTTCTGAGTAGAGCAGTTGCTTGGGGAGTCTGGTGTCAGGCACACGAGCAACGTGTCTGGCCCACCGCGGCTGGTTTTGAGTGATGAGCACCTCGATGCTGGCCGTGCTAGCTTGGGAGAGGACGCTGCCGGTGGGCTGCCTTTCTGGCCACCAGACTGAGTATCGTGTGAAGGCCTCACTGGAGGTGTGCCTCCAGTGTTCTGGGGTGGTCGCAATATCCTCCAATGCAAATAAATGGGTTAAATTCTCATGTCCGTCACTGAAAATTCCTTTGTCAACATTTTCCCCTGGGAATTGCAGTGTTAAGGTGTCCACACTTGCATTGTGTTTCCCTATCATATCACTGGGAATTGCACTGATAAGAATTACAATATTCAGGCACTTGGGACCTGTCAGGATTTCTTACCTCACCAGTTGTTCCCTCCCCTATCTCCTCCAAGCTCCCCTCCAACCCCAGCCTCTTGATACCTCCTTTGGCTCTGGTGAATTCTCTGGAGACATAAGTTCAAATCCCACCATAACTGGTGGAATTCAAATTCAATTAATAACAAAAAATCTGGAATTAAAACACTAATCTCAGTGATGGCGACCATGAAACTTCATCAATTGTTGTAAAAACCCATCTGGTTCACTAATATCTTTTAGGGAAAGAAATCTGCTGTCCTTACCTAGCCTGGCCTACAGGTGACTCCAGACCCACAGTAATGTGGTTGACTCTTCAATGCCCTTGGAAATGGCTGAGCAAGCCACTCAGCTCAATTAGGGATGGGAAACAAATGCTGGACTTGCCAGCAACACCCACATCCCATGAAAGAATTTTTTAAAAGTCAAAATTTGACGCTGTGCCAATAGGAAGTATTTGTATAGGTGAACAAAAGCTTGGTCAAAGGTCTGTTTTGAGGAGTGTCTTAAAGGAGTAGAGAGAGAGGTTCAGAGATGGAGAGGCTTAGGAAGAAATCCAGAATTTGGGACTCAAAGCAGCTGAAGGTATGGCCGCCAAAGGTGGAGTGATTAAAACCTGGGATGTTCAAGGTGCTGAACTGAAGGACCACAGAGATTTTGGAGGGTTGTAGGGCTGGAGGAGTTTACTGATATAGGGAAGGAGGAGGCCATGTAAGCATTCGAACACAAGGAATGTCTGATGTCATTGACAGGCAGACCAATTCATTGTGGTAATTGGACCCATAACTAAACGAGTGCTATCGGAAAGAGGCAGGAATTCTGGAGCCAAGTTGACCTTAAGGGTCAGGGTGTGAGGGGAGGCAGGTGGTAACGAGGAGAGATGAGGGATGGTGGTAGCAAGGTGTGAGGGGCCTATGGGAGTGAGAGGCAGGAGGCTGGTCAATTCACACTTCCTCTGACCCAACAAAAATCAAGTTTTAAAAAAAAAACATCTGAGTCCTTCAGCTGCCTGGGTCTGAAGCTCTGGAACTCCATACCAAACCCCCTCCCTCCTCCTTTTAGACCCTCCTTAAAAGCTCCCTCTTTGACCAAGCTTTTAGTCACCAGTCCTTCTGTAACTCGGTGCCAGATGTTTTGTGATAAAGCTCCTGTGAAGTGCCTTGGGATGTTTTTGTTATGCTGAAGGCACTATATAAATGCAATGTTGGAGGTAGTGGGTCCTGGAGCAGGAGAGTGTTGTCAAAATAGCCTTGGTGAGTTGCTGCAACACAGTGTGTAGACAGGACGGGCGGTGGATATTGAGTCCGCCAATCTAGGGGACACACCTCCATTCGCAGAATGTCAATGGAACATTTACACTGGAAGACTGAATCCAAAGGCAAGACCATGACTTCCACTGTAATTCTAAGGCTCACGTACACATTGATTCTCCCACAAGGCTGCCAATTATCCCAGACTGTCCCAGGTTTGTCCAGTTTCATCCAAAGATGATCTATTTTCTCATCTTTTCCAACTTCGCTTCGGTTCGAACCTCCAAAAGCTCATCTTAAATAAATGGCCTGGACATGACGGGCCGAATGGCCTCCTTCCACACTGTAGGTTTCTGTGATTAAAGCAAAACAAAGCAGAAGAAGCTGAAAGAAACTAAATAAATAATAACGATTAAATCGTCTGCGAGACGAATCTTTTTACTGCGTTGGGCACAAGTGCAATATGTTGGCGAGAACCTGGGCCTCCTGTCCTTGGTGAAAAGCCAAGAGTGTTTACATCCTGCAGGTTGGCATCCCTGTGTATCTTCCCCTTACTGCTGCAGCATGCAATTGGGATCTTGCTAATTAAGCTTTTACCTTCATTCTGCCAGCCGGTGTCATTTGCCCCCCGACCCCTCCACCTGGCTGTTTGATTCTGGGGGCATTGCAGGTCACACTGAGTGTCAAACTTTCTTGCATTCTGTCCTCAGCACCAGATGCTTCAAGTTTCCCAAAGCCTGACAATGTGGACTGTCCATCAGAACACTGTGCTGGCAGAATGGTGTTCAACTGTTGCTTTCTTCCACTGGACTCTAGATTGACTGCTTTGCCATACCTCTCTTAGGGACCTGCATGACCCTCCACTACCTCCTGCAGCCTCAGCTGGATACATGGTGTCTGTGATAGAAGCAGAAAATGCTGGAAATCCTGCACGGGTCAGGCAGCATCTATGGAGAGGGAAACAGAGCTGAAGCCTTCAAAACTCTCTGTTGCCTGTGAAAGGTAAGGGTCGCTGGTACATGGGGAACACCACCACCTGCAAGTTCCCCTCCAAGTCACTCACTATCCTGACTTGGAAATATTTCACTGTTCCTTCACTGTCGCTGGGTCAAAATCCTGGAACTCCCTCCCTAACAGCACTGTGGGGTGTACCTACACCACATGGACTGCTGAGGCCAAGAAGACGGCTCACCACCACCTTCTCAAGGGCAATTTAAGATGGGCAATAAATGGTGGCTGCATTCTCACATCTTGAGGATTACTTTTTAAAAATATATATCAAGTTCCATATGTTCTCCTTGTACATTAAATACCTCTGCATATTTAACTGCATGTTAAATTCATTGTATGTACATGAAATGCATTATCTACATGTTGAATACATTTTTTCTGTATATTTGATGCATTCTCTGTCTGTGGATTGCACTCTTTCTGCATATTAAACGCACTCTTTGCCTCTTAAATCCCTTCTTTCTGCATCATAAATGCACATTTTGCATTGTTGAGAAAAAGAGACATTCTGTTGAATCTTTTCGTCTTGCACTCATCAGGACAGATTCACAAGAATACCACATCTTAAAGGAGAAGAGGGTTCTGATTGGTTGGCAAGTGGACTCCGGTTTGTAGACATATTGCCATGGTATTTGCTGAGTTTGAACCCCTCTATTCCCAGCTATCCTGCCACAAACTAGCATCCAATGAATATGCTGAGTACTTGAAAGCGCACCTAGCTATCTGGCACACGCATATTGTGGGATATCCAATGACTTAGCCGAATTTCACACGCAGCAAGAATACCTGGGAGTGTTGTGAGGCCTCAAGGCCAAACCAGACCCACACATCAAAGCCCGACCAACAGACTGGAATAGTCATCCTTAACAAGTGTGACCATGTTGACAGAATGCACTCTGTTCTTAGTAACAGGTCCAAATTTGTACCCATTGGACCCGCTGCTAAACATGACCACACGGCCCTACTCGAAAGCAAGTTACAAAAACATTTTGCTGGACTTGTCTAAGACTAACGAGCTGCCTGGTGGTGTAAATGTTAAGATTCGCCATCGTGGCTCACTCCATCCGTGTGTATATGGGCTGCCCAAGACACACAAAAGTCTTGTCTCTTTATGTGCTGTCTTATCTATGACTGGTTCTGCACAACACCAATTGGTCAAATAGTTGGGTGAGTTGCTACAACCAGTTCTGAGCAAGTTTTTCACATACACGGTAAAGGATTCCTTCACCTTTGCAAAAACTGTACAGGACTTGCATATCAATAGCAATGCTGTGTCCATGTGCTGGCTCAACATTGCGAGGCCATTCACTCATATGCCACTCAAGGAAGCCATAGACATTTGCACCATTTCACTATATCATGGTGATCTAGACCCACCACCATTGTCTGAACCTGTATTCATTTAACTTATGAACTCGGCAACTCGCGCAGTTCAGTTCAGTTTTAATGACACCATGTGTGCCCAAATAGATAGTGTTGCTATGGGATACCCTCGAGGTCCAGCTCTCGCTAACATCCATGTTGGTTTCCATGAGAAACATGGCTTCAGTGGAATGACCCCCAACCTCGTACCCCTTGCATATTTTCGATATGTAGATGTACATTTGCTATATGTGAATCTGCAGCTGCATGTAAAGATTTCGTTACACACCTGAATGGGCCCCATCCTGCACTCAGATTCACCTTTGAGATGGAGCAGTGTAACGAGCTCCTTTTCCTCAATGTGCTGGATGAGAAATCCACCACTGGGTTCTCCTCTACTGACAACCGCAAGCCTACTTTCACTGGTCAATGTACACGTTGGATTCCCACAGTTCCATGCACTAAGATTTGCCTTATTGGCAACTTCGTAAATAGGGCTCGAGCCATTTACTTGCTGCTAATCGGATCCAAGCCAGTTGGTGAAGCCAAAACCAAGACACGGATATTTTCTTTATTGAATTTATTGACTTGTTCAGTCCCACAGCTCCCGTCCCACACAGCCCAGTGTCCCAGCTATCCCCTATTTATACTCTTTTGATGAAACAAAAATCAATAAATAAAAATCAATAAATCAGAGGGGGTAAACAGCCCCTGATGAGGCACTGTAACTAAAACAAAACATCAAAGGAAACTTACAAAAATCAAATCAAAGCGTCATTTCCAGGGGTGATGATGCACCCCAGCCCCTGCGGTGCCCACCAATTGCGGAGTCCCCTATTTATATGTGCTCAAAGACAATTAATATCCATCACCTGTTTCTCTTAACCTTAACAATGTGATTGAAAAGGCATTAACACTCACCGTGCAAGCTTCATGCCAAAATAGGACACATCAAAGCTATCCTGTGGGATAATGGCTCGCTGTGTACTGAGCAAACTCCTCAATGGGCCTCAGGCCATCACTTTCGGTCCTGTAAAGTACCCACTCTACCCCAGATTACCCTGGAAGGGTGTCTCAGAAATTTGAGCAACAGCTGAAGATAGTCATTTCACGCTGTTGCTATGCAGTAGCGACACGAAAGGTATTCTCCACGAACAGGATGTTCCGTCAAGTCAAAAAGACTTTCTCCCTACCACACGAATGAGTCATGTGGTATATGAATTTCAGTACTGGATCGTATCTAACAGCATGTCCCTTGCAAAACTCAAAACACAGTGACCAACATTAGCTGAGATTCCAGATTGGACAACGCTTAATTAGAAACATAGGACTTAGGAGCAGAGGGAGACAACTCTGCCCTTCGAGCCAGCTCCGCCATTTAATAAGATCATGGCTGTTGTGGTCTCAACTCCGCTTTCCTGTCTGCCCCCCGCCATAACCTTTGATTTCCTTGTCTATCAAAAATCAGTCTAACTCAGCTTTGAATATATTCAATAAGCCAGCCTCCACTGCTCTCTGAGGAAGAGAATTTCACAGACTAACAACCCTCTGAGAGAAAAAAATTCCCCCTCATCTCAATCTTAAAAGGGAGACCACTTATTCTTAAACTGTGTTGCCTGGATCTAGTCTCGGCAACAAGTGGAAACATCTTCCTGGTATTTACACTATCAAACTCCAATGTGTATAGGCCCAACCTATTCAACCTTTCCTCACAGGAAAAGCCCTTCATCCCAGGAATGAGTCAAATGAATCTCCGCTGTTCTGCTTCGAATGCAATTATATCTTTTTCAAATAAGGAGACCAAAACAGTATCCCAGGTGTGGTCTTACCAAGGTTCTGTGCAGCAGCAGTAGACCTTCCCTACTTTAATATTCCATTTTCCATTAAAGGGAGATGGTGGTGTAATAGTAATGTCACCAGACTAGTAACCCAGAGGCCCAGAACGAAGGCTCTAGGAACATGGGTTCAAATCCCACTAAAGCAATTTGAATTCAATTGATAAAAATCTGAAATTAGAAGCCTAGTCTCAGTGATGGTGACCATGGAATCATCAATAAATGATCATTGATTGTCATAAAAAGCCATGTGATTCACTCATCCCCTTTAGGGAAGGAAATCTGTTGTCCTTACCCAGTCTGGCCTACATGTGACTTGAGACCCCCAGTAATGTGATTGACTCTAAACTGCCCTCTGAAATGGCCATAAGATGTAGGAGCAGAATTAAACCATTCAGTCCATTGTGTCTGCTCTGCCATTCAATGAGATCATGGCTGCTCTGATAATCCTCAATTCCACTTTCCTGCCTTTTCCCCATAACCCTTGATTCCCTTACTGATTAAAAACCTGTCCATCTCAGCCTTGAATATACTTAACCCAGCTTCTACAGGACTCTTCAGTAAAGAATTCCACAGATTGACTACCTTCTGAGAGAAGAAATTCCTCCTCATCTCTGTCTTAAATGGGCGATGCTTTACTCTGAGATTATGCCCTCTGGTCCTAGATTCTCCCACAAGGGGAAACAACCTCTCAGCATCTACCCTGTCAAGCCCCCTAAGAATCTTACATGTTTCAATAAGGTCGCCTCTCATTCTTCTAAACTCCATTGAGTACAGGCCCAACCTCTCCTCATAAGAAAATCCCTCCATATCCGGGATAAACCTAGTGAACCTTCTCTGGACTGCCTCCAATGCCAGTATATCTTTCCTTAGATAAGGGGACCAAAACTGTTCAGAGTATTCTAGGTGTGCTCTAACTCGTGCCTTGTATAATTTTAGCAAGATTTCTGTATTTTTATAATCCATTCCCTTTGAAATAAAGGCCGACATTCCATTTGCCTCCCCTATTACCTATTGAACTTGTATGTTAGCTTTTTGTGATTCATGCCCCAGGACCCCCAAATCCCTCTGTGCAGCAGCCTTCTGCAGTCTTTCTCCATTTAAATAATATTCAGCTCCTCTATTCTTTCTGCCAAACTGCATAACCTCACAATTTTCCCACATTATATTCCATCTGCCAGGCTTTTGACCACTCACTCAACCTATTTATATCTCTCTGTAGACTCTTTGTGTCACCCTCACCACTTGCCTTCCCACCTATTTTTGTGTCATCCGCAAACTTGGCGATAGTACATTCACTTCCCTCATCCAAGTCATTAATGTATATTGTAAATAATTGAGGTCCCGGCACAGATCCCTGTGGCACTCCACTAGTTACAGGTTGCCAACCTGAAAATGCCCCCCTTGTCCCAACTCTCTGTCTTCTATTAATTAGCCAATCCTCTATCCATGCTAATATACTACCTCCAACACCATGGGCTCTTATCTTATTAAGTAGCCTTATGTGCGGTACCTTATTGAACGCCTTTTGGAAATCCAAATATATTACATCTACTAGTTCCCTTTATCTATCTTGCTTGTTACCTCCTCAAAGAATTCTACTAAATTTGTCAGGCATGATTTCCCCTTCATGAAGCCATGCTGACTCTGCTTGGTTATATTATGTATTTCTAAATGCTCTGCTATTACATCCTTTATAATAGATTCCAACATTTTCCCAGTGACGGATATTAAGCTAACTGGCCTATAGTTATCTGTTTCTTGTCTCCCTCCCTTTTTGAATAAGGGTGTTACATTGGCAGTTTTCCAATCCTCTGGGACTTTTCCAGAATCTAAGGATTTTTGGAAGATTACTACCAGTGCATCCACTATTTGTGTAGCTACTTCCTTTAATATCCTAGGATGCAACCCATCAGGTCCAGGGGGCATCGGCCTTTAGCCTCATTAGTTTCCCTGGTACTTTTTCTCTAGTGATAATTATTGTATTTATTTCCTTACCCCGCCCCCCTCCCCTTGCCCCTTGATTTTCAGTATTTTTGGAATGTTATTAGTATCTTCTACCGTGAAGACTGATGCAAAGTATTTATTCAACTCCTCTGCCATTACCTGGTTCACCATTATTATTTCCTCAGCCTCATTGTCTAGGGGGCCTATGTTGACTTTGGCCTCTCTCTTCGTTTTTATATATTTAAAGAAGCTCTTACTGTCCATTTTTATATTACTTGCTAGTTTACCCTTGAAGTTTATTTTCTCACTCTTTATTTTTTTGGTCATCTTTTGTTGGTTTTAAAACTTCCCCAATCCTCTAGCTTACCACTAATCTTTGCCACATTGCTTGTTTTTTCTTTCAATTTGATACTATCCTTAACTTCTTGGTTTATCATGGTTGGTTTATCCCATTACTAGAACCCTTCTTCCTCACAGGGATATATTTTTGTTGTGAGTCATGAGCTATTTTCTTACACGCCTGCCATTGTTCATGAACTGCCTTTTCTGCTAAATTCCTTTCCCAGTCCACTGCAGCCAACTCTGCCCTCATTCCTTTGTAATTACCCTTATTTAAGTTTAGCACAGTTGTTTCCGACCCAAGTTTCTCACTTGCAAACTGAGTGCTAAATTCTACCATGTTATGATCACATGATCTTTACTCTGAGATCATTTATCAAACCTGCCTTATTACACATTACCAGGTCCAAAGTAGCCTGATCCCTAAGATAAAAGCAAAATACTGCAGATGCTGGAAATCTGAAATAAAAACAGAAAATTTTGGAAAAACTCAGCAGATGTGACAATATCTGTGGGGAGAGAAACAGAGTTAACATTTCGAGTTCTATGACTCTTCTCCAGAACACTGCTCTGAACTGCTCTGAAGAAGGGTCATATGGACTTGAAATATTAACTCTGTTTTTCTCTCCACAGATGCTGTAAGACCTGCTGAGTTTTTCCAACATTTTTTGTTTTTATCATAGCCTGATCCCTGGTTAGATCCACAACATATTGTTCTAGGAAACCATCCTGAATACACTGTATGAATTCTTGCTCGTGGCTACCTCTGCCAATTTGATTTTCCCAATCAAGTCACTGAGTTCAAGGGATAGATTACATATGCTGGCCTTGCCAGTAATGCCCACATCCTATGAAATAATAAAGGGGGAGAAAAGCAACATTCCATTAGCCTCTCTGATCACTTGCTGTACTCGCATACTAACTTCACATGATTCATGTACCAGGACACCCAGATCCCTCTGTGCCACCGAGTTCTGCAAGCTCTCTCCATTCAAATAGTATTCTGCATGGGATGGACTGAATGGCCTGTTGCTGTGTTGTAAATGCAATGTAATGGGAATCTTTGTGTTCTTGTGAGATAGCACAGGAGACCATTCTGTCGATTGTGCCTGTGCCGGCTCCTTTGGTAAAACAAGAACAATCCAAATGGAATAACAGAATAGTTAGAGCACAGAAGGAGGCCATTCAGCCCTCCACCACACCCTGAGACACTGCGTTCCAGATCCTAGCCACTCACTAATCCCGTACTCTCACTCCTCTTTTACCCCCTGTTCCTGCAAATGACCTACTAAACAATCCCAATTGTTCTAAGAATTTCACTAACAACCAATTTAAGATTATCAGTCGGTCTCACAGTGTGGCCCACTTACACGTGCTAGAAGCTACATATAGTCACACACAGGGCTCTGTCCTTTTACAACCAAAAAGAACATGCCCACGTATTGTGTGTTTTTCAACTAAGCAAAGGCTTGGGGGACAGCCATTCCCTGGTTCATTCCCCATGGCAAAGCCTTGACCAATCAAAGTCAGCTCTCCTGGTGTGAATTTTTACAAAAGCTTGGCAGTGAACCATTCCCTGGTGCGTTCTCCATGGCAACGCCTCTACCAATCAAAGTCCATTTGCCAACTCTCTTCTCATCAGAACATAGGACTTAGGAGCAGGAGGAGGCCATTTGGCCCTTCGAGCCTGCTTTGCCATTCAGTAAGATCACGGCTGATCTGATCGCCACCTTTACTCCACTTTCCTGTCTGCCTCCCCTAACCCTTCACTTCCTCGTCGATCAAAAATCTGTCCAACTCAACCTTGAGTAAATTCAATGACAAATAAATCCTCATGCAGTATAAACTGTTGCGCCATTTGAAATTGGCATTCTTGCACCTGTCCTGATGGGTTAAAGACGAAAAGCTTTGACAGCATGCCTTTGTTTTCAGCAATGCTCAAGTTCTGCGCTACCAAGTGAACATTTTGCATTTTAAATCTCTTCTTTCTATATATTAAATGCATTTTTGCATGCTGAATCCCAATTCTTTCTACATATTAAAGGCGCATTTTGCATGTTAAATCTCTTCTTCCTACATATTAAATGCACTTTTCCATGTTAAATCCTTGCTTCCTACACATTAAGTGCACTTCTGCACGCTAAATCGCAATTCTTTCTGCACATGTTAAATGCATGTTTCCGACACTCTGCATTGAATGCCTCTTTGGCTGCCGTGGAATTTGCGCTGCTCCAGGAGCCCGGGACTGGAGCACGTGATGACGGCGTCGGCGCCTCGGGGCCTCCATCCACGTGACAAGGGGTGCGGGATGTGCGCAGGCGCGCAGACGGCAGCCCTGAGCCGAGCCGGTGGGAGACGATACAAAAACAAAAATAGCTGGAAAAACTCAGCAGGTCTGACAGCATCTGCGGAGAGGAACACAGTTAAACGTTTCGAGTCCGTATGACTCTTCATCAGAACTATGGAAAAATAGCATGCCGTGAGTGGGAAGTGCGCAGGCGCGCAGGACGGGAGCCGGCGTCAGGCCGAGTGAGGCGCAGAGGAGGAGGAGGAGGCGGCGTGTTCGTCGGGGCGGGGTGGGGAGGGGAGGATGCCGGCGGGCGCGCAGGCGCGTGGAGGGGAGTGGACCCGGGAGGGTGGAGAGGAAGAGTAGTGTGTGTGGGGGGGGCGGGGGGAAAGAGAGCGGGCAGTGCGCAGGCGCGTTGCCGAGGCCGAGCATGAATGGAGGAAAATGGCGGATCATGTGCAGGTAACAGTGATGGAGCCGCCAGGCGTGTGTGCGGGGTGGCGGGAAGGATGGCGGAGGAGGAGGAGGAGGAGGGCGGTGGTGGGCGGGAGGATTCGGGTCCGGCGAGGGCACGTTTACAGGTTGCAGCGTGAGGAGGGAGTGGTGTATCGGCGGCTGAAGCGGGCGGTTTCTTATGTGGAGCGGGCCCAGGGGGGGTGGGGGAGGGGGTTGCCAGTGGTAACCGGGGAGTACTGGGCTGGAGATGGCTCCTGAAGCCTTTGGCAAGCTGATGTAAATAAACAAGAGGCTGATCCTGCTGCAGCAACACTGGGCCCAGAGCTGCTCTAAGCCCCCTTCATAACAGCCTCCATTCCTTAACTGCAGTGACCTGTCCAGAAAAATACTTGAAGCCAGAAAGAGCTCTTATATTGGAGTTTGCATCAATGCTATTTTAATAATAAAACCTTAGGGCTTTCTCAGTTGCTGCAGTGTCAGGCCTGTGGCTCTCTTTATTTTTTGTTTTGCATTCTCTCTTGCACAACCCCCCTCCTCCCACCCACCACCTGAATGAAAGCAGCCAGGTTCAGTCTTCAAGACTGAAAGCAAAATGGATTTTGACATGCAACAGGACAGTTCTTTTCAGGATCAGTGCAAACTAACTTGATCACATTGCTGCTGCATCAACAGTGCAGATTTGGATGGTTCTATTGCAAAGTGCAGAGACAATAGTAGTGGTTTTTACATTGTTATTACTTTCATTTGGTGACTCGTGCTTTCTCTTTTGAATACAGGCAGCTTATTTTTTATTTGATGGTCCTGAATTGGCTTTTATCTCTCTGGGAGAAAGAAGTCATAGCCATAAACAGATAATATATTTCATCCATATAACTTTTATGATTCTTTGTATGGAATGCAGAACTTCCTTCACTTCATCCCATGCACCCCACCCCCCACTCCACTCCAGGCATTTCCAGCTCTGCCTTCCCAATCATTTCTTTTTTTCTGCCTCATCTCCTTTACTCCCTGGTTACTATCCTCTTGCACTTGCACCTTTCTCTGTCTATTGACCTGCTTTTCTCACTCCCATGGGGTATGATGTAAATGTTTGTACAGAAGTGAACAAATAATCATTTCAAGCTGTTGTGTCTCATTTGCAGGGCACATGGTCTATTTCAAAATCACTTGTTCTCATATTTGCTCTTCTGCAAAAAGAATCAGCTTCTTCATCACTTGACAGATCATTCTGTTTTCCTGTGCCTTTGCATTTCTCCCCGCTCTTCTCTGATGAGCTGATCATCTGCCATATCTGGTGAAGTTTCATAAGATCTGACGCTAGCATTTTGTAACAAAAGGACTGAAACATTAACTTTTATCTGTTTCCAGCCTTGTTCTGTGGATGCGCTGGCTGTCTCCACCATTTACAGTCTTTATTTTGAGTTTGTAACCCTTGGTAAACAGATTTATTTATCTGTAATGAACACAGGAGATGCAAACAATCTTGATCTCCCCTTTTAGTTTTGAAAATATTTCCTAATCTCCAATGTAAACTTTACACTTTCTATTTGTTTTGTATGATTAGTTAACATGAGTTCAATTTTTCGTGCTTTGCAGTATTTTATTTACTTATACCTGCAACAATTGAGTGTAAGTTATGAAAATCCTAACCATTTATATCGAATCTGCCACACAGTTTGAATGGTTTGCTTGCATGGAAGTCAGTTGGAAAAAATTATGTATAACGAAATGTCGTTAGACTTATTCCATAAATCTATGTTTTATTCACTGTGATGGCCTGCAAGTTTTGCTTTGCATTGAGATGAAGTTGCACTGCAGTTGAGATGAGTTGCACTGTGTACATTTTGAGAAACATTTTTTTCTTGAGGCTGTGAGGTGTGTTTCTGACGAGGCTGACATTTATTGCCCATCATGCAAAGGTGGTGAGCTATTGGAATCCTTGTGATGATGGTGTGCTCGCACTGCTTTAGGTCGGAAGCTGCACAATATTTATCCAGCAACAATGAAAGAACAGGCAAGATATGTCCATATCATGATTCGGTGACAATGAGCTCTAGACATTGCTGCTCTTGTTCTTCTTATCACTGAGCTCAGTGTTCTTGCTACCAGATGTATTTTTGTCTTCCCCCACCCAAAATTCTGTCAACCATTTCCCCTCTAATTTGGGATTTTCCATTTATGAAGGCGTATAAATAAGCCACTCAAGAATTAATGGAATGTTAGAATGGAATTCTTTATGGAGAGTAATTAGTTTGTGGCAGAGAATACCACATTCTATGAAGAACCTTGTGGTGGCAAAGCTGCCCGTGATGCACATTGAGCTTAAGCATATTTAACATTGCAATGCTTCCTTTGTGAGGCAGTTTCTCTAACAGACTGCGAGATTACTTCACCTCCTCAACCTGGAATCAGCTTGCCAGTACTCAGTCGTTTAGTTGTGAAAGTGAGCAGCTCAACCTGCAACATTTATTTGAAGTAAAATAGGTGCGTGTTTTTGATTTGCCAAGAGTTGTGGGAGGAGCTGTCGGTTGAATCGCTACGTCCAAACGGTGTAAGACAGGAGTGGAGGTTTGCAGGATGCTGCATTATGTTATCAATTCAGTCGTGTAGAAATCCACTAGAACTCCCTGAAGCTATTGTGGTCGAGCCTCCAAGAGGACCTGTTCCCATGGAATACTGCACATGTCCAAGCCCTGGGCTGCTGCACTGGTGAGGAAGAAATTGCATTTAAATGACCTGGGTATGTCCCAGAGTGCTTTACAGCCATGCGCATACTGTCGAGTTGTGTTAATATAGGGAAATGAATTTGTGCACAATGTGATCCCACAACAGCAATGTGATAAATAACTAAATCACAATCTCAACACAAAGAGAAAATGTTGAATTTGAAATGGAACTTCAGAGAGAAGAGTGTCAGTAGTCGGAAGAACTTTTGAGTTCTACCATCCCTTCCGTGACATCTCAGAAGGCTTCCACAGTCAGTGAATTATTACTGAGGTGTTGCCATTGCAATGAAGAGAAAAGTGACAGCTCGCTTGCATTTGGCATGTTCCCAGAAACAGCGTTGAGGAAATGGCCAGAAAATCTGTTTTACTGTTGTTTGCTGAGAGATGAGTTTTCTGGGACAACTTGACTGTCATCCTCCTAACAGCACCATGGGATCTGGCATGTCCACCTGAAAGGCGAGATGAGGCCTCAGATTCTTATCGCATCCAAAGCGGCAGTCCTTACTGCTACTGAAACATTAGCGTTCTAACCCTAAGGTGGGAGCCAAGGCTGACACCCAAGACCAACATTCCTCGATGTTATCGGGATGAATTGTGAGGAATGTCTGAGCAAGTCTCAAAGAGACAAGTCTTAAAAGAGACTTTGCAGAAGTACACAATCCTTGATGAGATGGAACAGGTGAATCTCGATCAAGATTTTCAGGTACGTTAAGATTGCGTTAGTTGTCAAGTTCAACTCAGGGACTGATACTTGGAGATATTTCTTTACAAAAAGAACGATAATTAGCTAGGATGGCTGGTTGATACCTGGGCACCAGAGTGGTGGGCGAATCAGCTGGATGCAGTGATAGGAAGGCGGTAGTGTTGGAGTCATGGAAAGGATCAGATGGCAGGAAGGAATGCATGAAGTATTTCCCAGCTTCTCTCCTGAATGACCAGTCTCTCATTTTAAGCTTATATTCTTGACTTCCCTGACCAATGGAAAGGTTCTATCTACACAATTTGATTTCTTTCAGAATCCATCAAACATCTATCAAATCGTCCCTTAACCTTCTGTATTCCATGGAATACAAGCCTCGTTTAGGTAAGCTATCATAATTTAACCCTTGGAGAACTGGTAACATTCTGGTGAACCTGTGCTTCCCTCCTTCCAAGACCAATATACCCTTTCGAAACTGCATTGTCCCGAAGAATCCTTAAAAAGCACACAGGAATTGTCATTTATGTTTTTAACTCATTAAGTTGTCTCAAAGCACCTCACAGATTGAGGCTTGGGCCTGAGTCACCAGAAAATTAGAGGAAAATAGCCAAAGGCACCATCAAGGAAGTTGATTTAAAGAAAGCTTTAAAGAAAGTGAGAGCTTTAGGGAAGAAACTGCCTCGTCAGAGGGTTAGACAGCTGAAGTTTGCTGGTCCGGAGCAGAGCAATGCACGGTGGACACGGGAGCGGAGATGTGAACAGGATGGAAGGCTGGAGGAGGATTCTTAGAGAGTGAGGGGAAAAGCATATGAGCATACATACAACAAGGAGCAGGAGCAGGCCACTCAGCCCCTCGAGCCTGCCCCACCATTTAATAAGATCATGGCTGATCTGATAGTAACCTCAAATCTGCATCCTGCCTACCCCCGATAACCTATCACCCACTTACTTGCCAAGAATCTATCCACCCCTTCCTTAAAAATATTCAAAGATTCTGCTTCCACCGCCTTTTCAGGAAGAGAGTGCCAAAGATTCACAATCCTCTGAGAGAGAAAAAATGTCCTCATCGCTCTCTTAAATGGGCGACTCTTTATTTTTAAACAGTGACCCCTAGTTCTAGATTCTCCCACAAGAGGAAACACCCTCTCCACATCCACCCTGTCAAGACCCCTCAGGATCTTATATGTTTCAGTCAAGTCACCTCTTACTCTTCTAAACTCCAGTGGATACAAGCCTCGTCTATCCAACCTTTCCTCCATAAGACAACCCACCCATTCAAGGTATTAGTCTGGTAAACCTTCTCTGAACTGCTTTCAACGCATTTACATCCTTCCTTAAATAAGGTGACCAATACTGTACACAACACTCCAGATGTGGACTCACTAGTGCCTTGTACAACTGAAGCATAACCTCCCTACTTTTGTATTCAATTCCCCTCGCAATAAATGATAACATTGTTAGCCTTCCTAATTACCTGCTGTACCTGCATACTAGCCTTTTGTGATTCATGCAGTAGGATACACAGATCTCTCTGCACCTCTGAGCTCTCACCATTTAGATAATATACTTCTCTTTTATTCTTCCTGCCAAAATGGCACATTTTCCCACATTATACATTATATATTTCCCACATTATACATTAAAGCCACTGTGTTTGCAGGAGACAGTGGCGTATTGGTAATGTCACTGGACATAATCCAATTTGTTATAATCCAATAAATTCCTGTTTCCATGTTTATGACGATAATGTGGATGTATACTTGTCACCAGTGGAGGTGTCACAGCTTTGGTAGTGTAACTGCAGTATGGCAAGTTTGCAGAGATACCCTCCAAATGTGGACTTAGGAATCAATTGTGAAATTACAAAAAATAAAGAATGTTTGCCTTTAAAGTGAAAACTGAAAAAATGCATGTGTGTCCTCGTCCAATTATCCCCCATCCTCTTAATTTTGGATTAAGCTTGTTCTTGATGCTATATGAAGAGTTGTGAGCAATCAGCTAGGTCTTGGGAAAAAGCAGAGACAGAGGACTGTGTAAAATCAGCCTACAAGAAGGGCCTAAATTCAGTGCAGGACTGGATGGCCTCATGAGAGACAGGAGCCAGAATAGATCAGATTCCCAAGCCTGCTGTCCCATTCAGTTAGATAATGGCTGATCTACCTCAGCTGTACTCTATCCACCATTGCCTTTGATTCTTACATTGTTCAAAAATCACATTTTCTTTTCTTGAATGTACTAAATGGCCGAGCACCCACAGCTATCTGGAATAGACAATGCCAAAGATTCACAACCCTCTGAGTGAAGAAATTTCTGCCCTGCCGACCCTTTATTTTGAGACTATGACTTTGAGTTCTTGACTCATCAGCTAGGAGAAACATTCTCCCAGAATCTACTCTGGTGAGCCCTTTAGGAATTTTCCAGGTGCCAATGAGATCACCTCTCCTAAACCTGAGGGTATGTGGACCTAGTCTACTAAAGCTCTCCTCATAGGACATCCCTCTGGTCCCAGCTTCTTGCACCCTTGTTGGACCCCCTCTTATGGCAAGAATATCCTTTCTTCAGTAAGGAGACTGAAGCTGTTCACATTACTCCAGATATGGTCTCACTAAAGCCTTCTGGGGTTAAATGATTCTGGGTTTATTTGGCTGTTGTTATACAGAGTTTCTTCAAATTAAGTTGCATCTTTATAGGGCAGCTTCTTAAAGATGACAAAAATGGAAAATTAGAAAATGCTCAGCTGGTCGAGCAGCATCATTGGGGAGAGAAAGAGTTAATGTTTCATGTCTGTGATCTTTCATCAGAACTGGGAAAGTTAGAAATGGAAGAGGTGAGACAAGTGAAGGGGTGGGTGCAGGCGGGAAGATCGAGAACAGTATCCCACCCTTTCAGCTCCTCAAAATATAAGACATTTCTAACTTTCCCAGTTCTGATGAAAGGTCATTGACCTGAAGCATTCGCTCTGTTCTTCTTTCTCCACAAATGCTGCCTGACCTGTTGAGTATTTCCAGCATTTTCTGCTTTATTTTCAGATTTCCAGCATCTGCATTATTTTGCTTTTGTTCTTGAAGGTGCAGCTTCTTGCCTTTTGAGAATATGATTTGAACTGTTATACTTAGATGTTTAAGCAGCTGTCAGGCTTCAGTCAACTGTATGTTTAAAAAAAACGAGAGAATGCTATCATTTTCTGACAAGGAGCCGAGAATTTCCAGGGATCTTATCACCTGCAGATCCTTGTGAGAAATTATAAAATGTTTTGTGTCAGGCTGTGTGTACTTGCAATAATTAGACTTGGTGAATTAGGCTTGTCTTCACCCCTCCCTTATCTCCTCCAGTCCTGCAACTCTCCAAGCTATCTGTTTTTCCAGCCTTGTTTTAAATTGCTCCACCATTGGTGGCTGTACTTTCAACTCCCTAAACCTCTCTAGCTATCTACTCTCTCTTTTCAAATGTTCCTCAAACTTGCCTCTTTGATCAAGCATTTTGACCTGCCCTAATATCTTCTCATGAGGCCCAATGACAAATTCTGTCTGATCAATGCTTCTGTCAAGCTCCTTGACCTGTATTACGAGCATTGGTCGCAGTAAAAATGCAAGCAGTTGTTGTTAAAGGGACATGTTATAATTCTCCTGCAGTCGTAAATCAGCACCTCTCCGACTTATTGTGAGGAATGCCAGTAGCTTAAAAGAGAGAAACCGAAATCCAACCATTTCGAAGCCCTCCACCAAATGTTCCAATCATTTGTATTCAAAAGTAAATTGTGTCGACCCAGTGTGTTGGATTAGTGATGGGCTGGCAGCAGGTTTGATTATCCGTGCTGTGCTGAGTCTGTGGTGTCAGCTGTATCGCTGTTTGCTTTTATATCTGAGGAATGCTGTCGATGGCTCTCGTGATGCTGTTCACATCATGATATGGATATCAGAATCGAAGGTGATTCCTTTTTCATAACTGCTTTAAAAATAAAAACAATTCTCATCCTCCTCTTGAAAAATCCCTCCATAGCCATACTCCCTCCTTAACTCTAACCTCGTCAAGCCCAAAAAACTCTCCTACCGAACTCTCTGTTCCTCTGAATTGGTGTAGCCCTGCTTCTTTCGATTCACCATTGAAGATTTTATTTTGCCTTCAGCCTTCCATGCCTCACCCTGAAACTTGGCTCTCGCCCTTTAAGAGCCTCCTTAAAGACTGAGCTTTTTTGCTCACCTCTATTCCATTTCCCACCCCGTTACTTTCAGAGTCCCTTTGCTCCTTCCTCTATCTCTTGGTGAGGGGGACGAGTGGGGTAGTGACTGATGTCAAAAAGTATTGATTTAGTGCTATTTAAAGGTACCAATTAAACCTATATTAGCTAGCTTCTCACACTGTCCATTCCACATATCCACATCTGATGGAGAGAGTTTCTTTCTTGGTTTCAATCCATATTTGGAGCAAACAGGATGTCATCTCCCACTTAAACACATCCATACCTCCCTAAGTGTTGTGGACTGTGAAAGGAGAACATAAAAATACTTGGTCCCACAAATGACAATGAAATGAATAATTGATTGTTTAATTTGTCCTTTGTGGTGCATATTGTAGGATGATTATCGGCTGAAGCCTCTGGAAACCCCCTTAACTCCTCTTCAAGTCATGCTACAGGACCTTTTATGTTCACCTGAGCAGGCAGATGCAACCTCAATTTAACATCTCCTGCAAAAGAGGTCAACTCCAACAACCCAGTACTGCACTGAAATGTCAGTTTAGATTATGTCTTTAAAGTGGGACTGAACCCACAAAGATGAGATTGCAACCAACTGAACCAAGTGAGCAGTTTGCTCATCTGCCATCTGAGGGATCACTGGGAAGGAATCAGGATTCTTTTTACTCTAATTATTTCCAGAAGCAAGCTCCTTCGTGGTCGTAAAGAAAGACTTGCATTTATAGAGCTCTTTTCATGAGGGCTGGATACCTCGAAGTGCTTTGCAACCGATGAAGTACGATTGAAGCGTTGTCACTCTTGTAATATGGGAAGTGCAGCAGCTAATTTGCACACAGCGACAGACAACAATGTAAAAATGACCCAGGCAATCATTTTTTGTGTGTGTGTGTGTGTGTGTGTGTGTGTGTGTGTGTGTGTGTGTGTGATGCTGATTGAGGGATAAATATTGGCCAGCACACCAGAGAAAACTCACCTACTTTTCAAAATAGCACCAAGCGATCTTTTACACCCACCGAGGAGGTAGATGGAACCTCAGTTTAATGAAACATCCAAAAGATGGCTCTTCTGACAGTGCGGCATTCCTTAAGCACCGTACTAGAGTGTCAGCCTTGTTTTTTTTTGTACTCAAGCCCTGGAGTGGACTTAAGTGAACCCAGAACCTTGTGATTCAAAGGCGAGTGCACTAGCCACTGAGCCAAGGCTACTATTATTCCACGACATCAGTTTTTAGCAGTATTGCGATTGTCATTTATATAACTCTGCTTGTTTGTGACACATAGTGGAGGGTGATGCATTGATCTTGTACCCAATGAACGGAATATTGCCAGAATCCTCAGAAGAGATGTGTATTTGTCATGGTGGTTCAAGTGGGCTTTCCACATTGCCGATTCATTATTGGATGCAAAACAGAGATATCCCCCCCCAGCTGATACCACCAAACAACGAGTCATTCATCTCATTGCTGCTGGTGAGATGGCTGCCTACCTTTGTCTACATCAGTCCTCACTGTGCTTAACACTCCCTACATAGTGCGTTGCTGTTTTAGCAATCTTTCTGAGACCTGCATTATGACATTTCAAAGCACTTTGGGACTTGTTGAGGTTGTGAACAGTGCCATTTAAATGCAAGTCTTTGAAATCTGATGAGCTACACCTGATCATCGTTGGCTTTGATTTGAAACCCACAGGCAATGAAGGTAAGATAATGCAGTGTTACACTGAAGGGATTTTTCAGTATGAAGTTCGGGAGAACGGTTTAGAGGTTCGGGGTGATGAAAGTGTTGTCGTCATTTATGCCAGTGGTTCGCAAATAGCTTGTTTGAAGAGTCGTTTCCAAATGGAGTAGACATCACGAACCTCCTTTCTAAAATTATTATATATAATCCTAAATATCTAGATTTTATAGACATAAACATAAAATGCTGGAATACTCACTAGGTCAGGCAGCATCTGTGGAGAGAGAATCAGAATTAACATTTCAAGTCAATGATCTTTCATCAGAACTGAGAAACATGAGCTAGAGACCAGGTGTGAAACATGTACGGGCAGGGAAGTGGTGTTAGGGTAAGAACAAAAAGGGAGGTCTGTGATAGGGTGAAATGTATGATGGGGTGAAATGACAAATGGGATGTTGGTGTGAGGCAAGAGGAGATGGGACTGGGACAAGTAAAAAAACAAAAGATGAGTATAGAGGAGGTGTGAGTGGTAGCAGTGGAATCATCAACCAGAAATGTTAACTCTGGTTTTACTCTCCAAAAATGCTGCCTGATCTGCTCAGTATTTCCAGCAAGGCGTGTTTTTATTTCAGGATTTTCTGCATCCACTGTATTTTCCTTGGTACCTGGATTTTGCTGTGTATGTTGACTCACTAGGATGTTGTTGGTGTTGCTGCAGATCAAGAAAGTCTCCAGTTATAGCTGGAAAGTTGGGCACTTGCTGTTTATCCTTGGCACTAAGATTAATGGGGGGTGTATCAGTATTTACAGGGAATTCCCTGAAGTGTGTTAGTATTCACAGGGGACCTGTAGAAATGCCAGCATGTGATGCAGCTCAGTAGGAATATGGAACCAATTGCAGGCGCTGAAACATGCAGAAAACTTCCAAAGCTGTTGTGTCCACATCAAGGTGCTACACCACTGAGACGGCGCAGTGCTTTACATCATCATCTTGTTGTTGTTGCCTGAATTTGATCTCCTACTAAAGAGTGAAGTGAGTGCTTATTGGCCTCACTGCTTTCAATGCTGTAAATGGATGAAATGTAAAGGTGTACCTCACTGATCAGAATGAGCATGGACCTCCATCTAATGAATACTGTAGCTGAGCTTATTCAGGCTTTTCTGCCAATAGTGGTTTAGATCACACAAGATTGTCGTGAGAACAGTCAGTTTATTTTGATGAGCAACATCAGCTGTTTGCACTACTCGCCAAACATAAAATGCGTCATCTTGGTTCATTGGATGAGACACTCTCTTCCGAGTTAGATATTTACGGGGCTCAGGGCCCACTCTAGGACATGCTTATGATATCGGCTAGTTCAATGTAGAACCGAGGGAGTGTTGCGCTGTCAGTGAAAGCATCTTTTGGGTCAGACATTAAACCAAGGCCTGCTGGGCTATTTGCACAATGTTTGTGCAGTACCCTGTGAAGAAGATCAGGGTCCTCTTATATTGTTCCATCAACCAACACCATCACCTACAGATTCTCTGGTTATTTGCTGTTGGATGGAGCTTGCCAAGTTTACCAGCAGTAATGACTGCGTTTGAAAAGCAGTTTATTGATCTCACGTGCTTTGGGACAGCCCAAGGCACGATTGAAGTTTTACAGAAATGCCTGGCCTCCCATTCTGTTGATTTAGACAAAACTGTATCCGGGTGTTTATTTGTGCAATAACAACATAGTTAGAAATTACTCCACGTTGAACCTGTACGATCCCACAATCTGCTACTGTGTCCTGTAACATGACAACAGGTTTCATCAGGCTGCAGGTACATCTTGCTCACCAACCAAGTTGCCTTTTGTCTATACAACAAGATCAGGACTTGTGCATTTATAGAGTGTTTCTTCTGCATTCATTCTCTGGCTTCAGCTGAAACTGGGCCACTCTGTTTTTAACAGGAAGATGAAGGATGATGATGTTGAGAATTCTCAGCAACATTTTCAAAAGGGAGTGTTCAGATATCCCTTGATTAGTTTCATTTACTGAAGGGAATGTGTAACAATTGACAGAAGTTTAGTGCTTTTTTAGACTTGAAGATGGTTCATGTATTTTATAGTTTATGACCAAGGGCAACAGAAATGATGGCCTTAAACAATCAACTGAGGAGAGTGGGGGTGAGTACAGAAAGCAAAAGGTTTCACGAACTGCCAAACGCACCTCAGAACTTGATCTAAAGCCGACTCCCTCCTGGAGTATTCATGGAGTGATGCCATGTATTAACTTATTTTTATTCTTTCATGGGATGTGAGTGTTGCTGAGAAGGCCAGCATTTGTTCATGGCTCTTGAGAACGTGATGTTGAGTGCCTTTTTGAGCCACTGCACACCTTGATGCTGCTTTCATTATACTGTCACATTATTTACTGCAATGCAGTATATTTCCCAGTAATCTCCCACTGCATCTCTTTCGTCAGTGTAATGCTAGCCACGTGATGCTATTTACCTTGAGGTATTAGCAACCTTTAACCTGTATTACACCATCCCTACTCCAGCTTCTTGGACCCATTGAAAAACAAAGGAGCTGTAACTATTAAAACTGTTGTGTGCAATTCAATGGTTCCAAGTCCAGGAATACCTCCGCTTTTAAATGTTCATCCCTATGTTCAACTTCCACCATTGCCTCGTCCTTCTCAATTTCTTTATTTCCACACACTTCCAATTCCCTTGTCTATACCTGCTTTTATTTACTCCACCATTGTGGCCACACATTAGTTGCCTAGGTCCTAAGCTCTGGAAGGTCCTCCCTTAATCTTTCCATCTCTCTCTCTCCTCAAATCCTAAATCTTTGACCAAGGTTTCTGGTCACCCAGCCTAATTTCTCCTTGGTTGCTCAGATCCCAATTTTGTTTACCGCTCCTGTAAAGTGCTTTGGATGTTTTACTCTGCAAGAGGTGCTATTTAACTGCAAGATGTTAAGGCATTTGTTCACATATATAAACTACTTTATGGAATTCTTTAAACACAATCATCTTGGTTTTACTAAAAGGTGAAACAATGTCAAATCCTTGTATAATGCCAAGTTCATGGAATGATTCGGCACTGGGTATTCAGGCTATTGTGTCAGTGCCATTTTTTTTGTAAAGCGAAGCAATTAACATTATGTATTAATAATACTGCAACTCCCCTGATCGTTTCCCCATTGGCCCTGTCAATTTTTTCCCCATCAAGTATTCCTCAAATTCTCTTTTGAAGTTGAACTTAATCTAGCTTTGTCTCTGGAGGGAGTCTGTATAACTAACACCAGGGTGATTACGGGTCTGTCACTGGGTGAAAAGCACGGATAGGTGGTTGGGAGACCAGTAGCCTCTTTGCTATCAATACATTGAGTAAGCTACATGATTCAAGCACTGCCGCTTATATACAGACAGGTTCCTATTGTTGACTTTATGCCTAGCCAGATCCGTTGAGAAATTTCAGGGGTGTTCCTGTTATCAGTAGGGTACTGGGTGAATGCTAATCCAGCAGAGAGAGACAAGCAGCAAGAACAGCACACTGAGCAAAGAAGAGATGGTGAACTGATCGCAGTCTCTGTGTTTACTTTATGTAACCCCCAGTGGGACATTAGGAGAAGTAATTTTCCCCCAGGCAATCCTGAACCACTTTACAGCTAATCAAGCACTTTTTGAAGGGCAGTCACTATGTAGGAAGCGCAACAGCTAACTTATGCACAGCAAGCCCCCACAAGCGGCAGTGATTGTCCATTTATTGAGAAATAAGCACTGGCCAGGGCTTGAGGCTGGGGAGGTGGTGCTGGACAGGAGAGATGCGTGGTGGAGGAATGCCCTGCTCTTTTTGAATAACGCTATGGCATCTTTCACAACCACCTGAGAGGCCATACAGGGCTTTGGTTTCATGTCTCATCTGAAAAACAACACCTTCAACAGATTATGTGCTTAAATCTCGAGTGGGGCTTGACCCTCAACCTTCTGGCTTAGAGGCAGAAAAATTACTAACTGAGCCACAGCTGACACATTAGACGTTCCACGCTAACACACTGGCTTGAGAATCACATAGGTTTCCCTTTCACGCTGTGAGAAGAGGCATTATGAGCTCCACCTGAGATGGAAGCACATGTTTTAATGTACACGCTATGGCGATTTCCAGGACTGGTGAAGTTCTTTTTCTTATTTGTCCTTGGGAAGTGCGTGATGCTGGCACACTCGTGTTTATTGGCAGCCCCTAGTTACTCTGACAACTGAATGGCTTGCCCTGCCACCTTGTATGTTGTTAAGAGCGATCAGATAGCGTGGGACAGGTTATGTGGAAAGATGAAGATGGCAGCTTTCCTCATCTGTCATGCATTCGTAAACTAGTTGGGTTTTGGCAGCTATCTGGCAGCTTTAATGGTTATTGGTTCTGGTGCCTACCAAAAGAATTTCTAGTACTCTTTGTCATGTTGATATTTTAACTTGAAGCTTCTGGGTTACGAGTCCATCCTCATAACCATTTGGTCACCTTGTTAGGTGCACAGAATTCACTTTCTGCTACATTTGTAAAACAGCCGTGAGACAGCAAAGAACGAGAGCTTAGGGGTGGGGGGGGTTGGTGACAAAACAAGTTGACTTTGATCAATGACTCTGGCCCCAATGTCGTTATCAGCACATTGTACCTCATACCCTGACCATAAAGAAACAGTTGCTGGGAAAGATATTTTGCGTGCAACCCATTGACACAATGTTTTAATGAGACTGTACAGTAGTCAGCTGATTCCTAATTACTTTTGTTGTATTGTAAATTCTGGGCTGAAAGCGCTAATCCGGGACTGTGTTTAAAGGGTGACAGCTTGTTGCACTGCAAGGTCTATGTAAATACGTTACAAACATGTTAGATCTGTAATAAACTGGCTATTTGAGCTGAGGCTTAACGTTAACTTTTTGAATTTAATTTGCCAGCCGTTATGTAATTGTTCTTGTCACAATACAGATCAAGTTGATGTTAATAACTGATCCTGGGTATTGTTGGAAGTTGGCAGTGAGTAACATGGAAATTAATTGGGAGCCCCATTGCATCTTGCCCTGTAAAATATCAGAGATTTTCATTGCCCAGAAATGACAGCACTCAAACTATTGCTGGTCTTGTGAGCTCTGCCTCTTTGGTGTCGTTCTCTCACAAAGGGTCAAAGCTCATGGATGATGGACAGTTAAGATGTGCCTGTTTATTTTGAGTTTTTCTTCATAATTATAACAGACAAATTTTGGACAAATTATTACAACTCACTGGGAATAGTGCATTGTAATATCAAGCCCCACTGTTCCCTGAGCCGCGACAAATGTGAAAAGCTTGACCAAACCACCAGATTTCCCCAATTCGACCTAACTGTTTAATTTAGGTTAACAGAATACAAGCACTCGGTTTGTAAACTTAATAAGTAAATAACTTTATTGAACAAAACTGTTGTTAATCAGTGGCAAAAGTCAGAAATATGAATTGCTAATTTCTAACTCTATAACCCAAACCTTAGTCCTTCTTAAATCCTTATACACACACATACAAAACACATAAGACACACAAAAAGACATGGATTTTAAGGGTGGGATAAAACAGTTCAATAGCACCAATTCCCAGAGTACAGGATTCGATGGGTTGATTTTGATCGATGTCTTCCAAATTATTTTCAGTTCTTGTTGATGACACGAAGTGGCCTTCCAGCACTTTCAGTATTTAGTTCACGGTTGAGCACTTGCCTTTCAATGTCTCTAACAGTGATTTTCCCCTTTGCCTCTTGACAGGGGTTTTCAGAGAGAGAGCAGGTTATAGAGATATGAGAAGAAAAAGCCAGTTAGCTACTATTGTGGAATTTACTGGAATCTTCCACACACAGGAAAAGAGGTTTTAAGCCTTGTTCCTTTCATGCCAAGAGCTATTCAGCTGCACTGCCCTCACATAAAACCTGGTTAGGAGCCAATTAAAACATTGTTGCCAGGCAGCTCCCTTGGTCCAGGGCTCCTTTCCAGCACCACACTGTCTTTGATGGCACACATTGTATATATATATCTCATACTGTCCCAGTGGGCATGTCTTTCAAACTGCAGCCATTGTAATTCTAATCCACAGTCCTATAGAAAATAAAAAGATATGTTCTTTACAATAATCCAACAGAAATAAAACGATATGACCCTTACAAAATAATGAGTTGTTTTCAGACTCCTTTGTGATAAACAGTATGATGTTGTTTTGGTGACATTAATAAATGTGTTTAAAGCATGCTCACATTGACTTGAGTTTGCTGTGCTGAGGTTTCCCTTTTGCTGTGCAGCGAGGTCCCCATTGGGTCAGTTGGACCTCTCGGGGCCCATGAAAATCCATTTGCAGAACCTCGTCAGAGGTGTAGACATTACCTCCCTCCATTATTAACATGGCATCAGCAACAGAATTGACCCAGCGGACTGCTGCTGATTTGAAACCCCTAGCAATTATGGGTAACTGCAGTGCAAACATCTCCAAACTACAGTGTTACAGCAGTTCTCTAAACTGGTATGTCACCTGCTATTTACTCAGCTGATTGCATTTTACATAAGCTTGTTATGGACAAAGAAATAGACAAGTTGCAAAAAAAATGTTTTGGATTGGGGGAGAGTGGATTATAGTAAAATAAAGCAGGATCTGGCCATGGTAACCTGGGAACAGCTACTTGTGGGGAAATCTACAGAGGAGCATTGGGGGGGCGTTCAAAAAGCAAATGGAGAGGGTACAGGCTCAACATGTTCCCTCTAGGGTGATAGTAAGGAGTAACAAGCCCAGAGAACCATGGATGACCAGAGATATTCAGGATACGATGAGAAGGAAAAGAGGCTTTTAGCAGGTACAAGGGGAGCAAATCAGCAGAGGCATTAGTGGAGTACAGACAGTGCAGGGTGGAGCTTAAGAAAGCAATTAGGAGAGCAAAGAGGGGATATGAGAAAGCTCTGGCTGGTAAAAGTAGGGAAAATCCCAAGATATTCTCTAAGCATATCAATGGGAAGAGGATAATCAGGGAAGAGTAGGGCCCATTAGGGACCAAGGGGGAAATCTATGGGTGGAGCCAGAGGACATCGCTAGAGTGTTGAATGAATACCTCACATCCGTCTTCACCCAGGAGAATGGGGATGAAGGCATGGAACTCGGGGAGA